>NC_058378.1:13907142-14211696 GCF_018350175.1 Felis catus
CCCAATGATTCCGTCTCTTGCTCAAATTATCAGTTGGTTTCTAAGGCGTGCAGCTGAGAGGCCTGACTGATGTAAATGGCATAGGGTTGATTAACCAAGTATGTATGTTTTATCTTCCTCACTTAGACGGTAAACTTCTGAAGGCCACGGAAGGTCCCATATCTTGTTGCATTCCTCGTAACACCTGGAATGGTGCTTTGCAAATAATCCGTGCTCAAGGCGTGTTCGCGGATGGTGACGAGGCTGATTGGCTTTAAAGGCCAGGCATCTAAGCGGCTGGGTGTTCTGGGGACCATCTTTCCTACGTGTGCCTAGAGGCACACACATTTTCTCATTCGCGAGGCATCACTTGCAAGAGGCCTTTTGGGTAATGCAGTGGGCCCACGGAAACCGGAAGAAATTCAAGGCCATGGGCCAGCTACACCACGGGAGGCCCACACCCAGCCAAACGTCCTCATTGGCAAATCAAACCCGAAAGCTGTCACAAATTCTGCTCCCTGACAGTCCCAGTTCAACAATGTGCTGAGAGACAAAAGGAGAAACCCAAGTGAAGATCGCCAACGTGTCTTTTTGGGCAACCAGCAGATTGTGCAGAGGGTCAGCACAGACACAGGCAGAGAACATTCCCCTGGCAGGACTCCATCTCTAAATCAGGCACCATTTCAGAAGATCTCAGCCTCATACCTTATGGAACTTGGTTTTTTTTTTTTTTTTTTTAAATCCAACATTTGTTCTTATTGTTCTTTTACTATTCCTAATAAAACTTTCTTAAAGTAGCACCATTCAATCACTCATTCATTCACACACCCATTTATTCAATGAAATCTTTGTTGTCTGTGGGCTGAGACCTTTGGCCCCATTTGATGATAAAAAACTCTTGAAACGGTAACCCATTCCCACTTGCGTATGTTCAAGATGAAGAAACCCAGTGTGGTAAAGCCATCTCCCACAGCTCACTGATATCCAGACTTAGATTAAGACTCTGATATTTTAGGGGCGCCTGGGTGGCGCAGTTGGTGAAGTGTCCAACTTCAGCCAGGTCGCGATCTCATGGTCCGTAAGTTCGAGCCCCGCGTCGGGCTCTGGGCTGATGGCTCAGAGCTTGGAGCCTGTTTCCGGTTCTGTGTCTCCCTCTCTCTCTCTGCCCCTCGCCCGTTCATGCTCTGTCTCTCTCTGTCCCAAAAATAAATAAACGTTGAAAAAAAATTTTTTTTAAATAAAAAAAAGACTCCGATATTTTAACTCTTAAATCTGAGCAGTCACCCCTGGACTGATGCTTCCTGAGAAATACCGACTAGGAAAAGTGCCCTTACCTGGTGCATCGTGATGTGTTAGGGCGAGATTAGTAGCAGTCTTTGTAACTCCCAAAATACCGTTTCGGGAGTTTAGGATGACTTCAGGATGGCTTTGAGTTACCTCACGGTTTTGCCAACCATCCCAAAACCCTCAACAGAAATCAACTGTAGTTTGGGTTACGATATGTCATTGAGCCGGATGTCCCCGTGGTAGGAGTGTGGGACTGAGGTGGAGGGCACTATCTCAGCATCATGGGAAAGCAAGTGGGGGCCACAGTTCCGACTTTTGAGGCTCTGGGCTTACAAGGAAGGGAAGAGCTATGTAACTCGGTGGACAGAGCTTGGAAGTACCATTAGGAGAGGTTATTTACAAAAAGAGAGACTTGGTTTAAAGAAGAAGAAGAAGAAGCAGAAGAAGAAGAAGAAGAAGAAAGAAGGAGGAGGAGGAGGAGGAGGAGGAGGAGGAGGAGGAGGAGGAAGGGATCCCAAATGAGAGGAGTTGCCCGAGAAAGTTCCTGGCAATTTAAAGGAAACACCAGTTCCTTCTGGAGGGCGATTCTCCTAATTTGAATTAGTATCAGAATCACCTGGAGTTCTTTATAAAACTCTATCTTCCTAAGCACCCCCTTCTTAGAGAGTCTATTAGGCGGGTCTGGGTTGAGGCCCAGGAATCTGTATTTACATTTGGCCTCCCCCCACCCCCCACCCCCGCCCCTGCCCCACCCTACGCTGATTTTTACAATGAGGAAAGATTATATCAGGAGAAGTGGGCAAGTTCTGGGTTTGAGGATGCTGCCTTTCAGAGTGAAGAAATAGCTTGACAAGCCACGTCCAAGAGAGGGGCTCTGGGTCAAAAAGGCAGGAAGAAAAACAACACGAACTTCAAAAAAAAAAAAAAAAAAGTGAGCTGGCAAAAAAGCAGCTGTAGCCCGCATTGAATGATTTCCCACGGCTTCCAGAAAACAGCTGAGTCTGCAGACCCCTGTTCACATGCAGGATGAATGGAGTCTGTGTGCTCTTCGAAATGTCATCACGACGCGCACATTATGACCGCGGGGCTCCAGTGAGCCATTCCTTCTGAACTCCCCTGTCACCCAAAGTCCCAGGATGATTTTCCTTGGATCATCTCCCTTCTCCCTTCTCGGAGGCTGTTCCTCTGGATCAAATGACCACGTTTCCCTGTCCTGGGGCCTCCTGAAGTCCTGGCACTGTCGCCTGGCCTGCCAGCAGTTTAATTTCCTCTGCCATCCCCATCACACCTCCAAGCAGCTGATCCCACAGTGGGTGTGAGGACCTGAGGTCTGCGAATACTTTGGGGCTGATATCCTAAGAGGCCTCGAAAATCCTGGGTTTGCTGCTGACGGGCGTGCCCGTGCAGGGAGCTGGCTGCTGTTCCAGGCAACCCAGGCCAGAGAATCCCAGAAGCAGACAGTGAAATGGCTGAAATCCTTGAGAGTGATAACAGAGCAGCTACCGTTTATTCAGTCGTGCCTCTGCTGTCCATTTCACACACTGTGTCTTAGAGCAACCTCTTGGGGGTAGTTACTATTACGCTGATTCTACAGATGAGGACGAAACCTCAATGTAGTTAAGTGAGTCGCCACTGGCACAGTTAGCTAGTAAACAAGCTTTTTAACCTTGAAACATAACATGCATAAAGAAACGCGTAGTGTGCTGCTTTGTGGGTGAACACGAGTGTGAACACATCGGCCAAATCAAGAGCTAGACTATTACCAGCGTGAGAGAAATCTCCCCACGTCCTCTCCAATAATCACCTCTTCCCCGCAGGAAGTGTTTTTGTCACCAAAGAGTAGATTGATGGCGAAGTTTATAGAAATGGAATCGTATACTGTGCATTCTTCTTATCCGGCTTTTTCTCCACTCGATATTATGTCTGTAAAGTGGATCTAATATTGTTACGCGTACAGATAGTTTTCTCATTTTTAATGCTGTAAAAATGTCCATAGTTTGAATTTACCACAATTTATTTATGTATTCAAGGACTGCTGGTCATTTGGGTAGCTTTTCATTTGAGCCTCTTGCAAATAATGCTGCTTGGAACATTCTTGTAAATGTTTTGTGATGTATACACTTCTGTGGGTTATATACTGAGGAAGAGAACGGCTGGATCATAGGGGCGTGCATACTTTGGTGTTAGTAGATACCGTTACGTGATTTTGCAAAGTGGCTGCACCAGTTCGTACTCCTAACAAATAGTTACAAGGGTCTGGGGAATCCATATCCTCATCAGCACTTGATATTGTTGGGCTCTTTTAATTTTTACCACGCTGGTCAATGTATCTTAGTTTGCATTTCCCTGGTGACACTTTTTCAAATGTTATTGGTCATTTGGGTATGTATTGGCCTGTTTCGGGTTTTTGCCCATTTTTCACTTGGGTTGTCTGTTTTTCTTGGTGACATATACGAGTTCTTAACATTTTCTGGGTAGGAATCCTTTGTCATTTACATGGATCACAAATATCTTCTTCTCTGTGGATTTCCCTTTTCACTCTTAATGATTTCTTTTGATGGAAAAAAGATTCAAATTTTAATGTAGTCCAATTTATCAATGTTTTCTTTTGGGATTCTGCTTTTTCTTCCTGTTATATGTAATTGACTCTTGTGCACTGACATTTTTTATCCGCCGAACTTGTCTGATTCACTTCTTAATTCTGATAGTTTTCTGTAAAATATTTTGTACTTTCTATATACGCAATTATGCTTTCATTCCAATTCTTAACATTTTATTTCTTTTTTTAACTTTATTGCAAAGTCTCGGGCCTTAAGTATAATGATAAACAGAAGTAGAGACAGGGAGCATCTTTCGGTCTCAATATTGGGTGGAAAGTATCACTATTTGAACATTAAGTATGATATTTACTGGAGGTATTTTTATAGATATTCCCTCATGTTAAAGTATTTCCCATCTAGTCCTAGTTTCCTAAGAGAGTTCTTTTTATTATCACTAGGGGGTTAGTTTTATGAAATTATTTTTCTGAATCCCTTGAGTTGATCGATGGTTTTCATCTTTATTCCACTACTATGGTAAATTACACTGACTGATTTTGGAATACTGAGTCTTCCAACAAGACCCATTTTGTTTGTTGGATCCAGTATGATAATGTTTGGTTCAGAATTGGCCTCCATGTTTAGGAGAAAGAAATAGCCCGTACTTTTCTCTCCCGGTCAGGTTTCGATAATGAGGTAATACAGCTCTCAAAACTGAGTTGACAGGTCACTTATGTTCTATTCTTTGAAATAGTTTGTGTATGATTAATTACATCTCATCCTTAAGTATTTGGAAGAATTTACTGATGAAGCCATCTGGTTCTGGAGTTTCCCTTGTGGAGAGATCTCTCATTATGGATTTAATTTATTTAATAGAAAAAAGACCATAAATTGGTTCAGAACAGCCTCTTATCTTATTTAATGGCTATAGGCTATATTGATAAGTCTTTTCTCTTTCTTCCTGATATCAATTATTTGTGCCTCACCCTTTTTAAAAGAAATCAGTCTTGTCAGGAGCTTCTCAATTTTTTCAGTCTTTTTGAAGAGATAGTTTTTGGCTTTGTTGGTTTTCTTTGTTGTATTATTATTTCCCCCCTTCATTAATTCCTGCTGTTTATTATTGCCTTCCTTGTAGCATCTCAAAGTTTAATTTGCAATTCTTTTACTAAAATCTTAAGATGGAAACTCGGTGCGTTGTTTCTGGATCCTTTCTTCTTTACTAATGATGCATTTAAGGCTATAAATTTCTCTTAAGCATGCTTTGGCTGCATCCCATATGTTTCGATATGTTTCAGTTTTATTATCTTTCATTAAAATATTTTCTAATTTCCATTGTGATTTCTACATTGACTCATGGGTTGTTTAAGAATGTACTGCTTCATTTGACATCACATTAATCCGGTCAAGCCCTGAGCTCTTTAAAAGTGATTCAGGATTTCTGCAGCCAGCTCTCTTTCTGGATCACCCCTTCCGGGGGAGTCTCACCTGAAGGCCTGAGGTGCCTAACCTGGCCCTTCCTCCTGAGTTCCCTTTTTGTCACCCAGCCCCATAAGACTCCTGGAAGCTCAAAGGGAATGTTAAGTCATCCTGCTGCTCGGCTCCCGGCTTAACCTTCCTCGGAATTCTTGATCTAGTCCTTCGGATTAAGCATGGCCATTTATAGAGCCTCAGTTCTAAAATGTGCGAAACACAAATTTTCTCATTAATTTCTTAGTAAAATTAATCTTCTTGGGGTCCCTTTCTGATAGTTCTTCACAGGGCCTCTGGGACCCCTGCTGCCTCTTTCCCAAGTTCATCCTTTCCAGGTCTGAAACCAAAAGCAAAGTGTAGGGGATACAGAAGCCGAAGCCAATTGTCCTATAATTCTTTATCTCCCCTGGTAGACGCGGCTGGCGCTTGAAGGGAACCCTCTGCAGGGGTTTAGAAGGAACAGTTCCTAAGGCTCTCCCACAGGGGCTTCCTTGCTGTCAGTGTGAATGCCCTGACTGGTCATATCACCCTTTTCCCTTTGGCTGCCGGGAAGCCCAGAGTGTGGAGCTAAATTTACAGGTCACCTCTAGCGACGAGGTCTGCGTATAGAGACTGGATGTGACTTTTCCTCCCTGGCTAGACTTCTTCCGCTTGTTTCTCTTCTCCTTAGCTCAGAATTTTTGTTAATTTCATATATTTTACCAAGTTATATATCTTACCATGAAAGTCTCTGTGACCTTCCGTGAAGCTGGAGTTACTTCAATTTTGTCAATCTGTGTAGCCACTTGGAGTTTATTTATGTAAAAATTTTCAACTCTGGAGACATTTGAAAGACAGCAGAATGGGTCCCGGAGAAACAAGGATTCTGAGGAGTGCTGTAATTTCTAGAATTTATTGTGAAATTAGATTTTTATGACTCTTTGCCATACATATTCTCTTGCTTAAGATTATTCATCATTCTATATTGCTTTGCATGAAAAACACATTTCAAAATCAAAATTACTAAGCCGTGTTCTCCGATTAACCAGGAGCAAAGGTAGGTAGACAAATCTGGCCACGCTGGCCACTGAGCATGAAAATATGAGGATCAATTTTACAAAGTCACGGACACAGGAAAGAAATTAATTATCAAAATCGGAAACTATAGTATTAGTCATTATTGCCATACGCTACTATATAAGTATCAGTATTTCTCCAAAACATACACTAATGTAAGTAAAATGTAATTAATGTCATTCAAAAGTTCAAATCTATCAAATATGTTACAGTACTGTACTATTTATTGTATTTTTTCTTTTTTCGTTTGACATGCAAAACCATGTACAAAAGGGTTAGAAAAAGAAAAAAATTCACTACCTGCTTTTCTTTTTGACCCATTATTAATATTGCTGCATTTATCATTATTGCTAAAAATAATGTCCTACATGGGGGCGCCTGGGTGGCTCAGTCGGTTGAGCGTCAACTTCGGCTCAGGTCACGATCTCGCGGTCCGTGGGTTCGAGCCCCGCGTCGGGCTCTGTGCTGACAGCTTGGAGCCTGGAGCCTGCTTCGGATTCTGGGTCTCCCTCTCTCTCTCTGCCCCTCCCCTGTTCATGCTCTGTCTCTGTCTCTCTGTCTCTCTCTCTCAAAAGTAAACAAAAAAAAATTTTTTTAAACAGTAACGTCCTACAGAAGCAGGGGTAATAAGTCTCCTCCCTGGAGGTCACTCCACGAGGTAGGCTATGGGCACCTGCCAGGTGCTGGAGAAATCTCTGCTAACCCAGACTTCCGGCCGCCTTGATGTTCTCTCCCTGCGTCTTGATGTCCCTCCCATCCTGCATTCCGCTTCCTCAAGGATAAAGGTGTTCTTTGCACACCTTTCCTCAGGCCAAGGCTTTTCAGTTTCCTCTGCACTGGCCTTTGTTACCAAGTCCGGTCTCCTCCCTGGAGAGCAGCTTCCTGTTTGTGCTCTTCCTGCCAAGGAGCTCCATCAGTCAGCTGCCTGGGCCCCCCTTCCTGGCCCAGCCCCTTCTTACTGTGTGGTCTTAAAGCAGGTCACTTCACCTCTCCCTATCTTTCTCTGCAAAACCCAGATAATACTACTTCCAGAAGAAAGAAAGGGTTTTCTTTAAGCCCTTTGAGCTTCAGATGGAGGCGCACAGCCCTGCCCGGGGCCGGGCCGGCCACCATGTGATTAGGTAATGTGAGACGCGGCTCATTATGCTTTGTCTGCAATGAATGCAGCCCGGCCACAAAGCGCTGGAACTTTCGGTTACATTGAAACCCCCACGGTAAGCGGGGATTGCCTTACACTCCAATAAAGCACACCAGAAAAGAGCAGTCATTTGGACTAACCCAGTCCTCAATGAACACTCGCATTTGATTTCTTCTGCTGAGTAGAAGACGGGTAAGTAAGACACGACCTATTTACAGGTGGAGGGACCTGTATCCCCAGACCAGCATCCCCAGAAGCTTCCTCTGCAAGACACAGAAGACTCCCGGGCAGTCCGGCCTTGCTGGGCAGGGCGGGAGCTATGCCTGTGCAGAGGTGAGGAGACGTCAATGGCTACCATACATTGACCTCCTACTACGTGCCAAGAATTATGCTAGGTATGTTTTTCCATCCCAAACCCTCAAGATAACTGTATTAAACCCTAGCTACGTTCTGAGAACAAAAGGAAACAAAAACACCCGCTAATCTTTATACATTTTTCACCGTAATGAAAGCCTATCCATTTGGGCCCCGTAGATCTGAGCCCAGAATTTTGGCCTGAGGCCTCCTCCCTGATCCTCAGGCTTTAAGACCACACAGCATGGGTCAGCAAACCACAAAGGGAAGACTTACTTTTCTCACCCTGACCCAGACCTCTGAAGCCTTCCTGATGACGCCTTGGGCAGGGCTCACTCAGCTTGACAAACTTTTACCCGGAACCCTCTGATCCCATTTTGATGAATGAAGTCAAAACCCCAGTGGGTTCGCTCATCTGGCTGCTATAGCACAGCCAGTCAAAGGTAGGTCTTGGCTGCGTTTTCCTGCGAGCTGCTTAGGAACTGGGGGTGTGCTGGGGAGGGGCCGGAAGGGACCCTGGAATCAGGGAAGATACGGGCACGTATCCTTCTGGCTGGGGGCTTCTCCGATTAGGCCAAGGATCAGGTGCATGGAAAGAACAGGCTGGGGATGAGATTGGTGAAGAATTTCCCTTGGTGAGAGAAGAGGGAGGGGTCCACAGGACTGGCGGCTTGGATCAGATCCTCCAGTGATGCCTAGAGGCTGGGGCTTCTGGAGGTCCCAGGTAAGGAGACAGCTCTGCTCCCTGGGGAGGAGTCTATTATGTCAATTGCTGGGAAACATGGTTAGTTGAACAGACTCTCTATTGCCCTGGCATGTGGGGGGGAGGGGGGGGAGCGGGGGTCCTGTTGTTAGGGAAACCATGGAGAGGAAGGAAACAAAACGCTTTGGATGGGTGCTGCACTCCCCTGGGTCCGCCTGCTGGGTGCTGATTGGACAGCCCGCCCAGAAGAGGTTTCATGTTATGCAGGCAACTGTTGTTGCCCAGAGAGCCCAGGGCTGCCTCGCTCCCTCGGGAGCTGATGTTTCGGGAACCGTGGAAGCAGCTGGTTTATGGAAGCGTCAGACAACGTGAGCTGCAGAATCTGCCAAATCCCAAACAGCTCTTGCCAAGCACCCTTTCTTCTAGATTTCGAACTCATCTGTGTTTCAAAAGCAATTTTGTTTAAATGGCTTATCCCCCCTACTCCCAATCTGTGGGAAGCTGCCACGCGCAGGCAGGAAAGGGACTCTCCAGGATCCATTCGCCGTGATCTCCAGGATCTCCAGGATCCATTCTGCCGTGAGCCAGAACCCGGGGCTGAGGCCGCACAGGAGTCAAGGGCCTGCATTCCTAGGAGGGGGTGGAGGGGGGCGCCTGCAAGGGAACACAGAGGGCAGGTGTGTGGCTCCTCAGTCCCCTGGCTTAGGTCTCCAGGCAGATAATTTTGCAACTTTCAATTCCTAACCCAGCCAGCATTGTTTGTACTTGGGACAAGTCATTCGAGCGTGGGGACTAGGAACACGTCATGTATTATCTTCACTTCTCTAAGAAAGGTGTGGGGCTTCCCTTGAATGAATGAATGAATGAATGGGCTTATGGTGTCTGCCGTTGGCAAATTCTGTAGCTCCCTGCCCACCCAAGGACTTCTCCAAGGAGCCTCTGGGGGCTCCTTACAGGGAACCTGGTCCTGAGGACACACGTACCGTGTAGCCCTCCATCACGCCGTCTTGTCCAGACCCTAGGGGTTCTGGGAGAGAGGGGGAAGAGCAACAACGCTTCCAGACATTGGGCAAACCGCTGGTCTAATTCATTCACTATGGCGACTTTTTCGTCCGTAGGCCCGGCACTGCTTGTGTAGTTGGGTCTGTGAAGGTTCCCTTTCAAGTAGGACAGCTGCTTGGCGTTCTGGGCTCACCATGTGGAGGGCAGATGTGACATCCTCTCGGAACACACTTGTTGGTGGGCAGCAAAGTCGAAAGGCGAACCCCCACGAAACCTGGCTAACTTCTTTTTCTTTTTGACTTTCCAGATCTCAGTACCCATCTGGATACTTCATTAGGGTCCTAAGACATCTGGGGACCAGCGATGGAAGAAACGTGCTTGTGTCGGGCATCATACGCCCGCACTGTGCTGAGCCCTTTCCAATATGGTATCTCGGATAGTCCCCCACCAAAAAAAAAAAAAAAAGAAAAGAAAGAAAGAAAGAAAGAAAGAAAGAAAGAAAGAAAAGAAAACCTGCCAGAGTGGAATTATCATTTCCATTTTATGAGTGAGGAAACAGGCTCAGAGAGGCTGAGTGACCTACCCAAGGTCACACAGGTGGGAAATAGCAGTTCCTGAGTTTGAACCAAGATGATGACATTGTCAAGGGGCAGTTTGGGAGGTTTTCATTGCGGCCGCATCTCCGGCAGCAACGTCCTTCCCCATGACATCCCCCTCCCCCAAATAAATACACAGTCTGAGTAAGAAGAATATGCAGGGACACGATGACACTTTCGGGGTTCCCTTGCCTCCTCCCTTTCACAGAGATGGCTGCCCCAAGCCCCTCTGCACAGACACCCTGGAGTCCCCACTAAATCAAGATCTGTCTGACTCTGAAGGACAGGTCCTCCCAATACAACCAGATGTCAGTTCTCTTCGATTCCTACCAAGAAGACCTTTGCTTTCTTAAACCCTTTACGTAGAAGAGCCAGTCAGTCAGTGTAGGATTCCCCTAACGGAGACCCGAACCACAGATTCCAGAATTTCACCAGCCTACCCAAGGTCACCAGCCCATTAAATGCCCCACACTTCTCAGGGAACAGTGATGCATCGGCATCCTGGCGGGGAGCACGGGCGTGAAGAAGCACAGCATTAGTGATGTAGATTAGAGTTTCAATTTATGTTGAAGCATCTGCTGGCCAAGGTCCAGTTCATTTTGGGTTCCAGCTAAATTTATTCGGCCTCAGGCGCCTGGGTGGCTCAGTCGGTTGAGCGTCTGACTTCAGCTCTGGTCGTGATCTCCACAGTCCGTGGGTTCCAACCCCGCATCGGGCTCTGCTGACAGCTCGGAGCATGGAGCCTGCTTTAGATTCTGTGTCTCCCTCTCTCTCTGCCCCTCCTGTGCTCATGCTCTGTTTCTCTCTCAAAAATAAATAAACATTAAAAAAATTTTAAAAAATCTATTTGGTCTCTAGATATAGAGACCAGGGGTGTTTAATGTGGCCGTCCTGACATGGCTGTTCCTTCCGTGTCTTGCAGCCTCCACCCTGGAAGTGTGTCAGGGACCCAGGGTCAAGGTCAGCCATGGCCTTGTATTTCAGACAGGAATTAGTTTTCAGATTATATGTTCACAAGTGAAGGGCTTGTCGTGGGCTGGCTGGAGAATGCAAAAACAAGCCAAGATCCTGGCAATTCAGAAACATAAATAAGCATGAGTACCTTTCACCTGCTCCCTCCTTCCCCGGGAGGGCTATGCCTGATGCTGTTACTATTTTATGCTCCCAGGTCTCCGTACAGTCGCAAAGCACTTTTACAGACAGGACTTAGTTTTGACCCGCAAGCACTACTGTGCCCATTTTAAAGATGAGACATTGGAGACACCAGGAGGTGAATGGCTTTGCCCAAGGTCACGGGCTCAGTAAGTCCAGGAGAGGAGAGGCTCACGTCCGCTGATTTCATGCCCGGCACTCTGTGCATCAGATCTGGAATGTTCTCCCTAAAAGGGCAAAGGGCTAATGCGACCTTTGAGGAGCGTGGTTAGTTGGCCTTGGCCTAAGACCTGGTGCTTCAGAGTTGAGTTTGATGCTCTTTTGCATCCGCGTGGCCATCCTAGGCAGGCACTGCGTCTACGTCAGGCGCGGGCACGACCTCTAGAGAAGAGGTGGCTTCTAGTGAGCCACAGGCCAGGTCACCTGAAGGGGCTCTGTTGGCCTCCCCCCGATGGGAGCTGACGGAGGTGGGGAAGGGGGACACGGCGCCTGGGGTAAGCGACGGTCTCCATCAGCTTCTGAACGACCAGTGCGCTCCGTCCCCCCTCCCAGTGGCAGCCCGAGAAGCTGGCGGTCTCTGAGGTGGTGTTTG
Source organism: Felis catus (assembly GCF_018350175.1). Lineage (NCBI taxonomy): Eukaryota > Metazoa > Chordata > Mammalia > Carnivora > Felidae > Felis > Felis catus. The sequence goes on from NC_058378.1 coordinate 13,919,009, forward strand.
GGTGACAGGGGGCTTCCCCGGGTCTGATTGTTTTCTGCTGAGGCCGTATTGGGACTACCGCCGTGGGCTACCTGGAGCGCCATCCGAGGAACATAAGGCACATGGATGTGGCTGTGGATCCCGGGACAGGAGCTGAATTAGGCTTCGCGCTGGATGGGGCCGGATTTGTCTCCTTCTGGCCCGCTGGCCCTGCCCTGGTTCAGAGGCCGGTGTGAGGGACAGGGTGCGGCCCGCCACCTCAGGGGCTGACCAGAGGAACGTACCTGAAGGCCAGGGAAGCAGTGGCAGAAGCTACCCGGCACCCCAAAGATGTGGGACACCCCCGATTCCTGCACCGCGTACTGTGTGGGCAGATGCCCCTGAGGACAGCAGCCCCTCCAGGCCTCCCCCCTGCCTACCCTTCACCCCACGAGCTCTGCTCCTTGAAACGAGCCCTCCTCCTCTTTCCAGCCAATGATTTCAAAATCCTGCCGTTTCCAGGGCTCCACATACAGTGGGTGCTCGAATATTCGACGAATCGACGAGCAAGTATCTCATCTTACACCCTGCAGGGTAGGTATTCGCACCCTCATACCCTGAGGATGAGTCATGAGAACCCCCACCTCACGGCCAGACTCCTGGGGTCAGCTCCCCTCGGCTTGCCCCGCCTGCCCAGGTAGGTGTCAGCTTGGAGAGTCGTGGGGCCATAAGGACCCAGGTGCATCATTGCCAGTCCCGCCCCTGAGGTGTCCTTGCCGTGGTCAGGATGCAGAGCAGATTGGAGTGGCTGTGAACCGGCCTGGGGGTGGCAGGAATCACAGGGGGTGCTCCCGGAATGTCCCGTGTGGGTAAACACCGGCCCACATGGTCAGGGCTGGGACAGAACGTCACTTGCTGAGGCTGAAGCCCTGGTACGTGCTAAAGGAAACCCGCCAAGAGGGCCTGGGATACGCCCCTCGGTGTTTCCTCAGAACTGCCCCGGGGGTCAGGGGTCAGGGGTCAGAGGCCGGCTCCCAGGAAGCGCCCCGCTCTTCAGAGTGAGGTTCAACTTCCAGATCCAGTCGCCGAGCACTGGCTCCCCCTCCTTGTTCCTGACCAGGCCATCCCCGGCTGTCCCCTGCCCACGGTAAGTCCTTCTGAGACTCATCGGCAGCGGGGTCTCCCGCACCCCTGATCGTGGGGTTGGTAAAACGTGCTTCTTCCTGAAGCGGTTTCCTCTTTTGTTTCAGTTGAAAACCATGACCACGAAAGTGACTTCCACGGGCCGCTGTAATCGGCCCTTGCATAATGGCGTTGGGGACAGTGTTTGGGGTAACAGGAGGGGGTGGCTGTGCTTCTCCATCATTTGTGAGATGCATTTTGGTGAAGTGATACGGTCTCCCCAGGCCCTTCCGGGCTTGGAGAGAAGAAGGTGTCCCCTGGGAGGGAAGCTCCTTTACCAACCTGCCCGTCCTCCCTCACCCTGTGCCGCTGACCCCGCGTCCCTTTCTCTCTGCCAAAGGGGGCCTTTGGGCATCTTCAGATTCCCCTGCGTTTGCCTCGCGAGATGCCCCGTATTTGTCCAACTCAAGGTGACGCACGCGGACGCTGGAGTCAGAAGCCAGACCGAGGGCTCAAATCCCAGCGTCGGCACTTACGAGCTTTGTCACTTGGCAACTTTGTTCTTTGACCTGCCTCGGTTTCCCCATTGTGAAACAGGCTTGCTGTGAGAGGATGGGATGAGTTGATCCCCGGAAAGCCGCTGAAACCCTGCCCGGCCCCATTTTGCTATTGCCGCCGTCTCTTGGCTTCTTTCCGTAGGGACTACTTTGACAATCGCGGGCTGACCTTTGAGCTCGTCCAGGTCCTGGGAGCCGGGCTGGCTGATTGTCCTGCGATACCGTGCCCTGTGCCTTTCCCCCCCCCCCCCCCCCGCTCTGGCGCCGGGCAACATCCCCCAAGTTTGCCCACCTCCGGGGCGAACATAGTATCGAAACTGCTCCCGGTAGAGAGGCGTGTAGCCGACAGAAACCACGCAGTCACGTGTGGTTTGCAGTTGGCTCACGGGAGTGGGTGTCGTGTTGTCGCTTGTGAGTGATTGCAGGCCCAGACCACGCTGCCCTTTAGCCATCCCGCCCGCTGCCAGGGTGAGAGGTCAGGGGGCCAAGCGCCCCCAAGTAGGAAGTGACTTGGTTCCCCGTGGGAGACCCGGAGCTCACTGGCTTCCCCACCTGCAGTCCCCGAGTGCCGGCCAGCGCTGCTGAATCCGTGCGCACAGCCGGCGGCTCGGGACCCCGTGGCTCTGGGGGCCCCGGGAGGGCGGTCCTTTTGAAACCAGCCAGAGCTGCGTGTGTGTTTGGCTGGTGCCGGAGAACACGGGGGTGCGCCCGTGACTGCAATGACGTTAGGCAGCCAAAGCAATGGAAATATGTCGAGAGCAACTTGGTCAACCCAGCTAGCTGGTGCGAAATCGTAAAATGTGGGGCCAGGTTCTGTGCCAGAAGCATTTCATTCAAGTGAAGTAGCCGGAAAGGAATGTTCCTGGCACACGTCCCCCGGGTCACACTTGCAAACACCCACCTTCCTAGCGCAGAGTGGGCGCCTCTTCCCTGGGCACCCGGGGACACCTGCTGTAGACGCGGTCTGCCTACCCCTGCGCGCCTGGGGACGGAGTCCCGGAGCCCGGGCCACCTTGGGCTCCCCTCCTAGGCTGCGCAGAGCTTCCTGCACAGTGCCTCACGCAGCCAGTCTCTGTGACCCCTGGACTCGTCACAATTGTACGGGCAGCATGCACGGTCACAAACGGCCCGTCGATGGCCTCTACGGTAGGAAGGCCATCCTGATGGTGATGTGCAAAGCAGGTAGCGGTGACCGCTGTCCAGGCCCCACAGACAACCAGCTCCTGTGCTGGCCCGCCTCGGCACCCCGACAGGGTGGCACCGTTGGTACCGTTCCCCTTCACTCGGCAGCTCAGGTACCCAAGGCTCCGCTAAATTACCTGTTGGGGCTACAAAGGGAGGAAGCGGCCGGGCCGTGATTCAGCCCCAGGCCTGTCTGATGTCCCAGCTCATCCCTTCCTCCACTGGGACAAGAGGCCTCCTCTTCTCTCACGGTGCACAAAGTTCGGACGAGAGTCAGACAGCTCCCTAGGTGAGCCTCGAGAAGGTGACCTAATGGGAGGGTTGGCTCCACCGTGGGAACAGGCATCTTAACGCCCCAGAAGTCAGACCTCAGGGCTTCCCACGGCTCTGGCACTGGGGTGCTTCTCCACCCCTGCTTGCTCCCCTCCTTGGAAGAAAACCATCTTTTATCCCCCATAGCCACTCTTTTTTGACACCAGTTTTAATTTGAGGCACCCTCTCTCTGGGAGATTGCAAAAATTAAATCGTTTTTAAGCAATCAAACAACGCTTCTGGGGTTTGTAACAAACTTGTGAAATTTGCGGAACTTGGCGGTTGAGGCTCCCTGAGTCTTGCTTCCCGGGGCCCCGAGGAGCTTCGAGCTGGCTCTCTGTTCTCTCTGGTTGACAGCTGATCGTGCCAACTGGGGCCCAGCCATTGCGTCTTGGACCAAGAAGGCAGTGGGTTCTGAAACAATCAAGGGGCTCCGGGAGACGACCTCCGGTCCGGGTTGTTGGCCCCGCCTTCCCTCTGTCACTGTGGGAAAGTCATGCAGGCAGTGGGTGGCTGGGTGGTCCCCTCCACAGAGGACGTCTCTGTTGTTCCCACAGGGTTCCACCACCCAGGGACACACAGATGAGCATTCAACTTCCCCTTGTGACACTTCACTCTCTCCCTTTCAACCAAACGGACTCCGGGGTCTCCTGAAGGTGGCCCACACTTCATTTTACGACACTCTGCTTCCTCTCCCAGGCGGAGGCCGTCTCCACCCATGGAACGTAGCAGTGAAGGCACTTCCATGCCTCAGCAGCTCCTGGGCCCCTATTGTCACGGTGTAAGCAGAGTGCACAAGGCTGAGCGTGTCTCTGGTTCCTCCACATACTTAGCTAGGAACTCAGATCCATGTGGCCAGGACTTGGACAGGGTCAAGGCCAGCACGATGATCGTAACTTTATAACTCACCTTCCCTTGCCTTTGACGTAACAGAGGGAGCCCTCTTCTGTGCAGGAGGACTTACAGGGAACAGGGAGCCAGGAAGCCTTCTTGTCCTCGGTATTTGGAAGGCAAAGCCCCTCTATTTATCTCCTCGTAGTAACGAACCTGGAGTCTGGGCCAGAAGGCTGGGTGCTGGACCCTTTACCAGCCATGGACTTGCACTTTCTTGTCATTTATATGGTGGGGAGAATACCAGCACCTGCCTCACGAGACTGTCGTGAAGATTAAATGCATGCGAAGTGCTTACAATGATGCCAGGCAGATAGTAAATGTATATTATTTGTATTACATGATTCCAAACGAGAAATGATCTTGCGCTCAGTGAGAATCCCCGATAAAGGAGACCATGGCTCCTCACAGAATAATGTGAATGTCCTTCCCCAGGACCTGGGAATGTGTTAGGGTACATGGCAAAGGGGAATGAAGGTCACGGGAGGAATTAAGGCTGTGGATCAACGGACTTTATTATTCTTTTATTATTATTTTTAGGTTTACTTTGGAGAGAGAGATGGAAAGACAGAGACAGAGACTGTGAGCAGGGGGAGGAGCAGAGAGACAGGGAGACACAGAGTTCGAAGCAGGCTCCAGGCTTCGAGCTGTCGGCACAGAGCCCGACGTGGGGCTCGAACCCACGAACCGCGAGATCGTGACCTGAGCCAAAGTGGGGCCCTTAACTGACGGAGCCACCCAGGCACCCCCAGCTGACTTTAAGCTAGGGAGATGATCCAGGATTCTCCAAGTGGACCCAGTGTAATCACAAGGGTCCTTACAGGTGGAAGAGGGGGCAGAGGACGAAGGTCAGAGGAGACACGGTCATAGAAGAAAGATACAGAGGGAGGCACCCTGGTGGAGTGGAGTAAGGAGGCCACCAGGCAAGGAGTGCAGGTGGCCTCTCAGAGCTGGGGGGCAAGGACAGAGAGTGTCCCTAGAGCTTTCGGGAGGAGCCCAGGCCTGTCGTCCTCCAGCGTTAGCCCAATGAGACCCGAGGCCGACTTCTATCCAGAACCATGGAGGCATGTCGTTTAAGCAGCCGGATCTGTGGTGATTTGTTTCAGTCGCAGTAGGGAGAGGATCACCCAGGGCTATCCCTGTGTGTCCCGCGTGTTGCCTCGGTGACTGATCCCTGTGCTTGGACACCCCCCCACCACAGCTTAGTAAGACTCCAGGACTGGGGGCGCCTGGGTGGCTCGGTCGGTTGAGCAACTGACATCGGCTCAGGTCATGATCTCACGGCTCGTGAGTTCGAGGCCCGCTTCGGGCTCTGTGCTGGCAGCTCAGAGCCCGGAGCCTGCTTTGGGTTCTGTATCTCCCTCTCTCCCTGCCCCTCCCCTACTTGCACTCTGTCTCAAAAATAAATGAAATGTAAAAAAAAAAAAAAAAAAAAAAAAAAAAAAAAAAAAAAAAAGACTCCAGGACTTTTTTCCAACACGAAGGCTTTAGATTCTCTTAAGATGGGGAGGCGGCTGGCATTTGTAGCCTGTAATATTTGGGAGGCTCCTGTGGCTTATAAGGGCGACCAACTAACTGACCAACCAGTTGAGGGTTCTTCCCTACATGAAAGGGACTATAGATGTTCCAGCCTGGGCTTCAGCCCCTCACACGAGTCCTTCTCTTTTAGGAAACCGTCAAATCCAGTAAAAACATCAGCACAGAGTGGATTCTCCCATGAATCCACTGTCCTCCGCGTCACCCACTGGTGATGTTCTGGAAAGACTTCCCTCCATATATAGGGGACGCTGATGCCTCCCTTCGCGGGCTCGCCACCCCTCCCCGGGCCTCCTTCCTTTCCCAAACAAGGTTAGGATTTATAACTTCTTTCAGGGCAACATCTGGCTCATTTCCATCAAGTTCTTGTTTTCTTTTTCTTTTTTTAATCCTTCGTCTAAGGTCATTTGATTTCAGTTCAGTTGCATCTCGCGCCCGCTCCCCCCACCCCCCACCCCTTCTTGTTCGTTTGGCCTTTGGAGATAGCGAAGCCGAGGCGTGAGGACTCACTACCCACAGCTGACGACTCGGGTTTAGAAGTGAAAGTGCTGGCTGGGACCCTCTTTCTTTCTTTTTTGGCCGCAGAGCCACAAGGCTGGGTCCCCAGCGAGCCGCCCGAGGACACCTTGTGGCACCGTATCTGCTCCCCCCCCCCCTTTACCAACCGCCGGGCTCTGTTGTCATTGCTGATTTTTTTTTTTTTTTTTGTAAGTTTTTGTTGGTTTTAGAAATTCGCTAGCTCTGTACTTTCTAGACTGGGCTTGCCAGCATGAAAGCAAAACCAGGGCAAGGAGAACAAAGCGGGAGAGGCTGGCAGAAAGCGAGGCCCCACTTCGCGAGGCCACGGCAAGCTCCCTGGGCGGGAGGGGCGCCGGCCAAGCCTGAAGACGCCTCCGAAAACTTCTCATGGCCCGAGGGTTTAAAATACCCACACTTCCTGCGCTTCGGAGAGGGTATGCGCAGAATGTGAGTGAGTCACCAGTGGTGGTTTTCAAATGTGTCTGTCATGAGGAGGTGTCATCAAAAGCTCATCCTGTTCCAGATCTTCATTTTTCCACTCTCGGCTCTGCAGCCTGTAAAGGCCGAATGCTGCAAACCAGCGTTTGTGTTGGGCGCAGAAAGTGAAGGGCGAATTAATTGCACTGCAGCAAGTAAAAACCCGACTCTTAAGGAAGAAAGAAAGAAAGAAAGAAAGAAAAAAAAAAAGACGTGTAAACAGTGTGGAGATTGAGTTTCAAAGCCCTTGTTTTCGAAAAGTTTAATTATATTTCAACTCAAGCCAAACTGTCAAAACATGGGGGGGAAGGGGGTGATCTGCCTGCTTTGAAAGCGCATTAGCCTTCTTATGTAAAAGCCTATAATTGATATCCAAGCCGAAACTAGAGCCGTGCAGAGAGAGGGGATGGCCTCTCCCCGCCGCCCAAACAGCACTTCCCTATCGACCACGTGCAGCTCTTCAGAGCTCGGTCGGCAAAGTGGGAAACTGGAGAGGAGAACAAAGGAAACGCAAAATGCTCCGTGAACGGAGAGGGTTTAAAATATCAGGCCTGGTTTATGCAACGCGTGGGCCCAGTGCATTGTTGATGATCATTTACATAAGAGGAACCCCGGGAGAGCTGCTCACCGTCCGAGCCGCAATGTTCTAGGAAGCAGCAGGCGTCACCTTCTTGCTCCTGAGAAACGGGATGTGCCTGCCCTGTCCCCCTGGGGCTCGGGCCCAGCCTGGGGCCTCTCGGAGAAGGCCACCGGTCCCAGCCAGGGGCTGGTTTTCAGGCTCCTCCTCTTCTTCCAGACTCCACTCGGTCACTTCCCCCAGAAAGGGACCCCTGGGTGGTGGAGGCTTTGCCCTCCTCATCTGAGCTCCTATTCCCGTCTCTCCTTTGGTGATCTTCTAGAACTTTCTGGTTGCCACGGCCACGATTCTTGACCCTGTTCGTTTGACGTCTGAGAGTTCTCTATGTTCAGAAACCATTCTCGAGCAGAATCAGGTTTGAGCTCAGGGAAAATTCACGATGTCTGCCACATGACACATATTTGGCATGGGGCTAGAGTAGGCATCAAAGCAGACCATGACTGGGACAGCAATAGCAAAAGGGCTGGGAATTACTGGGCTAAAGTGCGAGTTCTTAGAGGTGGCCACTGTCCTTCCTCCTTTTACGGTCAGGCCTCTGGCCTCTGAGCAGACCAGGTTCACCCAGCAGGCCCTGCCTGGGACCGTCTCTGTCATTTCATTCTCCCTTTGGATGCTGATAGTTTAAAACAAGCCTAGGGGCTCCTGGATGGCTCAGTCAGTTGAGCTTCCGGCTTCAGCTCACGTCATGATCTCACGGTTTGTGGGTTTGAGCCCCGCGTCGGGCTCTGTGCTGACAGCTCGGAGCCTGGAGCCTGTTTCAGATTCTGTGTCTCCCTCTCTCTCGGCTCCTCCCCTGCTTGTGCTCTGTCTCTGTCTCTCTCTCTCCCAAAAATAGCTAAATAAACATTAAAAATTTTTTAAAAAAACAACAGCACAAGCTTAGGTATGTATGACGTGGATGCTTCTGTGATTAGAGCCCTGTCTTCTTCCATCCTGGTGACACACAGCCACTTTCTTCCTCCTGGTTTTCCTGATCTCCCCCAACTGTGAAGCATCCCCACGTAACCCACTGTTGGGTAGAGTGGACTTTTTGGTTTATGGTCTGGGACTCTCCGATGACCTCAGAAGAGAGTTGCCAGATAAAATACAGGACGCCCAGTTCAATGTGAATTTCAGATCAACAGTGAATCATTTTTAGTGCAAATATGCCCTAAATACCAGGTTAAGAAAAGTATGTCCCATGAAATATTTAGGCCACGCTTACACTCAAAAATTATGTGTTGTTTGTCCGAAGTTCACGTTTAACGGGGCACCCCGTATTTTTGTTTGCCGAATCTGGTAGCTGGTCCAGAGCTCCGTGTGTTCTAAACGAACGTGGGCTCCGTCAGCTATGTGAGGGAGCAGATTCTAATCCGGATCAGAGCCTGACGGCAGAGTAGGGGGAGGGCTGCGTTTTCCACGTGAACCCCTAGTGAATAAAACCAACCGGGCCAGATTTTCCATCGTTACTTCCTCCTTGGCCTTGTTCTATGTCTAGGGGTACACTGTCTACATCTCCGTCATAGCACAAGTCAAGCTTCCGTCCCTAAGAGCTGCTTCTGGCTGAGACCATGTCTGATAATCTGTGGGCCTGGCAGGTGCTCGATATGGGTAAGCAGAGCTGGTGGCTTGGGAAGGAGAAGGTCGTACCAGGCTCCCTAGGCCATGCCTGGATGGCAGAAGTCGTGTTTCTGACCACCTCCAAATGACTGGGAAGCCAGCAGAAGCCATCACGCAGCTCGCAGAATGACAGCTTTCCCCTTTCTTATTCCAGACGGTTTGGAGTCTTTAAAACATTGCTCTTGGGAGGCAGGAGGGGTGTGGGAAACTCGGAAACCAGTCGCCCGTGGAACACAGGGAAGGAGGGCCTCTAATTAAAAGCGGCTCCCAGCGCTATCTCAGCACCGGGGACCCAGCTGAGCAGGGATGGCCGCTCCCCTCACCGGCCGTTGCTGGGGGCAGGTGGCCTGGACAGACCCTGAGAAGGAGCACTTGGGGCTCCTCGAAGAAGAGAGTCTCACCCCTAGACTTCTAGTTCCTTCCTCCCCCCGCCCCTACCCAAAGCCGATGCTGGGCTCCGGGCTGGGTGCTCAGACAGAGCACACACAGCTTAGAGCTGCTCAGAGCCATCCTGTGTCTTTCATCTCAGAGAGAAAAGTCCTCTTTCAAGTTCTCCAAGAAATGCTCTCAGCAGAAGGCATTTACCGTTGAGCGCTGTTGTTGGACTATGTATTTCCAAGGTATTTACGTGATGGCGTACGTATTCGGACACAGCCGTGCTGTGTGACAGGTTGGCAGCATCGTTATTTATTTCACAGATCCCAGAGGGGGCCCAGAGATGGTGATCGATTGGCCCCTGGTCACACAGCAAGTCGTCCTTTCATATCATATATGAGTGGTAGGTAGCATTGCAATGTTAGAGAGAGGAAAACGGAAAAATATCACTCCTGGTAAAATGGGCCAGAAGGCAGGGACCTCTTGAACCAACAGGAATACAGCAGGGAGAGGGGCAGGGTGGCAGCATGCCAGGGGGGAATAACACCAAGAGGAGAGAGTGACTTTGCTGGGCAGGGGGCCGCTGGGGTGTGTGGTCAGTCACAGCACTATGGTCACAGGCCAGAGCGAGGGTGTCTGGTGCTGAAGTTGAGCCTCTGGGTCATGGCTCTAAGACATCAGGCCGGCGGTTGTGGTCAGAGGGCCGGCTGACCTACGGCCACGTGGTATGGACCGAGGGGAGGTCGGGAGGCCTGAGCCTGGCGTTGCCTCTGACATTCGCAAAACTGGACAGGTCACCTCACCTCTCGGGGCCCTCCGCTGGGTGTCTTAATCTGAAACCGATGAGGGGGACTGGATGTGACCACTTCTACGATCTCTTCCTGAGAGCTCTCTCTAAGAGTTCCAGAATTTGCTATGAAGCCCCAGGCCCCCTGCCTTGACTCAACAGTGGAGCTGATCGTGCAATCGCTCTGCTGATATTTAGCGAACAGCTACTACGTGCTGAGCTCAGTCCATTGACAGAGGCTGTAGGAAACAAGCTCCAGAAAGTGTTCTTTGGGGCTGAGTTCTCGCTGCCCCCTGCACACTTGTTCGCCATCTCTTCTGCTCCCCGGGGGAGCGCAGAGGGATTTCTAGGTAGTTGCAGACACGAAGCCTCAGCAAGTTCTGACTTTGATCTTAGCAAAGTTGCATTCAGTAGTTCTGGTGTGCTTAGCTCCTCCTGAGGGAGTGGGAACCAGCTTTCAAACAGATGAGTGTAAGCAGCACCCTGTTGAAGAGATTTTTCCAAAGCCTGTGGCCAGCGACTTGGGGCAACCCCGGAAGGACAGGCTCCCCCACCAGACCATCAGGGTGCTGCTGAGGGCTAAAGAGTGCACGTAGTGCCCAGAAGAGCCCCTTACAAAGGGGATTGCCCGGGAAAGCTGGTGGTGATCAGGAAAGTGCAGGTGAAATACACTTTCCAGTGACGGTATCTGATGCAAGAGAGCCAGAGGAGGACGTAGCCCTTTAGGGAAAAGGCACAGATTAGACCCGGGGGCAGGAGACAGGAGCAGGGGAGGCAGGGAGGCCAGTGATGATGGTGAGGCTGGGGACTCTTGCTTCCTTATTTGGTGCATTAAAATACTAGATCATGACTCAATTCCTCATGGTTAGAAGAAGAGATAGATGCTTAGGGGACTTGGCCTCCCATTAGCCTGGAGAGTCCCAGCCCTACTCTTGTGCTGGTGTCACTGGGCGTACCACCCCCCCCCTTCCATTCTCAAGAGCACACTTGTTTGAACAATGCGTTATACGATCACCCTTGGCGAGCTGAACCAGATGATCATTTGGAAAGCTCAAGTGACTCAAATAGGGCAGATGTGGTTCTGGAAGAATGACACCCAAATTTCACTTCATGACCAAGCACTGGCCCCTTTCAATGCAACTATCTCTTTCCAAGATGATCCAGGTGTTTCTCAGTAAGGACTATTTGTCCTCAGGGTCTTACCCCTTCCCAATGCCAGGTTTACATTAAAGTTATGGCCCTCAGGACAAAGATTTTTTTACACCCCAAACAACCAGGTAGCACTTTGGAGGCTGTGTTTGATTCTATCACAGGGGTCTAGACCCCTCACCCCTCCTTAAGCATTCATTCTCTCCATTCCGTATCTTGAAAACTTAACGCTGTAAATGTGAAGAATGCCTTTTATTAAGAGAGTTCTGTACAGAGCTGTCCCAGGATAATCACACTCAAGAGGCCAGGGGGGCCCTTGAGAGGTGGTCGGACCTGGTGGAGAAGACATGGTCCCCAGAGTTCCAGCCCCCGCTCCACCTGCTCATGGATGGGTTTCTCATGAGTCAAATGGGTATAAAGTTAGTGAGAGGACAAAACAAAGAAAAGAATTACTAAGGGTAAAACTTAAGATATGTTAGGTTAGTTAGATATAATAGGTTAGTTAGTGGTGAAGCTGTCTGTGGTCCTGAGGCCTTCCTAAAGCACTTAGTCACCTAAGGGTGCCCTCACCACTCTGCTGACAGGCCTGGCTGGCTCTGACCCCACAAGTTAAGGGCTACAAGGCACAGACCCCTGGAATCCCAAAGCACTGACTGAACCCGCCCCTGTGTCTCAGCAGTGGATTTTGGTACTTTCTCCTTTCCTTGTGTCCACAGACCTGAACTGGCCTGGAGACAAATATGTGCCAATGTACGTCCCGATGGGAAGGGCTTTTGTCGCTCTGGGTTGTAAGTTCAGTGACCTGCACTCTTCCATGCCCTAGGGATACAGCAGCCAGCCAAGCCCTCCCTGCCCTCATGGAGCTTGTGCTCTAGAAGGAGGGATAGACAACCAGCAGGTAAACAGTCAGATCCTGTAAGGCCAGGTAGAACTGAGTGTGTGAGCAGAAGTGAAGAAGAATCAGCAAATGGGGATGAGCTTCTGTCTTAGGGTCATTGGATGAGCCTTCTAGATGGGGTGGCATCTGGAATTTGCTGGCATTTAATGTGATGAATTGTGAGAAGCACCTTGCAGGGTAATGGCCCCAAGGCAGGACCCAATGGCTGTTTGAGGAAGAGTCAAGGCCAGTGGGGCCAGATGTGCAAAAGGATTAGGATGGGAGGCCATGGGATGGGTTGTCTCATCATGGTAATGACTTAGGGTTTTTGTGGTCTCTAATTATGACCAGAAGCCATTGGAAGTTTTGATTGGAGGAGTGAAGTCCTATGATTGACGTTTTGAATGATTGCCTTTAGCCGCCGTATGAGAACTAGGTGGTAGGGATTCCTGGGTGGCTCAGCCAGTTAAGTGTCCAACTCTTGATTTCAGCTCAGGTCATGATCTCCAGGTTCACAAGAACAAGCCCTATGTCGGGCTCCGTGCTAACAGTGCGGAGCCTGCTTGGGATTCTCTCTCTCTCTTTCTGCCCCTCCCTCACTGGTGCATGCTCTCTCTCTCTCTCTCTCTCTCAAAATAAATAAATAAACTTAAAAAAAAACTAGGTGATAGAAGGACAAAAATGGAGACATTTTAGAAGATTCTTGCAACGGTCAGAGTAAAAGGTAATGGTGCGTGGGGTGCAGTGATGGCAGTGGGGGTGGCGAGAAGGCATTTGGTTTTGGCTGTATTTCAAAGGTAGAACTTATAGGATTTGCTGATGGGTTAGATGTGGAGAGTGAGAGAAAGAGGGAACCACTGGTGATGTCAAGGGTTTTAGCTTTGGCTGTGTGGTGAGTCCATCTGTGGAAGTAGGGAACATTGGGGAAAATCAAGACTTTGGTTTTGGGTATCTTGACTTTGAGATGCTAACTAGACACCCAAGTGGAGATGTTGAGTAGCAGTTGTATATATTTTTGAGTATCGGTTGTGTGATATTAAAAATATTTGACGGTTCCTCAAAAAGTTAAACATAGAATTACCATATGATCCAACCATTCTGCTTCTGGGCCTATACCCTCAAAAAATTGAAAACAGGGACTCAAACAGATGTTTGTACAGCCATATTCATAGCAGCACGACTCACAAATGCCACGGGGCGGAAAAAACCCAAGTGCCCATCGACATGAACGGATCAACAAAATGTGGTAAATATATGTAATGGGATATTATTCAGTCTTAAGAAGGAAGGAGCTTCCAATACGGGCTACAACATGGCAGAATCTTGAAGACATTATGCTAAGTGAAATAAGCCAATCTCAAGAGGACAAATATTGTGTGAGTCCACTTATATGAGGGACCTAGAAGAGGCAAATACACAGAGACAGAGAGTACAATGGTGGCCACCAGGGCCTGGGGAAGAGAGGAATGGGGAGTTAGTGTTTCATGGATAGAGTCTCAGTTTGGGAAGGTGGAAAAGTTCCAGAGAAACACGGTAGTGGGGGTGTGCCCACGAGTGTGAATATACATAATGGCACCCAATGTACAGTTAACCATGGCTAAAATGGTAAATTTTATGTTCTGTACATTTTACACAATAAAAAAGAATTCTCTGTGGACAGGCGTCCCCGCCAGTCAGAATGGGTGTAGAAGAGGCCCATCTGTAGCGGTGTCCCGCCAACACGAGCCCTGGTTCAGGCGTATATTGTTGAATGAGAAAGCCCAGGCCCCTGGGCCAACGTGGTATTAAAACCAGGGCCCTGGTCAGATCCCACCTGGGGCCGGGGGGGGGGGGTGGGCAAAAGGTAAGGGAGACCTTCCAACCTCTCCATGACCAACGCTCAAGAACAGGAAGCTCTAAAGCTCTGGATGCCAAATTGGACTTGCTACTCTCCTCCAAAGGAACGCACCCACGACGAAGTGCATTGATTTCCACACCGTGTGCTGCTCCTTCAGCTAAATGCACGAACATTCTTCCTTCCCCCTGCGTCCATCCATGCCCTCTTTGAACCATCCTTCCGCCTTGCGCTCTGCACATTTAATTGCCAACGCACGTAGCTGCTGCACACAGTTTCTCTCCACTGGGTTTCCTCCATGCTGTTCCCAAGTCTTCTGTCCTCCAGAGGCTTTTTACTTCTTGCCCAAAAGAAGTCACAGCCTCCTCTCGCCTCCTAGACTAAGAAGGCTGGCAGAAATGGCACTCAGAGGAAGTGAGGGCAGGGCAGGATCGAGCTTCCCGAGAGTCAGCACCCCGGGAGGACCGGGAGGGGGTATGGAACGCAGTTCCAGAGATCAAGACAGATCTTTTGGGATTTGGTTCTTTCCACACAGGTAAAGCTGGGGTGAGGACAGATTCGTGCGGCGAGAAGGGCTAATGTCACATCTAATGGCGAACAAGGTCAGGGCTGGAAGAGGAGTCAGCATCACCTCAGGGCTGGCCAGTCAGTGTGTGTCTCTGTTGAATGTCCCGCTGTTCTTGTCCCAAAGAATTCTAAAATGCAGCACATAGCAGCTGATGCTTCCAAGCCGGCCTCCCTGCCTCCCGTCCACCCATCCCAGACCCAGGCTCTGAGAGGGACAGTCCCTGGCTTGGGTGTGCAAGTCTGCGAAACCTCTTGCTGAACAGTTGACGTGAAGATGTCTTACCCCCACATTTGCCACCTCTGTGATTTGCACTTGGCCTGCCTTTGAGATCTGCCTCCTCTGCCTCATTTCTTGCCCACAGCTGTTCTGCCAAACGAGCTTTTCCCTGCTCGACACACAGTCCTGAGCTTTCCAAGTCTTTGCCCGAGCTCCGCCTTGCAGCGGGAATACTTGATTTCCCTCATCCCCTGTATCAACCGTTACCAAGTCCTATTTGCAGAGATGGGTTTACCATAAGGTTAACAAAGTTGAAGCGTCAGGATCCCTAACGTGCATCAGCCCCTACCGTGGACCTGGAGGCTCCATGGCAATCAGTGTGTTTTATACAATTTGCAAAAGCAAGGTGGGTAGGTTAAGATGTTTGTATTTTTCCACCCTACCTTTGCCTGCATGTGTTTCACCAGTTTGTTATGGTGTTGAAGTGGTTTTGAGCATTTTGGGGATCTGGCTAAGGGGAAATTGAGTTGGGGAGACATGCAATTTGGATTTAGTAGGATATTTATGCCGTTTGCTGTCTCCTCAGCATACGTTAAGGTATTACTCACTGTTCTGGTGTAGAAGTGGCTCCCACGGATACCCCTCCATCCCCCGTGCTGGCTCGTGTGGCACCGCCTGGGTGTGTATCACAGAATACATAGATCCTGAGACACCAGCAACCAGAACCAGATCAACAGGAACGCAGAAGCAGAATTTGCAACGTGTGGGGCCAGCATCTGGACCGTGGAGAGTTCCTTCAGCTGACAGATGTATACAATCATGCAGAGAAAATTCTGTTTTCACTGACACCTAGTCAAAAGGAAAGTTCTCTCCTGTCAGGAATACACCTAGCATTGCCGCAAATACCAATTAGAAATGCACAGAGTTGGGGCGCCTGGGTGGCTCAGTCGGTCAAGCGTCCGACTTCGGCTCAGGTCACGATCTCGCGGTCCGTGAGTTCGAGCCCCGCGTCGGGCTCTGTGCTGATGGCTCAGAGCCTGGAGCCTGTTTCAGATTCTGTGTCTTCCTCTCTCTCTGACCCTCCCGTGTTCATGCTCTGTCTCTCTCTGTCTCAAAAATAAAGAAACGTTGAAATAAAAAAATTAAAAAAAAAATGCACAGAGCTGACTTATGGACACAAAGGGGCCACCAGAGAGCCTGTGGTTGATTGGCACATGGGCGGCTATGGAGCCCTTCACAGGATGTTAGTTGTGGGGTGTGGGTGTGGGAGTGGGGGTCTCTGTTAGTTTAATACTTACATAACACATATGCTCTATGTTTTGTATACATGTATTGTATATATATGTATGTGTGTGAGCTACATAACATATACACATATATTTTCCATGGGTCTAGATTAGGAGATCTGTATGATGTCTGTATTACAGATTTTATCCCACGACCGTGAAGAAGTCAAGGGAAACCCGATGGCTTGGTGGTGACAGGAGTCGATGAACGTGGGATTCTCCGTTCAATCCATTGACAAGCAGGGCTTCCCATGTCCTTATCCCCGTATGGTTTCCAGGGACAGTCTGATCTGTCCCTGGTGTCAGGAAGGGGCTGACGAGTGAGGGTGACAGGGACTCGTTCTCACCGACCGCCCCAGGCAACAGCCCTCTGCCTGCTCTGGGGAGGTCAGGTGAGCAGGGAGAGTGGAATAACAGAACAGACTAGGGCTCTAGTCGCATGGGGTCAGAGGACCGGGGACACGCCGAAGGGAGCAAGCAGCACCCCAGTGCGCATTGACCCGAAGGCGGATCCATTGACGCGTCTCTCGTCCACCTGGCAGGCCAACTGTGAGTCAGGAAGCCACAGGAAATGGGGAGGGGCGCACAGGCAGGGACACAATCGAGCCTGAGTTCCAGAGTCCCCAGCCTCTTCAAGCAGGTAGAAACCTAGAATGATTTGAGCTTTTGAAAACCGTAAATCTGCCTGAGTGTTGGCTTGGCTGAAAGGTTGGAAAATTCGGTTAAAATTCAAATAAGAAGCATGGCATTGGAGTCATGAGTATAGTTTTTATTTAAATTACGCTCCCAGGTCTCTGTGAAGTCAATCCAAAACATAATTAATGCTGGTTTTTAATTTTATTTGCTTTTGCTCCAGAGGATAGGTTTTGGCTGTGAGGGGACACAGACCCTCCCCGACGTGCACCTGGGAGCACACACGTGTACAATAAATACACACACATTTGCCACCAGAAGTAAGGGGGGAAGATGAGAAATGTCCCCAAGTTGGCGGTAACTGTCAGGTGAGGTAGTGGGCGACTGAGGTCCACGTGTCAGAAGCCGCTGAGCCCCAGGGAGGAAGAGGGAGTTTGCTTGCGGGGGTGGTTGTGCTTTTTATAAACTTCTTAAGGGCAGCGGCCTGTCTACACTGCTCTGTCTAGCCCTGGGCAAAGAGCTGGGCCATGACTGCGCTTCTGTTTATACTAACGCCTCCAGGTCTCCACTGGACTCAGGGTGGAATCTCAGGAAGGGGGGACCCAGAGACCTCATGACCCTGGAATACCGTCTCCGGTCATAGCGTCCTGGACTGTCCCTCCCTGGGTCTGGGATCCCTAATCTGAGCCTCGACCACCTTCTTCTCTTAGCTCTGGCTTTGTCCTAGGTGACCTTCTATACCTCACCCTCGGTAAATCAGAACCAAAGGTGGGTCACCCAGCGCCCCCATCCCACAGCCTGCCTCCTAAGCCATCTGCCATCCAGGCAAAATCGGAAGGGGCACAGGGGACACTCTAGAACCCAGACTCATGGTTAGACGTGCGAGGGTTTTCTCACCTCCCCCCCACACCCCGGATCCGTTTTCAGGGCTCAAGAGAAGACAGTAGGCAGTTGACATAGGGGGTCCTTCTCAGAGGTTGCCGTACATTTGGCCCTTGCGCATTTTCCCCTAAGCTTTTAAAAATGAAAATCGTAGCTTTCAGCTCTAATGGGCTGGGGAGCGGCCATCCCGCCTCTCCATGCTGGGAAGTTGGCTTCTCTGGGCCACGTAACCCCCGGGCGCTTCCCCGGGGCTGACTGTGTTCCCAGGGCGAGCAAGGGTGCCCCGGGTCCCCTTCTGACTGGGGCCAGAGGCTTTCAGGCTTTTCCTGGCTACAGAGCTCTTCCTACCATGAAACCCCATGAGGAACCCCAATACCTAAAGCGGATGAAAGACGGGGGAGGGTTCTCAGAGGTGGAGGGGGACCCCACACCCTCCATGGGCTCCCCAAGTAGCCCCGTGGAACCCCAGGGCTCCGTGGAATATGGTTTGCAAAACAACACTCAGAGCCTGCTGTTGGGAGCTCCCCCACGCCGGGGGAATAGGCCTGCAAACTCTGTCTATCCCCAGCAAGAATCAACCTACAATTCCAGAAATTCCTAGAATTCTGAAAAACCAAACAAAACCCGCACCCCACATTCAGAGCCCTTCTCCCCGGGCTACCTTCCCGCCAGCCAGAATCCCCCCAACTTGGGCACCCAAAAGTCCCCTGCTGAGCTCCTTCTGCTCCTGGTGGTTGATGTGACAAGTCCCCTTCTCCGGGGTCCACTTGTCTTCCAGAAGACAGCCAAGCACCGCGTGGCCCGTCTTTGGGACGCAGAACTGCCTGCCACCCCGTGAGGAGGCTGCGAGGTGACAGGGGGAGAGGCGCCGAGGGCCCGCTCGCCTCCTGGGGATGCGGCTGGGATGAGGGAGAAGCACTTAATTTTTTTGTACTCTATTTATTTTTTATTTTTATTTAAAAAATTTTTTTTTAAATGTTGTTTACCTGTTTTTGAGATAGTGGGAGAGCACGAGCAGAGGAGGGGCGGAGAGAGAGGGGGACACAGAATCCGAAGCAGGCTTCAGGCTCCGAGCTGTCAGCAAAGAGCCCGACGCAGGACCCGAACCCATGAACCGCGAGATCATGACCTGAGCCGAAGTCGGACGCTTAACCGACTGAGCCACCCAGGCGCCCCTGTACTATATTTAATTCATACAACCACTCGGCAGTGTAGGAATCGTTCTGCTCATCGTACGAACTGAATGAAGAAACAAATGCAGCCTGTAGGGTTTGTCAAGGTCACACAGCTGAGCTGGCCGCGTCCTTCAGTAGTGGCGAAGGGGAGGGGCGTGAAGAGGCCGACAGGAACAGCGGAAGGGAGAGAAGGTGGCCGGAAGCTTCCGCTGGAAACATTTCAGAGGGGCAGTTGTGCTCGAGTCTGAGGGCAGTCCTCAAATCCACAGCCCTTCTAGAAAGGAAGGTTGCGTGGGGACACCTGCTCGCGGCCGGGCTACCTGTGAACGGCCGAGTGTGAGGGGTTTTGAGGTTTTTGAGCCTTCACTGACGTCCTCCAGGCTTTTCTGCTACTGGCGTCTGGGACTGAATGCAAGAAAGATTCGGAACCTTCCAGAAAATGAGGTTGTGTGCAATGGAGAGGGTACCGGCAGAAGCTCTCCAATCAGACAGACTCAGTGAGGTCCTGGCTCTGCTGCTGACTGTGTGTGACTTTGGGCAAGTTACTGAACTCCTAGCTTCAGTTTCCTCAACCATGACGTGGGGATAATAACAGTATCACCCTCACAGGGCTGTTTTAAGGACAAAATGAGGTAATGTATGTAAAACACTTAGCACCAAATCTGGCATATATTAGATGCTCAGTGTCCATTGGCTTTTATTATTTTTAGTATGTCCCAGTTAAACAGCCATGATCTAAGATGCGTCACATCGATAGAAGTTTCTAGAAAAGCAGCTCCGGTTTGTGGGCTTTTTTTTTTTTTTTTTTTTTTTTGTCAGATGTGTGCCCTGTCCTTGGCCAGTCTCCATGTAAAATTTATGGGGGTGGTGGTAGGGGAAGGACTCGTTTGGGGGAACCAGGAAGGCGGGATCCAAGAGGAAACAGTTACTTAAGTGGCACCATGTGAAAATACCGGGGCGCGGTTAGATTTTAGACGACCGCTCTCGGAACTCTACTTTTCATACAAGAGAGGGTTTTACCTTCGGGCCCGAGATGGTGCCTCAGATTCCATCGAGATACATTTGTTCGGAGTCTCAAAGTCTTTGGGGGGCTTCCAAAGGGTCTGGGAGGAGTAATCCCTTAAGCCATTGTCCCTTGCATCAGATAGCTGACATATTGCGGGGCAGGGGGCGGGGGGTGCCGGTCCTCTGGAACATTTCACCGGTCCTGGGGCGGGGGTAGGGGGTGCGGGCGGGAAGAGGTTGAGAGAGTGTGGTGAGCGAGACAAGCTGATTCATAGGAGCAACTGCACTTTTGGCAGCTTTCCCTGGAGTTGGTCAGTGATGGGTCTCCAGCGCCTCTGCGGCCCTCAGTCCGTGCACAGCAGCCTCCTCGGTGGCTCCTCGCTCTGGTTCAGATGCCGAGAAATCAGTCCCTACCCGGTGGCTTTCAGGTAGAGGGAGAAAGTGTGCATGGTCGGAAGGATGGGAAATGGAGGGCCCGCCATGTTTACACCTAACCCCCCGCCCAGGCTGTAAACAGCGAGCCCAGGTTTCTAAATGGGAGCTCTTGGTTTCGGTGATGGAAGCCCCTGCCCCTCGCACACGTGCGTGCTCGCACACCCTGTTCTCTCTCTCTCTCTCTTACACACACACACACACAACTGCATGGAGCATCGACCAGGGACAGGTGTAGAGAACCGATGCCCAGACTCCCCTGCGGGTCCCCACCCAGCTGTCCCTCATGAAGCCCCATCTACCCGGATCACATGCTTGAGAAGGAAGCTGATGGGTCAGCCATAGTTTAGGCAGCCAGTGTCACGGGAAGCACTGGGAAAGGAGGGCGTCCAGCAGAAACTGAGGCATGGATGGCGAGGTGAGGCTCCAGGGAGCCCCCCTCCTGGGCGTGGTGGCCCTTCTCCATCCCTGGGGTTTAGTCCCCTGGGTGGGTAGCGGGGTCTGGGCTGCTCTCACAACATGGCAGCGGGGGAAGCAAAGTGGGTTCCAAGGTGGACCTGAGGGCTTTTTGTCTCTCCTCCGCTCAGATAGAAGCTGCTACTGCACCTCTTTCTTGCCTTCTTCTCCCGGCACCTTCGCTTGTGTCATTTTCCTTGGTCTTGGCGGGAAGATTAGGAGGGGACTTGCCGGGGACATCCAAGCTCACCCTCTTCCTAACCAAGCTCTGCCCCATTCTGTAGCTCACTCACGTGCTGCAGTGGCGTTTTCTTACGTAAGTGCCCCGATCCGCAAACGCTCTGGGTACCCTGGACACACACGGGGCTATATTAAGGCTCCGTGACTCCTGGAGGGTTTGAGACGTCAGCTTTTCCGGAGCGTCTTTAGACCCACCCTTCCTTTTCTGACCCTCGTCCTCAAATGTCCTACCTCCAGCAACTGGGGTGCCTATCCTTTTTGCCAAGAGGCATCTCAAAGCCAAAAGAACGCGTAGATTTGTGAAGTGACTCTGAGCAGTGTCCGTGACTGTCCTGCCATCAGATTTGCAGAAGTTAAGCAGATAAAGGGGGACGACTCCTCCCTTCTATTAAAAATAAATAAGATTTTAAACTTCTATTTAAGAGAGCTTCCCTCTCTTCTCTGAAAATAAATGTACAATTGTCTTGAAAACCCTCCAAGCCGAAAATACACAGTGCTGATGTTCCCACGCCATCAGGCTCCTTCCCAGAAGCAGGATCCCTAACCTGGAACCAGCATCCCTTTGAAATGACGTCAGTGTCTGTGAGTTGGCCGCGTGCATTTGCCAGGGAGGGGTCCACTGCTTTCTTGTGAATGTCAGAGGGGTTCTTGACGCGACGGAGAATAAGCGCCACTGCCCTGGGGCATCTGTGATCCCTGTCTTTTAGCCACATGGACGGTTCACCCCCAAAGTTCTTTCTCTGCAGGCCCCCCCCCCCGGACCCAGCCTCCCTCCCTGCTTGTCTAAGCGATGCTGGCTCCCCCCATCTCTTACCGGGAGGCATCGTGCTACTCCCCTGCTCCCAGCCTCTCTCTCTCTCTCTCACCCACAGTCTGTTCTTCGTGAGGCTGCCAGAACATTGGTCCTCGGGCGCCCAGGGTTGTGGCAATTTCTCAGCCTCTGACCCTGACTGTGATGTTTGCGGCAGGACCCGCCCTCGCCAGCAACCCCAGCTTACCATCCGCTCCCCCCCCGCCAAACTTCTGAATGGACTGCCCTGGATGTTCATCCTGGTTCTGCCTCTCCGCAGCTGTGTGACCTTTGCCAGGTTACTGAACCTCTCCGGGCCTCGATTGCCTCATCTAAAAATGGGGATAACGTGTCTCTAGCACCCTGTGTTTGATGCGGATCAGATGGGGTATTACATGTCACAGACCGCGCTGACTAGATTACTGCATCGAGGCTTTCCCCCTCTGCTGCGCTTTGCAGAGTGGCCTCTCCGGAAGTGCCTTTGCCTGACGATTTCTCACAACTCAAAGTCACCTCTGAGGTCTGCAGCTGGTGGTGCAAGCTTGAGGATCTGGGGTGAACGCTGTCAGGATTGTGTCCTCAGAAGGCATAGGAAGTGACAAGGGCGGAGGAGGGGTAGTATTTCAAAGGCAGGGTGGGGCCTAGGGGTCGTTTAGGAGACACTGTCTGGGGTGGGCGTCCAGCCTGGCCAGTGTCATCCCAACGGGCTTGATCTGGACCCCAGAGGGAAGCCCTGAGAAGGGTCTAGAAAGCAGGCAGCTGTTCTTTCATATTAATGTCCGGACCCCTGAGCAGCCTTTGGTCACAGGGTCGCTTGGGGTAAGAATCGTCCCAGACTGTGTCCAGACTGTGCTCAGGTAAATGACCGGAGACCCCCTGATCTCCTCGCTCTCCCCAAGTCCCTCTGCTTCCCTCTGCTTGGCATTTTTATTCCCGGTTCAGACCAGAAATAGAGATTGTGTTTGCCAGTTGATTTGTGAAAATCACAGAACCATTATCTCCCACAGAGGAACTTCTTAAGACACGAGTCATTTTTTTTTTCCCTATAAATTGTCGGTTGACAACTCTTTGTGTGTCTATAAAACGCTGTGAGCTCCTGAGAAGAAAGGTGTTATCGAAACACAAGGTATTATTATTTTTGCCATTATCATTATTTATTAACACAGGGCTCCTAAACCGGCAATAAGTGTGGAAAGCAATTATTTTGTTTGCTTTGGCTCTATCTGGGTCTTGTGACAGCAAGGTGTGAGGTCTAAAAAACCAAGTCACGGAGTAAAGAATACTCCGTGTTAGTATGCCTCCTGCCATCTGTAGCCTTCACATGCATTAATTCATTAATTCCCCAGGGTCAGAAAGACATGAACACTGCTGTTCCCGGTTTCAAAGACAGGGGGACATTGGCCAACCTTGGAGTTACCAGAAGCAAGATCCCTACTCTGCAGGACTATCTGAAACCTTTGGGATGTGCTGGAAATATCCTTTCTGGAGGCACAAGAGGACCCCTGAAAGCCGACACCCTTTGCCGACCAGCAGCTGTAGGAACAGCAGGAACGACCGTGTCCCTTCCGACCCCTTCCGTGAGAAAGACCTCCTTCTTCACCCCCCTCCACACAGTGGCAACACGTGGTGTCCCTGGTCGCTCAGATGGTCCCATGTGGCCAGGCTGATTATATCACATGGAAACATGCCAGAACTAAACAAGATAACAACGGTCCCAATGAACTCAACAGATGCCCGTCTTGTAGGTTGTGAGAAAGCGCGTGCCTCTCATGGTTGGGTTTGGAGTTCTTGGGCAATCTTGCATCTTCGTGTGGACACCATTCCCCCTCCCCAGTCCTGGCAGAATGTGTGACGAGCAGACCCCCACATCCATCCATTCATACGTAGCGGTATGATAAGGAAACGTGATGTGCTGCCCAGGCTCTGGGTTGGGAGTCATGTAAACCTTGGTTCCAAACCCTGAACTCACTTCTGGGGCGCCCGGGGGGGCTCAGTCAGTTAAGCATCAGACTCTTGGTTTCGGCTCAGGTCATGATCTCACAGTTTCGTGGGTTCGGGACCCACGCTGGGCGGAGCCTGCTTGGGATTCTCTGTCTCCCTCTCTCTAGCCCTTCCTCACTTGCGCTGTCTCTCTCTCTCTCTCTCTCTCTCTCTCTCAAAAATAGATAAAAATAAACTTAAAAATTAAACCCTAACTCACTTCTTGCTAGCTATGTGATTTGGGGCAAAGTATTTTCCAAGCCCATTGGCAGGATGGGACCAGTAATATCTTCCCTGTGAAGTTGTTTGTGAAAATTATTGTTAATGTGTACGTAGCACCAGCCACAGGAGAGCAGGTGGCCGGAGAGGAGCCTCCTACTGACGGACAAGAGCTGACCGTGTGTTCAGCGATGCCATGTTGGAGGCTCGAAATTGGCCACGGCAAGAGTATTTCCTCCGTAGGAATTAGCAAATGCTGCAAAGTAGGGCTTTTTTGTTTTGTTTTGTTTTCTCTCCCCAAGACCTTATTTGTCCGCACACTACTGCATAGTAGACACTCAATAAATGTAGCTATTATTAGCAAACTCAGGGAAAACTTATGTTGATTCAAAACGTAGAAATAGAATACATCCATTATATGGAACACAAAATCACTGCTTGTTTTACAAGAAAAGTGATATCACATCTGCCCCCAAATTGATCACCCAGAAAGATGAATGCATAGCCTCTTTGGGTCCATGGAGCTTGTCGGCGAGATCTATTGCTTTTGCTTATTGAACTTGGGAGCATATTTTGTGTTGCTTCTAGTAACTCTGGTAATCGTTTGGCTTATAAGAATGTGCTGGCTAAAACCCAAGCTGATGGAAAAAGAGAGAGAGAGAGAGAGAGAGAGAGAGAGAGTTTTGGCAGCAGTTTTCTCTATTTCCATGAAGAAGCAGCTTGTCAACCAACAAACATCCAACACTGTGCTTGATTCTACTGCTGATGCAGGAAATTGGCAGAATGATTCTCGACTTCATGAAGTTCCTAGCCTACAAGGGATAGCGCGGGAGAAGGCATGATCTCACGGTTCATGGGTTCGAGCCCCGCGTCAAACTTGCTGCTGTCAGCGTGGAGCTCGCTTTGGGTTGATTCTCTGTCTCCATCTCTCTGCCCTTCCCCTATTTGCTCTCTCTCTCTCTCTCTCTCTCTCTCTCTCTCTCTCTCCAGTGCTCTCTCTCTCTCAAAAATAAAAATAAATCCTGAAAAAATAAATAAATGTCATTTGCAAATATACTATATGCTACAATTTCCTTCCACACATAGGAAACTCAGGCACAGAGAACTGAATCAAGTTTTTTCAGGCTACATGTCTAGTAAGAAGCCAAGCTGAGATCGGAACTCAGATCGTAGATCCCAGTAGATCTGGGAACTCAGATTGTAGATCCCTTCTCAGTAATAATTAGGGAAGAAGAGATGATGGTGTTATATGCTGAAATGAAAACGGACTAAATTCTGTATAGAGATAATTAGACAATGAACAAATTAGAGGCTAATGACGTGATCCCGGACAATAAATCCAGGAAGCATGGAACGATTAAAAGGAGGCAGGACTCTCCCTGGGAATAACTACTGTTGGGGGAGCCCCACAGAAAAATGGCATTTTCTTCCTGCATCTTGACAAATAGTTACACGTCTTTGTGATATTTTGCTCAACCACGAATACAACCGGGTCTCCATATCTTTGTCCCAAATGCGGCAAGCCATCGGATCTCACCAATATGACCAGCAGGAGGTGGGAATGCAGAATGGTGGTGGAGAAGACGTCTCCCTCTATCCCTGGACAAATCCCAAAACATTAGGGCAAAGTCAGTTCAACCCAATTTTTTTGATATTACAACCCAATTTTTTTGGTATCTTTTTTTTTTATTGATGTTTCTTATCCCACAAATCTCTCTTGGCTTTTTCTCCTTCTTCCTCACCTTCCTTCTTGGTCTACTTAAAACAACAACAACAATAACAACAACACGTCGATGGGCTTTTTTGGCTATTGCCAACCCAAACACGACTCCAAATAATAAATATTGGAGCAAAGATGGGGCCACCATTGCGTAGCTGGGGGGAAGCAATACTTTATTTCATACACCATTTACTACTGCGCGAGGCAGCAATCCCACAAAGCCAAGGAAGATTTAGAAAGTTAAGAAAGGAGGGGGAAACACTCCAACCACATCACTACTCTATCTCCATTATCTTGTAAAGTTTATTGATGCACAACAAGAGACAATTTATAACGGCACTCGTGACTGTTCTGATTTATACAAGGAAGGGCAAAATGGTGCTAAACAGCGTTTCTATAGCATTCTGTATTTGTCACAGGCTTTATTGGAAATGTAGTCATTTCTCTTTGTGACCCAAATCTGGGTTTCCTACAGCCCACTTCTGAATGCAAAGCACATATCATAGCCGTGGCCCGTGGAGGTCCAAGGGGCCCCCAGAGGTGACTGGGAGGGGGGAGCAGCGGAAAAGTACTAGAAACTTGCCGGTTCCCTTCGGCAGCCACTCTCCATCCTCGGGTTGTGACGAGGCCAGAAAAGGAGGAGATCAGGGACCGTGTTTCCAGCAGGAGGAAGGAGATGAAGGAGACAGAGGCGGGTGAGGCAGCTCCTCGTCTTTACCTGGTCAGCAATGTTGCAGAATCCCTGCCTGTCCCCTCCAGCCCCACCCCCCAGAACACACAGGCTCTTCTCTCTCTTTTTTAAACCGTTTATTTATTTGTTTGTTTATTTTTGAGAGAGAGAGAGAGAGATTGTGTGAGCGTGGGCAAGGGAAAGGCAGGGAGCGAGGGAGAGAGAATCCCAAGCAGGCTCCGCACCATCAGCACAGAGCCTGGCACAGGGCTTGAACTCGCAAACCATGGGATCGCGACCTGAGCTGAAATCAAGAGTCAGACGCTTAACCGACTGAGCCACCCGGGTCCCCCCCCAAAAAGACTCTTTTAACGTCGCTCGTTTTCCCCAATGGCACTCCCTATTCCCCAGACAAATGTGACAAGCCCACATGGGCGACCCGGAAGTCACAGGAGACTCTTGACCATCTGCGGCACACTTTCCCGACCACCTGCCTGTCCCCAGCCCTGCCCGGGGCCCATCACAAAGGTCTGAGGGTTATGAACCAGAGCGGTGGGCGTTCCTAACATACCACGCGTTAACCTCCTCACTTCTGAGCGGTCGGTGACCTGAGGAATGGCCAGGGCACCTCGAATGTTCTTGGAATGGAGTATCCATTTCTTGTCCCAAAGAGGAAACGAAAAAAGCCAGAAGGTGAGGAAGGCGGGTCCTGGGGCAGTGTAGTGAGGGCTGTCTGCGGAAGCCAGGCCACTGTCACTTCTCCGGGGGAAGGGGGTGGGGGAGCCCTGGGCACAGCCTCCCAGGGGGGCGCTTCAGAACAAGCTCCATGGGTCTGCTCACCAGGAACCCCCTGAGCTTCCTGCCCTGCCCCCCTCTCTCCCTCCTCTCAGGAAGGTCTCATTTGTCTGGTTCCCCCAGCTCCTGAGCCCTCCAGGAAGTCTCTGAGCAAAATCCCATTGTTTAAGTCCTGCATGGCAGGGGCAGGTGATCTACCCAACAGAATCACTTCCCCTCACTCTTCCTAAGAACTTCGCTGCAAACATTCCTCTTCCTACCCCTCCTCTCCGGCCTTCTCAGCCCCTTCGAATTGTGCTCCTAGGAACCAAATACACGCTGCGGGAGTCCCCCGCAGACAGCAGGGTCGTCAGATGACTTGGATTTGAAACCGGTGTGATCCCTCTGGTAAGTCACTTAAGACCTCAGTGTCTCGTCGGCAAAGCGGGGATATTCTTGTATCTCCCCGGGGTGTGCTCGCAAATGTGGGACCCCTAGCTCTCCAAACAAACAAATAAAAAGAAACTTCTGGCTGTACAGCATTTGCCAGTGCCCACGGTGTACAAACTTCCCTCCTGGCCAGTGGCAAGCTAGCGCCCTGATGCCACTGAAGGTGCGGTTGGGGAGAGGAGAACTTTGTGAGCCGGCTCCAGTCCACCCCGGAAGTTACGGGGTGCTTTGACTAGGTAACGCACGGACAGTGTTTAGCCACGTTCAGCCTAGTGCCCAACACACAGCAGGTGTATTTATTGTGGTTGTGGCTCACGCCAGCCAAGGTTCTCAGCTTGCCTGCCCTCTAAGCCCTTCCGAATGCGGCTAATGGATCGCCTTCTGGGGGAAGCGAATTGCAAATGATTTTTGAATAACACGAGGCTCTACCCTGGGCCAGTGCGTGTGCCTCAGGCTGCTATGGGAAAGGGAATCATCGGAGGCCTCTCCCTCCCTGCCACGGGTGGGGGGGCGGGGGGTTGGGGGGGGGGTGGTGAATCTGTCATGATAGCCACTCTAAGCTGCCTTGGCCAGCACCCCAGCACTGGTGCCAATCTACCGCCTATAAAACATTGTCTTACTTTTAGCAAGTTCCTAATGTGTTTGTTTCTTCCCTAAGCAACCGCTATGCCGCTGCTCACATCCGACAAAGGAGCAAAGTCACATTGTTCAAAGCAAACAACTTCCAGTATCAGTTGGAACAAATATACAATCATACTCGCAGACCTCAATCTTCAAACCCAGTTGGACAAAGCAGAGCAGAAAGGCTCAAGGCCACAAGGCAGCAAAATGCACCTTTATCTGCTTTCAAAGGGCCTCTATCAAGTGCAGTTCTCCTGTGGGCTCCCCCCACCCCCTGACTGTTACTAATATCCTTTTAGAAACCTGAAAATAGCATGTCTTTCCTTACTGATGGGTCCTGTTTCAGGTGACTATGATTGATTTCGTTTTTTTTCCTCGCCACCCTCTGTGTTTAGAGGACGACAAAAAGCTTTCTTTAGTTTCTCTGTTCGTTCTTTAAGGTCCCCGTAGTAAGACTTTTTTTTTTTTTAACTCAGTCTCCCCATCTGTGGGCCTACACGATCCTTTTAGATTCTTCTACCATTTTAAACATCCAATGATTCTGTGAGCCGTAACCCCTTTTCTGGTCTCCTGCCCTGAGGCTGCTGGGGCTGATAGGCAGGAGGAAGTGCCCTGTGGAAATTCACCTCGTGCAATGGACCACTTGCAAATTTGCATGCCAACCGGTGGTTCACGGCCCTCTGAATTCGTGATGCTGGGCGCTCAAGGACCCTTCCAGAGAACTGCTCCGGCAGGTCATTGGGCCAGCTGAGGGTCAGGAATACATAGGACGCAGCCACCACCCTGCAAAGGTGGATGGGGGAGGGGCTGACGATCTCACCAAGCAACAGAGGTTGGAATGAAAAAGGAAACCAGACTGGCCCTTAGCCAGCCTGGAATACGTGGTGTTGCCTCTCGCACACATTTGAAAAACATGACTCTGGTTACTTGTCAGGCACTGAGGTGGGAACCGCTTCAGACCCACCATGGTGCGAAGGGAGAGGACAGAGAAAGCCAATGAAGCAGTTGCTGGGGCAGCAGAGCCTGGGGAGAGAGAACCCCGCCCGGAGGGGCAGCGGGGGGGGGGGGGCTCCTTAAATCCTCCAAGGGAGAGGAGGGGAGTCTCGAGAAAGGAACAGAATTTCTCCAGAAACGGGAGTGGGAGGGAGGGAATCCCAGGCAGAGGAACCGCCCGGGCAAAGGGGCAGAGACGCGAAGTGCCCACCAAACTCCGTGCGCACGCGGCCTTTGCGTGGCTCATGTCTACTTCCTGAACAGAGGGTGAAAGAAGTCATTCTTTGGAGCTCATCTATTTATTTAAAAAAAATATCTTCTCAGCGCTTTCTGGGGCTCTAGGTCTGTGAGGGGTGCTGTGGTCAATACTAAGACGCCCGCACTGGCACCCACACCTCCTTCCCTCCATGTTTTCAACATTCTTCTCCAGCGAGCTCCGCTGGGCGGACCACTGTGGCCTGAGGGACAGTGCTGTCCTCACTGACCCTCAACACGGTGATTGTCTATGTAATCAAACTTCAGCATTGCTCGGGGGCTCGGGACTCACTACATCCCTTCCACTGTCATCTGGAACTGTTATTTACATTTTAAAGTACTGTTTAGTTCTCTAGCCATTTTTAAATCAACCAGAGTGTAATTTACATACAATAAAATGCACAGAATTGGAATATATGCAGTCTGATGCCACAGAAACAGAATCACCATCCCGACCTAGCAAAACCTCCCTTTCACGCCACAAAGCTCCTGTGTCCCCTTTTCCTTCACCACCGACCACTCTGCCACCCACCCAGACAGCCCAGGCCACCGCTGCTCCGACTTGTATCATCATAGCTCGGTTTTTCCTCTTCCAGAAAGTCATACGAGCGAAATCAGATGGTTAGATAGTCTTTTGTGCCTGGAGTCTTTTGCTCCACGTAGTTTTGGTTGTTTTTTTGTTTGGAGATTTATCAACGCTGAGTGTATCAGTAGGTTGTTAATTTTTATTGTGAGGAGGGGCCCTTGGGCGGCTCAGTCGGTTAAGCGTCCGAGTTTGGCTCAGGTCGTGATCTTGCCGTTTGTGAGTTCCAGCCCAGCGTTGGCTTTGTGCTGACAGCTCAGAGCCTGGAGCCTGCTTCAGATTTTATGTCTCCCTCTCTCTCTGCCCTCCCCTGCTTGTGCTTGCTCTCTGTCTCTCAAAAAATAAATAAACGTTAAAAAAAATTTTTTTTTTAAATTTTTATTGCTGAGGAGTGGGTATATTGCATACAGTATTTTTTTTTTCCAACTCTTCCCCTACTAAGGGATGTCCGTATTGTTTTCTCCATGCATATTTTTGGTCTTGCCTTTCCAACCAGATTGTGAGCTTAAGGGCAGGGATGTGTCTCCCATACTCTGTCCCCACCCTGAAGCACCTTATCCAGAGGCCATGCTGGTTTGGATTCTCAAATGGGTTGGTTAATTGAATTATATTTGTTGCTAAGATGTGGTCCCTGCCTGTTAAAACCTTATAATCTAATTATGGAGGCAGCTACAAACATAAATCAATTATTCCAAGGCAACACATTTATCTATTCATTCAGCAAGTAAGTATTTATTTTAGGGAAGAGAGAAGACATGTCAATGAATATCTAAAACATAGGGCAGAAAGTAAAGGATGATGTGAAAGAAATTCAGAAGAGGATCCACAGAAACCCTGAGAGCAAAGTGGTGCCTTTTGTGGAGATGCTCAGGAAAATCTTCAAGGAGGGGCAAATGCACAAGCCTCAGAAGGCAGGCAGACTATGGACCAGCAGTCTCGGGTTCCACAGAGACAGAGCTGGAAAGACAGGGACAGAGGGGAAGGCATTCCCAGCGGCAGAAGGAAGGGAAGTCACAGAATAGCACTGGACGTGAGCAGAAGCAGCTGGTTGGTGGGTGTGAGCACAGCGTGAGAAATGGAGGCAGTGACCAGGGGCTGGGAGGACAAGACAGCCTCAGACCACAGAGGGCCTTGAATGCCAAGCCAAGAAACCCACGAGCAAGTCAAATACACATGACAAGCCTATCGCACGCTTATGTGATGACACCTTCTGAAGGGCAAAACCCCACCATCTCTGAATTATTACATCAACGATACGGGAAAAGAACTAAAGCTGAGAGGGGTAAGTTATTTAGCTAAGTCACACCAAAGGTGAATGTCAGAGTCAGGACTCAGCCCGAATTTCTGATAACTGTGGTCTTTATGCACAGCAGGTGATAAAGGTATGTGAGTGCAAACATCCCAGAGTGTAAAGGTCAGAGGAAGCCTTTTTACATGCAAGTCATAGAAACAGAGTTTGGTTGTTTGTTTCTAAGAGTTTGCAATGCAGCGACATTAATATTGTCAATGACACTACATGACCCTTTGAGGACTTTCTATTTTTCAAGCCTTTTCATACTCCTTATGTCACCAGACCCTCACTATAATCCTGACAGCTCAGCAAGTCAGGTGTTTTCCTATTATTGGTGGTATTATTACCACTATTATTCCAGAATTTTCAGGGGGGGAAAAAAAACTCCAAGACTCCAGAGAGTTAAGAACCTTTCCAAAGGAACTCCAGATGACTAGCCAGGACTCACATCTGCATCCCTTGAATGCACTTCTATAACCAGTTATTGGAGAATAAGGAGGAAGGATTCTACTGGATAGAAATGCCTAGAAGGCTGCGGTCGCCAAACCAAAGCAGTTGGCCTCAAGCCCTCCTCATCCGGTCCCAGGCGATCTCAGAGGGGTTCAGAACAAGGCCGATGCAGAGGTCTTCCTATGAACACGGGTAAATCAAATGTTTCATCTGTAGCAATGGAGGGTTGAAGATGGGGGTCACCAGGCCTTCTGCCCATGTAGCCATATGTCCTCTGATCCTCAGGGCCACAGTCAGAACCGGAAGGGACCCTAAGACGTTTTGCAAAGGTGCAGGATCTGCAGCCCTGGGACTCCACGGGACCGTGGACCGTCCCTCCACACGGCCTCCCCTCTGCCTACTCGCTCCCCATAGCTGGAAGCTTCTTCCTGCTCCTGTGGTGGTAAGCTGTCAGCCTGAGCCGGGTTCTGGACAGGCAGACAGGGCAGGCTGTGCATTGTGCTGGGAACAAAGAGAGCTTCCATAGGGGATGGCCCCGAGGGGTTCCCCTATGTTGTCCTTTTGCCTCAGGTGAATCTCGAATAACCAGGAACCAAAGAGAAAGAGCTGACCGGCCATGAGAAGCCATTGTTGGCATCTAAAGAACCATCTGGAGGGGGCCAAGCTTCCCACACGGGGGATCCCTTTCCCAGTCCCCACTGTCTAGTTTGGCATCTCCCCAAAAGTTTGCTTTTGTGTGCACACGATGTCTGAAGCAGCTTGCTGAATTCATTCCCTGAATGAATCATCTACTGCTACCTGCATTTATTCACCACCTGCTTCCTCCTTAATCCAGGACCACCTGACTTCCATCAGATCGATCAAGCCAACCTCCCCCCCCCCCCCCGCACCCCCCAACACTCAAGGCTCCAAATAGAAATACTGGTCTTCCTCACTTGGCATTGTCTCTCTCCCCTCGAAACGTACACACGCTGTGAAGGGACTCTAGAAATAAATCTTTGCTCAAAGAAATTCTCTACACATGTATTAATTTCGATACTTCAAAACAGCAGCCAGGCAGTCAGCAAATAGCAACCGCCCTTGGTCATTGCTGGGAAGAGAAAGGATTATCAAAACAGAGGCCAGCTGCTTGCCAGTGGAAGCTGGTCTGTCATTGCCCTGAGCCTCGTAGGAAGACGTTAACAGCAATCTTCGGCCATAAAAACTGTCTGGTCCATTTGCTCCCGGACCAAGTTTGCATGCATTCTAAGCCTGAAAATCAAAGCGAAATGAAACCTTACATAAAAACATGACGTTTCAATCACTTGAGAAAGACACACATTCTCTCTCTCTCTCTCTCTCTCTCTCTCATAAACACAGTAGCTTGCTTAGAGCAATCTTGAGCCAGGAGCTGTGAAGAATTGCTACAGGTAGGAAGACACGTTAGCTCTGGAATTCAATGAACTGTCAGCATTACTCTTGGCATCAGGATGAGTCACTCCCCTCTAGCAAATGGCACCGGGGGACTGTGAGCCTCCACCATGAATGGTGATTGAGAAGCTCTGCAGGGCCAGGACTCAGGGCTCCGGGGGTCCTTCCCTCACCCGCGTACATTTTACGAGAACGCACAATAAAGAGATCGTGGGAGAGGCTGGGTGCCGACATGAAGCCTCTTCGTTCATTTGTAAGTTTCACAGGCTTTGAAGCTACTGAAGAACAGGGACTGTGTTTGTTTTCTTCTCTCTGAGCTCATGTCCAAAATCATGCTGAAGGGGAGAAGCACAAGTGCTTTCTGGTTTCCCAGGGGGCAGGCACTATTATTAGCCTCATGGGATAGATGAGGGAAGAAACTCGCTGGGCAGAGCTAGGGGCTCAGTCCCAGAAAGAATGCCAGGCGCACCTGCTTTAACCACTGCCCATCCTGCCCCTCGAAGGGTGGTCACCCCATTTCTCTAATGAACGGGGGGTGGGTAACATGTGGGCCTGAGGAAGGCGAAGGCATGTTTTTCCATTCTATACGGGAGCGCGCACACAACCTACGTACATCCGACAGCCAAGAGGGAAAACATGGCTTCGCTCTTTTCCTCGGTCATTGAATGATTCAGGCTACGGCCGATTGGTTTTGGTTTTGGCGTGATTTGTTAGTTTCCCCCAGCTCTGCCATTCATCTTCCAGAATCTTCTGTCCCTGGTTTCACTTTTGTATGTGCAGATACGGTCTTTGATGCAATCGAAAGGGCAAAGACATATTTTAGTGAAGAGCCCCCCCCCCCCAATAGTTGAACATAAAATTCCTCAAGAACTGAAGGAGAACGTTAAAACGTGAGAATAAAAACTCAGCGTGAATTTGTCCGCAACGCTTAAGAGGAGCGTGTTGAGGGTGCCAGGGTGGCTCGGTCGGTTAAGCGTCTGGCTTTTGGTTTCGGCTCAGGTCTTGATCTCACGGTTCGTGAGTTCGAGCTCCGTGTCGGGCTCTGCAATGACTATGCAGAGCCTGCTTGGAATTCTCTCTCTCTTGCTCTCTCTCTCTCCCGCTCTGCCCCTTCCCTGCTCAAGTCCTCTCCTCCTCTCAAAAGAAAGAGAGAAAGAAAGAAAGAAAGAAAGAAAGAAAGAAAGAAAGAAAGAAAGAAAGAAAATGTTGGAAATGCCACGTGTGTGAGTACTAAGCCAGCGTGGCCAACATTCAAGGGACAGAAAGGATAGATACTCTGAACACATGGGAAATACCAGCTATGAAGGCTTTGGCCCTTTTATTCACACATTTTATAAACTTCAGGTAGACGGGAAACAACAATAGGAAGAATGAGATCAGCGCGGCATGCCAAAGCAAATCAGAATTCGGATATCCCTGTTCCGAGCTGCAGAAGTTGTAGGTCGGGTCCATATTATATTGGAGCTTCTCAGTCCAGCACAGCATCGCCTGTTTTTGCCTTCTTTGCTTTTGTCTTTGCTCTCTGTCCCCGTTTCCCCACACAACCAAACATACTGGCTCTCCCAGCTTCACAAAGAGAAAACGATTCCAAGAGGAAATCACTTCACAGCAAGTGAGCCCTGGGAAGAATTTGAGACTGAGGAGCCCTTGTAATGAGATTAAGGGAAAAAATGCTTTTGTGCAACCAACTCAGACCCGTCCTCAGTACGTGACAGGAGCCAAAACAAACACAGGCATTGTTTTGGGAAGGAAAAGGTTAACAAGCTATGAAAACAAAATTAGAGATATTTTCAAAGCATGACCCTCAGCAGAATGAGTAGAATGTGGTCTGCCAATGCGGCTGTGTTTCCCTCCCTCTGACATTTATCCTGCAGCTTGGTGGGGAACAGCCTCGACTGTGATGTTCCCAGCAGATGACGCGGGAGCAGCCCTCTAGAGCTGCCTCCACTGGGCAGACGCACAAAAGCCTGGGTCGGGGGGAGAAAGATGGCTAGCTCCTTGGCCCCCTTCTTAGAAGGGAGCTCAGGAAATATTCTTTGTGGATCATGTCGGGCTCGGAGCACATGCTCTCATCTGCCCTCTGGTCTGCAAATGGAAATTCGGAACTTTTTTCCAGACTTGGGTCTCACAGTGACCCCGGGACAAGACCCGTGCCTCAGTTTCCCCATCCAGCCAGTTAATGTTTATTGGGCATCCCCTGTGCACCAGGCTGAGGAGCTTCCCACTGTGGATATAAAGTTGAAGGGCCCCATCCTTGTCTTTCCAGGGCTCACAGACTGGTGAGGAAACAGATGTGTAATAGACAGCTACCATTGTTTATAAAAAGCCTGTATCTGTAACGGTTATCAAATGGAAGAGTTTTCATTGGTTTCCAAACCTAGCAGTAGTGAGGGTACTATCAGTGGATATTTGATATTCAGGTTGAATGGTGTGTGTGTGTGCGTGACACCCATCACCCTCTGTCAGTAGTGTCCCCTGGTTCTTTGGAGCCTGTAAACATCCTCCCATGTTCTAAGCTGGCTCGTAGTGACAGAGGCTGTCACCCTTAAGTACAGCGGTGCAAAGACGTGTATGGAAGGGCCAAGATGAAATACTCAGGGTGTTTCCTTATCTCTCTTCATCCAAAAAACGTTGCCAGTGCCCACAGAGGCCTGGGCCGTCTTTGTTTCACTCGATGCACACAGACCCTCTTCAGCATAAACCCTGCTGGCGATAATGATGAGAGATTTTCTAAACAGAATCAAGAGCCTGAGAGAAAAACAGAGAACATCAGCAGGTGTGCTGTGGCCTCCAGGACAAGATGCCCCATTTTCTCCAAGAAGGCTTCAAATCTTACTTGTCCACCGTTGAAGTCCCCACCCTGCCTTGCCAAGAAGTATTTTATCCGAACTTTCTGAACTTTGTGCAGACTGAGCTCGTTCTGTGGATTCTCAACGTCTCCATGATTATTTTATACTCGAAACTTCACAGTCTTGCCTGGTGATTTCCCAAGATCTGAATTGATGAGGTTCATTTCTACACATCAAAAAGTAGGGATATCAAAAGGTACACGGAACAGCGAGGGCTCAGGAAGGAAAGACACCGCGGGCGGTGACTTACCCAAAGCAGGAGCTGCAACCATTGGGTAGCAAGGCTATCGTTTTTCTGAGACTTGTAGCAACTAGGCAAGAAACTTGGAAACGCTTTAAAGTACGTTTGGTGCAGAGAAGGTAGAGCAATGGTGCTTCTCACTGCTTCTCAAATTATTGGTATGTTTTTATTTTATTTTTGAGAGACAGAGGGGGAGCGGGGGTGGGGGGCAGAGAGCGAGGGAGACACAGAATCCGAAGCAGGCTCCAGGCTCTGAGCTGTCAGCACAGAGCCCAACACACGGCTCGAACTCACCAACCACGAGATCATGACCTGAGCTGAAGTTGGACGCTTAACTGACTGAGCCACCCAGGTGCCCCTTCCCCACTCCTTCTTAATTCAGAGAAAGAGCTACCTATAATTAATTACCTGTTGGTCCTCTGGTTAACTTTTGGTTAACGACTAGGTCCCAGAAGAGTTTTGTTAACCTAATGTGAAATTAATCAGGCTTTTTATTTCCAGATCTGTATGTGAAATGTGAATTCTCCGTTCGGATAAAGTACTTATTTCAAATTCATTTTATTCCTCAGACATAAGGTTTCTTTGAATGTATTCAGCCAGCTCTTGATTATCTGGAACAAAAATTAGTAATCCTAGATTAGCTTCCTCTTCTGCTTCTGGGTGATTTTTCCTCCTTTTTCCCTGCCCACCCGGGTCAGGAATTTCTATTGTACTGAATACTATGGCACTGAATCCATGAGGCGTTTTATGTCAAATAAGAAGTCTGATATCGTTTTTGCTCCCCTGGTGAATGAAGCTTACACCTGAAATCTTGAAAGTCATATTTATAGAAGTTCTAAAATATTTCCCCCATTCAAAATATTACCCAGAGGCCTTCTTGACATCGCCGCAAAGGGAACAGACATCTTAAACGCCACGTGTCTAAAACTGAGTTCCTCACCACCCCTGGGGCCCCCTCCCGCCGACACCTGCTCCGCTCACAGCCTTCCCATCCCAGCTGGTGGGAACATCTTTCCTCAAGCCGTTCAAGCCCCAAACCTTGAAGTCATACAGATTCCTCTCTTTCTCTTATACCCTACGTCTGAACCATCAGGAAATCCCCCTTCCTTAAAATATATCCAGCTCCGCCAACGGTCACCCTGGGCCACCACCACGTCCCCCTGGATTGGGTCAGTGACCTCCAACAGGCGTTCTTCCTTCTCTCCTCCACACCTGCGCTCTACCCTCAACAGGCCAGCCAGTGATCCTTTGAAAATGTAAGGCAGGTGGCACTGTATCTGCTCAGAACCCCACTGGGGTTCACCCCGGGGGTGGCCACGGTAGGGCCTCTGTCCTATCTGTTCTCTGTGTCTGCAGCTCTCTTCCCCCGACAGTGCCGTGGCTAAGTCCCTCGCCGGGTGCCGGCTCTGATCTCACCCGCTCGCCGGGCCCACCGGACCTCTATTGAACTTGCCTACATCACCGGTTTCACCTGCCTCCCAGGCCCTCTTCTCCCACGCTGGTTTTTGTTTTTGTTTTGTTTATTTGTTTGTTTGTTTCTTTCTTTCCATCGCACTCCTCCTCCCCTCTCACGGGGTCCGGAATCTGTATTCACTGATGTATCCCCGGCGTCCAGAGCAGTACCTCCCGTAGCAGGTGTGCAATAAATACTTGGCGGGTGAATTGATGACTCAGGGAGCTGGTTTTCGGTGTTGCAAAGAGCACAGGTTTGCAAGTAAACCGGGTTGAAGTCCTGCTGCTTACTCGCTGTGGGACCTTGGGCAAGTCACTAACTTTCTGAGCCAGTTATATAAAGTCATGTAACTATAAAGCATCTGAGACAGTGCCTGGGTCTATAAACACTCAATAAATGGGACGTGGCGGTATTGCGATTACTGCTGGGTACGCCAATACCCGTTATGACGCAGCAATAGCCTCAAAGGATATTCTACTCAAGCCCACCTTCTCAAGCGGGACCATAAACCCTGGCACCTGCCACGCTTCCCTCCTGCCCATCCCCGTTGCTCCTCTGTTTGGTAAGAGGGAGGTGGTGACAAGGTATGTAATTGCCCCGACAATCATTTGCTCAGCAACATGGAGCTCCAGTCCCCACGACTGACACTGTAGCTCCGAGGGCAGGTCGGTGGCCAGCGGACAGAGTCAGTCAGCCTCCTTCTTCCTCTCCGACCCCCTCCAGCTGGTGCGCACTGGCTTCTTCATCCTCAATATACTCTACGAGGCAGCAAAGGGCAGCAGCACGGTGTGGTTTTTGGAGTCAGGCACAACGGGGGTCCAATCTCAGCTCTGCTCCTCGCTCACTGAGTGGCTTAAGGGAGTCTCCTGCCCTGAACCTCAGTTTTCCCATCTGTAAAGTGGGGATGATACGATTAAATGAAATGCCAGGCACCTTATACCCACTGGGTGCTCAATAGATCGTAGAAAGGCCTGGTGGCAGGAGAAGACAATCCCACCCAGGGGACAACCGGCACTTTTTTTTTTTTTTTTGCATTTTTGAGGAGGAAATCGCTAAGTCGTTGAATGGTCTTCTCCTGAAGAAGGTAGCCGTGTCCAAGGAGAAACCGAACAGGCCCTGAACCGGATGACCAGCTCTCACGTAGGCCTCCTCATGTCTGAGATTGTGACCTCAAATGAGGCTGCCCTCCACTCCTTGCCACCTGCCAAACCCCAACTCCCCTAGTAACTTGATCGGGCTCTTGGCTCTGCCTTCTCAGGACGTGTCACACTCCGGAGTAGTCACTGTTGGATGAAGGCACAGAAACAAAGAAGTGCTCGAGGAGCTCGTACCGAGGATCAATGTGACAGACCCAGGACATTTAGTAAATCCATATTGCAGACGCGAGGTTGAACATAGCCATGGTGAATATGCGAGTATGATAAAGCGTGTGTGGAGGAAACATCCAACAGCCTCCTGCTTTATTTAGGGAAGACAGGCTTGGAGAGGCGCTCTGAATGATGGGAAGGTGCAAGCGAGGAAAAGAAGATGGAAAGTCTGGAAGCGCTGGGCAGGCAGGAGGGAGAGCCAGGGGCAAGGGCAAAAAAAAAAAAAAAAAATGCATCTGTCCAAAAAATGCTTCCAGAAATACAGACAAGACAGCCTAGGCCCAACTCACGCTGCTGTTTTTCGTGATGTTTCCCTGCAATCCTTTGCACCCCCTCCCAAAGTGGTCCATGACCGGAGTGTATTGCCATGGCAACAGGCTCAGTAGGGGAGCCGCTCAGCATTACCCAGTAATTCACATCTGTGCTGGCTTCTCTCCCTCCCTCTCCTCTCGCCCCTCTCTTTTTATCTGTAAGTGGAAAGCAGCTCAGCTCGTGAGTGACGCCACCCTGAAGCTGATGGTTGTGGAGGAAGGGAAGAGGAGACTTTCTTTCGGGGGGATATGCCTCCCCCCCTACTGCAACGCCCCTTTTCCCTCTCCGCAGGTTGTACTCTCTCACCTGGGGGTGGACAGCTGGGGGTACGTGGAGCCCCCAGGGAAGGCTTGGAACCAGCCACAGCATCTGACCTTTGCTGCAGGAGAGGTTCTACTTTAAAGGCTACGGAATTAGCCTGCGGGTTTTTACAAGCTCCCTTGACTTCATTCAGGTGGGGGGTCGGGCAGGTGGATGGGGGCCGGGTGAGCTGAGATGTAGCACTCCCAGCCCCCACTGCGGCGTGTCCAAAACCTTCCCTTTTCACCCTTCTTCTCTCTCATCTGGTTCTTTCTTTCTTTCTTTCTTTCTTCTTTCTTTCTTTTTCTTTCCTTGTTTCTAAATGCTCTTCCTGCCTTCCATACCAGGGCTCAAAGCAATGGATGACTAACCAGGCAGGGTCAAGGCTGGGGCTTGGTCCAGGTTGAATTGGGAGGCCAATTGGAGACGCCATCCTTCCACCCCCTTGCTCCCACCTCCTGTGCGGTTTTTGCTGAGTTCTGTGAAGTTACAAACAACAGTCCAGGGCCAACCTACTCACCTCTTCTCCACCACTTTTCCTTCCCATAAGATTACCCACGCCCTCCGGTCTGTGCCTAGTGGAGCATGAGGAAGGAACCCAGCGGCTCTGGAAGAGTGGATCCCTACAGAAAAAGTTATTTATAAATGCCACCAAAGTCTGAATATGATGAAGTTATTACAGTGATGGTGTGGTGGGTTTTTTAATGTTTTTTAATTTATTTTTGAGAGAGAGTGAGGAGGGGAGGGGCAGAGAGAGAGGGAGAGAGAATCCAAAGCAGGCTCTGCACTGTCAGTATGGAGCCTGATGTGGGGCTCGAACTCACGAACCGTGAGATCATGCCCTGGAGCCGAAATCAAGAGTCCCCGACACTTAACTGGCTGAGCCACCCAGGCGCCCCCATGTGAGGGTGTGTTTTTTTAGGAAGATCATTTGTTGGTGTAGCCTAGAGCTTGGATGATTTTATGTCTGTGTAGTTTTGCTTTCTGTGGTCTTGCTTTAAAAAAAAAAAAAAAAAAGTATCTCCTTATCTCTTAAATAAGCCATCTATTCAAATTATCACGATTTAAAATACTTCAAAGAATTAATGTGCAAAGTCTCCCTCTCACACCTCTCCCCCAGACACCAGTTCCCCTTCTGGGGTCCAACCAGTATCATCAGTTTATATGGGAGATATTTACAGTGTTCACAAGCAAACACACGTGTGTATTTTATTTTGCGTTTCCTTTTAATGTGGAGTCCCAAAAATGTAGGGTTTCAGGATTTAGAAAGTCCTACCCCGGGAACGGACCCTGACTCGTTTTGTATCCGATTTACTTTATTTTTTGTTTTTAATTTTTTTTTTAATGTTTATTTATTTTTGAGACAGAGAGAGACAGAGCATGAACGGGGGAGGGGCAGAGAGAGAGGGAGACACAGAATCGGAAACAGGCTCCAGGCTCTGAGCCATCGGCCCAGAGCCCGACGCGGGGCTCGAACTCACGCGAGATTGTGACCTGAGCTGACCTTTCTCGGGGAAGCGGGGTGCTTCGCCGGCTCTTGTCCTCCTCCGTGAAGGAGGGAACCCACAGTCTCCCGGCGGCACTGGGGACGGGGGTGGGGAGGAAGAAGAAAATCGACCAGACTGCTTATTTGACTTTAACTGACTCCATCCGTATTTCAGTCGAAGCTGCTCAAAATGGCTCTTGTGGGCAGACGGGGCCTGAGTCAGCCAGTCAATAACACTCATCGAGTGTTCCCTGGGTACAGAGCCTGGAGCACAGAGCCTGGAGCTGTGGAACCAGAAACAAGAAACGTACAGTTCAGTCCTTCCCCGAGTTGCTGAGAATCTGAGGAAAACGGAAGGCACAGATAACGTTTGAGAGAGACTCAGGAGCCCGTTGACGCGAACACAGACCCAGGGACAAATGAACACGCCGGGTGTATACTGACTGAGGCCCAGGCTAGGCCTGAGACAGGCTGTCTTCTCCTGATTGACTCTCAGAGAAGGGAGCAAAGACGGTCTGGCATATTCCCGTGTGTCCGGGCTACAGGGGCCACCTACTCCTGGAGCAGGGCTGCAGGAACAGGTCCAGGCCTGGGATTTAATGTCCTTTTGCACTGCCAGACGAGCTTTCTGTTTTGTAAATTTTTTTATTAAAAGAATTTTTTGTAAATGTTTATTTTTGAGAGAGAGAGAGAGAGAGACAGAACACAATCAGGGGAGGGGCAGAGAGAGGGAGAGACAAAGAATCCGAAGCAGCCTCCAGGCTCCGAGCTGTCAGCCCAGAGCCCGACGCGGGGCTCGAACATACTAGCTGTGAGATCACCACCTGAGCCGAAGTCGGATGCCCAGCCGACTGAGCCACCCAGGCGCCCCTCGATGAGATTTCTTGACATGCTTCTAAGGCTGTCTGAACCTCAGTTTCCTCATTTGTGATGCGGGGACAACCCCTACGCCTGACACTTGTGGGGAGATCAGAAAATGGCAGCTGTCTGCCGGGAGCTGGCACAGGGTGGGCAGGCACCCTAAGGGTGGCATCGTTCCGACGATCATTCTAGAAATCCGTGTGGAAGGGTTTCACTCTTCTGTTGCCTCCCTCGTCAGCGGGTGAGACTCTTCTCTTTTTCCCGTGTCACCTCTGAACCTAGTCTGCTCACTGGTCTTCGGTCAGCAGGGCCGCCCCCCAGCGAGGCCGGGCCTGGGCGACGTCCGCCCGGAGGGACGCCCGGTGTCGGTGCCATTGGGCCAAGTCGAACAGGAGGGTCCTGGCTGCGTCTTCTGTCCCTGAAGCCGCTGGGCTGAGAGAAGGAGCCAGGATGAGAGGCCAGGAGATGGAGTCAAAGGTCAGAAGCGGCCAGGTTCCGCATGTGGAGTCGGACAGGCGGGTGGCGGGTAGGACCGGGAAGTCAAGGAATGACCACGCGGTGCATCCTGGGTTAGGTAAGAGGAGCTTCTGACAAGGTGTATCTTTTCTGCGAGGCCGTTTACAGCCAGAAATGACCTAGAGGCCTTCCTCAGTTGGATTGAATCCAGCTCCGGGGTGGGAGGGCTCGGGATGATGGCACACGGAGGGAGGCACCGCCTGGATCCCAGAGCACCCCTCACCGAACCAGGTGGGGCATTGCCGAAGGTCATGCTAGCGACCCCCGTGCTAGGTCAGAGCCCTCTCCCTCTCTGGGACCCAGAACGCGCCTCCTAACCAGGCTTCCTGCCTCCTCTTGGGCTCCCCCGGACACACCTTCTTCACACAGCCACCAAAGTGAAGGTGCACGTTGTAGACCCAAAACCCGTCGCGGCCCTTGAGGCTCTCTAACCAACGGCTGGTCTCCAGCCTTTCCAGAACGTACACTGGGAGTTCTGCAGGCCCCCTACCTTCTTCCCGAGTCGCCCTTGCTCTGTTTTACATACACCAGACTCATCCCTGCCCCCCTGGACCCAGCAGGCTCCTCCCCCAGGAAGGCTGCTCCCAGGCCTTGTGGACCCGGCTCCCTCCTCCATCCAGAACCGAAGACCAGCTCTCCAGCGAGGCCTTCGCTCACCGCCCAGGTGTTTTCCCACCCTGTTTTGGTTCTCTGCGGAGCACTTACCCCTGCATGCCGCTTCCCAGTTCACGTGTGTGGTTCTTTGTTTATTTCTGGTCTCTGGCCACTGTGAGACTGGCAACTCCCTGGGAGCAGGTGCTCTGTGCTCTCTGCTGCCTCTCCAAGTCAGGGGAAGGCCCTAGCCGAGGCCGGGTGCTAATAAGTACCTGTGCCGTGAAGGAGGGCTCCCTGCTCAGGGAGCCGTGGCCCCAGGCCCTCTGGGCGCAGGGGGACAGTTGGGTTCCCAGGGAGGTCATCCTTGGTGGCCCGGAGTCGGGACAGCATCGTGTCCACCACATCTAACGAAGGATCCGAGGACATACTAGCAAAAGCCAGATTTCCACAAGGAGGCCTGGAAATGGGAGAGGAAGCCTGGGAGGTTAGGAACCAGAGAGATGCAAGAACCCAGTGGGTAGGGGCGAGCCGGGATGGAGAAGACTGTGCTCTGACAGAATCGCCCCCAGCCAGGCCCCGCCTGCACCGCCCGCCCCCTGCACAGCGCTGGGTGGGCTGGTGGCCCAGAGTCCAGGCCAGGCTCCCTTCCTGTCCCAGCACCCTCAACACACACACACCCTCTGCCATCTCCAGAGCCCTGTAGGGAATGCTTTTTCGTTTAAAATGCCAAGTTACGGGGCGCCTGGGTGGCTCAATTGCTTAAGCGTCTGACTTTGGCTCAGGTCATGATCTCACGGTTCGTGGGTTCAGGCCCCGCGTCGGGCTCTGTGCTGACATCTCAGAGCCTGGAGCCTGCTTCAGATTCTGTGTCTCCCTCTCTCTCAGCCCCTCCCCCTGCTCGCACTCTGTCTCTCTCTCCCTCAACAATAAACATCAAAAAAAGATTAAAATGTAGGGGCGCCTGGGTGGCACAGTCGGTTAAGCGTCCGACTTCAGCCAGGTCACGATCTCGCGGTCTGTGAGTTCGAGCCCCGCGTCGGGCTCTGGGCTGATGGCTCGGAGCCTGGAGCCTGTTTCCGATTCTGTGTCTCCCTCTCTCTCTGCCCCTCCCCCGTTCATGCTCTGTCTCTCTCTGTCCCAAAAATAAATAAACGTTGAAAAAAAAAATTAAAAAAAAAAAGA
The DNA here is from genome assembly GCF_018350175.1 of Felis catus. Taxonomy (NCBI): domain Eukaryota; kingdom Metazoa; phylum Chordata; class Mammalia; order Carnivora; family Felidae; genus Felis; species Felis catus. The sequence continues at coordinate 13,963,081 of NC_058378.1, forward strand.
AGATTAAAATGCAAAATTACTGTCTACAATACAATTTTTTGAACTTTGTGGTTGTGGAGGCTAATTACCCGTTGGGTGTTTAAATATTTTTTTGTGAGTTCTAACGGATCAGGTCGATGGGAATATTTACAAACAGGCCAGTTCTTGCATTTACTCACAAGTGACCGCGCCAGAAGGAACAGTGCTTGGATTTTCGTTATTTGTCACCGGCGACGGCTGCAGGCCTGGGTCACTGTATAAGCACGACCGGGTGCAGGAAACTAGTTTTTCCCCAGTCACTCTCCTTCTTTCCCTTTTTTCCCCTGCCCCTGCTGGTCTTACCACATTCCTTTTTGCTGGTGAAAGAATCCGATCAATGAAGGCATCAGAGGATTTGCCTGACAGGGTCTTTTTGTCTTTATCATGATCAGTCGTCAGAGGACGCCTTAATTGCTCCTGGTGGCTCCTTTTGTTTTCTCTTCATGTTTCTGGTGGTTTGGTTTTGAAATCAGGAACAGCGTGCGGTGAGAATGTGTCCTGCCTTCCACCGAGGCCCTTGCTTTGACAGTGTTTTGGAAATTGTCAAGTGCACGCGTCATAAGGAATTTGGTTGGTGATGGTTCCTTCCTCCTCCGGGAAATGGCCCGGTCCTGCGCTATTCTGTTCCTTCTCTGCATCCTAAAGACCCCAGGATTTCCTGACCCTCCACGCCAGGGACTGTATGTCTCCAGGAGAAGCAGGTGTGGGGCCTCCCCTGTCCTCGCTGGGAAGGAAACCACGGCAAAGAAGGCCGCCCTAGAGGGAGCTTAAGTGTATCTCTGAGCCCTGAGTCCTCAGCTCAGAACCCCCCTTTCTCTGGTGTGCAGATGGCCACAGTGCAGGCTGGGCTTCCCTACCTGGATCCAGTTCCCAGATTTCATTCAGCCAATCCCCAGATTTCCACAAAGAGCCCCTAGCGTGGCCTACAATGTAGCTAAGGCCTCTTCTCTGGGAGTGAGGCCGAATACCTCTGGGTTTGGGTGTGCCGTGGAGAGTCCCTCCTCTACCCTGCTTGCCGCCTCAGAGAAGCTGGGCTTCAGGAAGGCGGAGTCTGTCCTGGGACCAAGCAGAGCAGGGTTACTGTGGACTGTTGTGCAAGTCGGGCATGCAGTCGATGTCTCTGGGGCACTTGACAAAGGACCTTGTTCCTGCTCACCTGTGCCTGGCGAGCCTGGGCAGGAATGCCCACCTGGAGACAGGGCATCGTCCTCCTTAATCATGGGTTATTAGAAATCAGAATTCTCCCAAAGGATCAAGGCACGCTGTCCCCACGCCTGACTGTTCCCTCCCTAAGGTCACACTTCCCTCCAGGTGGCTTTGCACACGGGCGGTGTTCAGTCGACGTGCACAAAGGGGGCCACACCCCTGCACCCGAAGCCAGCCTGTGACTTTGGCTGGAAGCACGTCACGGGCCTACCCTAAACCCCAGCAGATACAACGCAGATGTTAAGGCGATTTGTGACTCAGGAACTAGGAGCCCGGCCCAGCTTTGACAAGGGGCAGGGGCAGGGGCAGGGTGTGTTTCACAGCAGCCCCGTCCTAATCTGCGGAAGGGTGATCTTCGAGCAGGCAGGGGAGGGCAGGCATGCCAGGGGTTGAATAGACGGCTTTTATTCTTTTTGCCTGGTACTTCCTGCGTTTTATGTTATCGCATGCAGTTACGAGGAGATGTAGATAATACACACGTTTGCCTTTTCCTGATTATGTGTCCTATCACTTGGCTACCAACCTGTGCAGGTCACAAGGACACATTCTGGCTGACTATCAGAGACTTTTATTATCTTTGACAACGACGACAACAACAACAACGGCCCCTCTGCTGTTATTGCACACGAAGTGGTAGAAATGTGCAGGTCCCTGCACTGGAGTCCACAGGGAACAGAATCAAACGCTCCACGTGTGGGCCGTGACTAAACAGCATGACGGAATGGGTCATTTTCTGGTCTGCTAGCCAGGCCTTCCCTCTGTGGGACAGTGGACAGCAGGCCGGGGGAGCCCCTGGATTGCACGTGCCCCGGGGGCGGGGGGCTGGGGGGGAGGGGCGCGGCGTGTGGTCCACGCAGCCCTGAGACTCCCCCGGCATTTGTGACCGTCTTTAAGGCGGCGCCTGGTTGCCTGAGGAGCCGCCTTGCAGTTCCGAACAGCGTCCGGACAGTGCTCGGGCTAAGCCCACATGCCTCTCGGGGTCTCATCCCTTTCTCTCAGCCGTCAGTCCCCCCAGAAGAGATCTGGGGGCTGCCAACGAGGCACGGCGTCCTGCCAGTTTCTACAAGGACACGGGGGAAGAACTGACACGCAGCCTCCACGCTCGCAGGGCTCATGTACTGGCTGGAAAGACAAGATGCACAGAGGCTGCCCGTCACAGAACTGGCACCTAAGTAACTCAACATAGGTGCTTTGCAGGTGGATCGGACCTCCAGATGCGTGTAGGACATATGGAGACCGAGCCCCCGGTCCAGTCGTGCTCAGAGCCCGGCTCGTTCACTGGCTGAGTTAATAAGTGCTTTCCTTCCTCAGAATGCTGATGTGGTCCCCTAGCTGCACAATTCACCCGGCCCTGCTGTGCATTGCCATGGGCGATTTTCCTGTAGCTCTCCCTCGATGGTGGAGTCATCAAATGCTTTACAGAAGTCATCCACCAACGTGGGGAGATGGACGCAATCGGAGAAGTATAAGATTTGCCAAAGGTCACCAGGTTCCCTGTTCACCTTGGGCCATGGGAAGCTGATCCCAGGCCAGAGGGAAGTGCAGACACTTGAGGGAGGGTCACTTTTAGTGAGCCCTTCATCTGGGCCTCTAGAGCCCCGCGGCCCCTCTCTGCAGACGAGGGAGGGAAACATCACTTTCCCCTTCCCTTCCTGCCCCGCAGTATGCACCACGGCTCAGTCCGCGGCCAGAAAGAACATTCCTCGTTTTAACCGATGCCTTCTTGCGTAAATCTAAAAGGACCAGGAGGCAAGCTAGGTCTCAGTGCCCAGGCTGCGGCCACATGAGAGATTTCTCCTGGCATTCTGGGTTCGGCCTCCTCGGGGAAGGAGCCAGGTCCTGGAGCCATTTTGGGCGTCCCCTGTAGGGGCCCAATCCCGCTACTCAGTCCTCATTGGAGAGGAGAGAATGACAGCAGCTGTCCCCGCGGCCTTCCGGGATGTGGGGACGGCCATACGCACACGCAGGGTGAATGCACAGATGGCCTCACACACAAAGGTGCTGGGGACCTTCTCTCCACCTTGCAGGGGGAGGTCTTGCTGCACTAGTAAAAGATGAACTTGTTGACTAACCCTACAGGTGCCTACGTGGCACAATTTTAAACACGACGACCCCGAGACTCATTTGCGTGTGCGTCCGCTGATCCACCTTTGTGACCGCCTGTACCAGGAAGATGCATGATTTAGTAGGGCGTATGGTGAACATGTGAATGTTAGCGCACACCCTTGAGTCTCTTTGCAAAATCCTGAAAACCCATTTGGTAAAGGGTAGTTTTCCGAATCCCTCCTGCTAGGAAAAGGCAGAGCAGTCTCCTTAGGGCCCAGCTAATTCTGTACGCTCCAAAACATTGATCTGGGGACAGATATTTCAAGTACCTCCCCGGACCTGGATAAGTCTTCCAATCCATCAGGTGGAGCCCTGAAGACGTTTATGCAAATGACCAGTCTCTCCCTTCCCAGGCAAACAACCCACCCTAACCACCCCCCCCCCCACCACCCTAGTGCTCAGATTCCAGGGAGAGCTGTTAGCAGGAGAGGGTGCTGAGACAGGGGTGTGGGGTGCCGGAGCCCAAAATGCCTTCCCAGGGGTCTCTTGATGCCCTGCTCTGGTTCGGGCTTGAGCTCCAGGTAATGAGGAAGAGTCCTGTGCCCATTAAAGCAGCAGTATTGGGGCGCCTGGGTGGCTCGGTTGGTTCAGTGTCCAGCTGTTGATTTTGGCTCAGGTCACGAGCTCATGGTTCATGGGATCGAGCCCGGAGTCGGGCTTTGCGCCGACAGCATGGAGCCTGCTTAGGATTCTCTTTCTCTCTCTCTCCCCCTCTCTCTCCCTCCCTCTCTTTCTGTCTCTCCCTCACTCATGCTCTCTCTCTCTCTCTCTCTCTCTCAAAATAAAAAAATAAACAAAACAAACAAAAAGCAGAGTAATCTTTGGAGCCCCGCATGGGAAGTTAGAGTGTTTTTACCACGTGATCATCCTAGACTCCTTAGTAAACAAACAGGCCCTTGACTCCATGAAATCCATGTTAGAGCCTTATCGGAATTTCCGATCCTTGACTTTCACTAAACGCACAAAGCCTTCTCTCAGCTACAGGGCTGGTGATGAGTCTCTCTTGTCCGTCCGCAAAGAGAAGTATTTTCAATGCGTTCTCTTTATGGCTGTAATGACCAAGGGCAAAAAGGTGGAATCTCTCCGTACATTGATTTTTAGCACAGGCTCCACGTCTGTATGTAATTATGCTTACCATGCGGGTGAAGCAAGAAATTAAATTGGGCTCCTTAATGAAGGAGAGTAACCAGCACCAGAAAGAAGAGATCACAGGAGATTCTGAGCAGCTAACCTGTTTGCAAACGCTGTTCTTGCTTTAGGTCTCTGTTGCTGCATTCCCCCCCCCCCCCACGACACACACACACACACACACACACACACGCACACACTCACGCACTCACACACTCACACATACAGACAGATCTGTTTTTGCTTTCCCCTTGGTTTCTCAGGAAAGAAAAATCCCCCAGGATCTTCCTTTTCTGTCTGCCTGACAAACCTAATAGGAAACTTACATTAATCTGTAAGTGAGGGTAATGGTTTTTCTGCTGTTTCATAAAGTGCCACGTCCAATTCATGGATCCTGAGGAAGGAGGGGCCCCTGGGGAACCAGCTTCACCTCCGTGGGGCCAGGTGACCTGCCACGCAGAGGTGCTGGGTGAGGTGCACGGGGGCTACCCGCTCCCCCCGGGGAAAGTCTCTCCCCCACCCCCACGCACCCTTCTCTCACACTGAGAACACTGCCCCTCTGAAAAGAAGGCCCAGGGAATCGGATTTCCACCCTCGTCCGAGGTGGGAAGGGCAGGCTGGTTTTCCAGGCCGCACCCAGGGAGAGAGACACACGCTGAGCGGATCGGGTCAGGAAGCCGCCGTGTTTCACGCGCTCAGACATCCGGCGACGCTATGTCCCGATGTGCCGTGTGGTCTCGAATCCGTCCTGACCCAGTGTTGCTTCTAGAATGTTCCCGGTGAGCGTCTCCTTCGCTGCAGTTAGCTCCGAGCGCCCTGTTCACTTGGGGGGGGGCGGTGCCCGCTCTGCGAACTCCAGGAGCCTGTCCCCGCTTGGAGGCCAGAGAGCCCCTTGCCCCTGCTCTGGAGTCACCTCCGGAGGACGGGGGACAACGGCTTCTGAGTTCTGCCCTGAAAGCCAGGCCACCCCTTCCTCTCCTAATTCTGAAGAAACTGAAGATCGTCTTGGCATCAGTTTTCTTTGCAACAAGGTTTTATTTGCCCTGTCTTGTAGGCAGGCCACAGAAGGGGGAGGCCTTTGTAGGCAGGCCACAGAAGGGTGCCCCCTGCTAGCCTCCACCTCGTCTTGGAACCACAGGCTGCGGGTGCTGTTCAGAGAAACCACCTCCTCACTCCACCTCTCAGTGGCCATGTCCTTGGCTCTGGTGACAGCCAGGGGGGCCTGGGGGGCCTGGGGGCTGGGGCGGTAGGTCCAGGGAGGTTCCGGGACTCTGCCCTACCAGGATGGGCGACAGGAACCGCCCTCTCAGGGACACTTCTCTGCCTGGGGAACATCCCCCAAGGAGGTCATCCCCGCCCCGCCCCAGCACTGCCACAGTCAGCCCCATGCATCCTGAGAAAGGCAGTCAGGCCCGTAATGGAAGCAGAGAGGAGCAGGAGCAGGGACTTCTGGGATCTGGCTCCTATTTGCCAACTCCTTCCTCTATGACCTTGAGCTGTTTCCTGCCAGGCACCTCTGCTGCCAGCCATGGACGCGAGAGTCGGGCACACAGGCTCTTGCAGGGCAGAGGGGGTCCCTCTCAGAGGGCCGACCGTGGTCCATCTGAAGGGAGCCATGGGCCCATCTGTCTGACAGGGAGGCGCTGGAGGCCTGGTTACGGCGGCCCCCGTCTCGGCCTTTCCGGCGTCCATGTGAGGCCGCCAGGAAACGGCCAAGTCAGCCCCTGCCGCAACACCTTCTAGAACAGAAGAGGCCTTTCCGAGAATCTTGCTGCACCCCGAGGGCGAGGAGTGTCAGATTTTGCAGTGGGGAAAGGTGGCAACCCGAGAGCCTCTTCTAAGTAACCTTTGCCTCGGCCGCCTGCCAGCTATGTGCCTGGAGACCTGCCTTTGATCACGACTTGTCACCTCCCAGGAGATGTTCCACTTTCCAAGCAGGTGAAAACCGAACCCGATTAAAAATAGTCAACTGGACTCTTTACAGAGTCCCCTCGTAAAGCGAAACAACCTGTGCTCCTCCAAGTGGCAAAAAGGCCCGCCCCCGCCCCTGGGTCCCCAGGCTCCCCGTGGCCTGCCGGGTCCCCAGTGCTGCGCCCCGCGACCCCGCGCAGCCCCGAGCCCCGGGGGGCACGGCTTGGCTCTGCTCCAGCAGGCCGCACCCTTGGCCGCCGGCCCCTGGGTTCACCTTGGTGACCGAGGGGCCGCCGTGACCGTCCACGGCCCTCCCCCTCCTTCCTGTTCTCGCCAGCGCTTTACGGACCCGACGTTTCTGGAGCTTTCTCAAAAACTGTGGACGCATTCCCAGTGGAAATCATGACATTTTCCGTTTCACATTACGTACTCCACAATGCCTCAGGAAAGGAGAGAGAGAGAGAGAAGGCAAACAAGGCCTGGGAGCCAGCCCCCTCTCTCTCTCTGTAAACAGCCGGGCCAGGCCTCGTCTGCGCTGCGGTCCTCTGTTTATCCTGGAGTCACCTCCCCGAGCCTGACAGCTAGGCCTCCGGCCTTTTCCCCTCCAGTCAAAGGCCTGATGAATAGGTCCACTGCCTTTTCTATCCGCTCCCGTGGCACATCTGGATCAGGGCGTGCCTGTCCGCTTCGTCGTGTGTGTGTGTGCGTGCGTGTGTGTGTGTGTGTGTGCGTGTGTGTGTTTTAACTTTACTTTCGACTGCCATGGTAACTGCTCCATGTTTGGCAAAGGGAAAGAGGAAAAAAAAAAAAAAGGCTCGGAGAGAAGAAAAGGAGCTCTCAGCGCGGGCCTGGCGCCCAGCCAGGGTAATCATGCCGCAGAGCTGAAATGAGGCCTCTGGCGGGCAGCCAAGTTACAAAGAACAAAGCTGTCAGTTCCCAATGTTGGCGGCAAAGCTTGTTTGGCACCCTTATATGGTTTCCCAGAACTCCCTGCCTTGGCCGGCTTCCATTCCCTTCAGGGCAGCAAACAGGATTAGCACAGCTCCGAGTTGTTTTTCTCTTCTCTCCTCCAACTGTTCCAGTGACATCATCCCTGCTGCATTCATTTGCCAGCAGGGTGGTTTTTTTTTCTCTCTCTCCACCACCCTCCCTGCCTCCCTCCCTCCCTCCTTCCATCTCTCTCTCTCTCTCTCTCTCTCACACACACACACGCACACACACACACTCCACTTCCTTCCTGCAACGGCCCCCTCTCTCCTCTGACTTTCTTTAAACGCGGTGTTTTAGGTCATTCTTCTTGTCCAGCTTCCCTGTTAAATGAAAAACGCCCTGGTGCTTGTACATTTAGCTGAATCAAGCCAGACGTTGTATTTTATTTTTATAACTGAATTCCTGTGAGATAAAAATCTCATTTTCCTTAGCAGGCTGTAATCAGCACTCACAGGGCTGTGGTTTCCAACTGTCCCATCTCCTGCTTCCTTATGAAGCTCGGCTCAGAAATGAACTTGGCTCCTGTTCAGGTTTAAAGGGCCCGCGGCCGGTCCCACGTTGCTTGTTCTCTCTCTCTCTCTGTCACACACACACACACACACACACACACATACACACACAGGATGTGTGTCCAAAGGCCATTATACACACACACACATACACACACATACACACACAGGATGTGTGTCCAAAGGCCATTATACACACACACACACACACACACACGCACACATGCACACACATCCTTAGCTACACAAAGGGTGTGAAGCTACCCACCAAGACAAACGAATACACAATCAGTACCCAGTATCATTTCTCTCCCTTTGCGGAAAGAAAATAGGTAAATAAATAGAAGCCAAAAGCTGCTTCCAAAAAGACTGGTTTAAACTAGCAGGCAGGCAGGCGTTATGCAACTAATGGCTGGGTTCATGGAAGAAACTGAGGTTCCCGACTGCACAAATGTTCCCCCGCCCCCGTCCCAGTTCCCCCCCCCCCCACCACCTCACTCTGATTCATGAACTAGTTTTCAGATTCATGAATCACTCAGGAGCCAGCAAGAGAAAAATGAGTAGTATTGATCTCATTTCAATTGAAATTGGCTCATTATGGCCATTCTGGCCGTGGACAGCTTTCCACGACCAGACGCTGGCCGGCATCCGAGGTCCGCAGGCAGGCGCCCCCACCTGCGGGCGGAGGCAGGAGTCCTGGGGTGAGGCCTTCTGCGAGGGTTCCCCCTCTTGTTATCATCAAATGGGCATAATAAGATCTTATTATTAAACGGCGAAGGGACTGTGGCTGGACTCTGCTGTCTTCCTCTGGCAGATCTGTTGCCTGCTTCTAGTGTTCTCCATCCTTCTTTGTTTTCACTTTTAATAGATCTTTTAAGAGGCATCTCAGGGCAAATTCTTTTCTGGATTTCTGGTGACTTCTCAAGGACTACCTAAAATGGAAATTCACCTTCTACAAGGTGACTTCAAATTCAAATCTAACTAGGAGGTCCTGGGATTTCTTTCTTTGTTTTAAGGCCAACAGTTGCTCTTAGCTTTTGCTGCCCACCCCGCCCCCACTCGCTTTAGCCAAGAAGGACTGGGCAGATATGGATCTTCTAGATTTGGGGTGATCTGATTTCTATCGGGAACGGTTGCCTACCCGTGGATGACTGTCTTCACATGGACACGGGGCTCTGGAGTTTTATGAAATGGGTGTTTTCCTTCCCAAATGAAGTAACCAATGTTCTTATCACCAATTGTCCAGGAAGTGGGCACTGAGTGTTGGTCCGGGGCAGCGCAAAGAGAGACTTTGGGTCCCCCAGCAGGTTTATCAAGGACTGCCCGTCTGCTTCCCTCTAATAGCCTTTCTTCTCTCCACTTGAGTTCCAACTCAACCATCTTCCCTCTTGACAGGTGCCCCCCACGGCAACCCAGCCCAACACCTTTGACTATCCGCACAGCCGAGAACCCCTCTCTTCCTCTCTCGAACACGGCTCTTGTGCGAGCAGATCTGGATAGGCTGTCGGCCTTGATTTGCAGTTCACATTGTATTCTGCATGGTTTCTGCCCCCACGTCCTTCCACCCCTACCCTCCCACCCCAGGCAGATTGAAAACAAGGGACTGGACGTATGCTTTTCAGAAACCCCACAGAAGCTGGCGACCAGCACCAGAAAAGAATTCGAGCCCAATCTGCATAATTTTGGATCCAAGCGTTTAGAGATGAGATTCTTATCCATTTACTTCAGACACACAGTCATGCCATTAAACGCATTTAACTTGGCTGGGATTCGATGATGTGACCTTACTCCCTTTTTATCCTTGCAAGGGCCCAGAGAAGCTGAGAGCGGTCCAAGAAGGGGAAAGAAGATGGGGCTGTGTGAATTTCAAGAAGCAATTGGTTTGGAGGCAGAAAGAGCTGCTTGGCATTCCCGTGAATACCGAGTGAAGGTGCCTTTCGGTTCCGAGCCGCCCCAGCCTTTGGGGGGCTGAGCCTTCAGCCAACCAGAGTCCCAGGCCTGCGGGGCCCCAAGGGTTAAAATCACTCCCACAAATTTGCTGGCTGGCCTCAGAGCAAATGGGGATAGTGGGTTGGTTCATGTTTTGCATTAACTCGTTTGCTTTTTTTTTTTTTTTTTTTTTTCCTATTTCTAATAACATTCCAAGGACTGGACTTATCGTGCAGAGGTCTGGACTTTTATGAATTGTTAATGGTTAACTAAACAGAGACCCTCAGGACGCCCACCCTGCTGTCTTTGGGGTCGGGGAGGGGAGGGACGTCGGAAGAATGTGGTTTCTCCATCCGCGATCCGCTGACTAGTGACCCGAGGCCCCTTTCAGAGAATTTGCTAAATAATCTCAAACATATTGAGGATCTTACTCATGTTTGAAAAAAAAGAAAAGGGAGGGAAAAAAAAACACAAAACAACTACCTTCTTCCTTCATTCATGGAGAGTGTGGTTTCCTTCTATTTTGTTGCCAGATGCACTGACGGTTGCAGATTTAACCCCGAGTTTTCTTTTGGGAGAGGGCAGCTGTCTCAGATGGCCACACCTAGCTCTGGGGGACCCGAGTGTCCTGGTGCGACAGAGAAACCACACATTCAGAAGTCAACCGCATGAATCATGGGCTGATAGAACAGTTGCAGAGAGAGAGAGAGAGAGAGAGAGAGAGAGACAGGACGTGAGGTGGCCATCCCCCCTCACAACCGTGCACTCCCCCTGCTCCCCCCCCCGCCCCCCTCCCCCCCCCCCCCCCCCCCCCCCCCCCCGCCAGCAGTCCACCCTGCTTGGTCCAGTCCTGGTTTAGATTATGACAGGGAGTTCCCTGCAAAAGGCCGTTTGCAGCCTATTTAGATGTCACTAGGGAAACTTCTTCCCGGGGTTCCAACCGCATATCTCTTTGTTCCATTTCATCAGCTGTGCCTTCCTTCCGGTTCTGCCTGGAACATCATTACCCTGCCTTCCTTGTGCACGTGGGCAGCCCTTCAAAACAAAAGAAAGCCCAGGTACAGCGCGGCCGTTGAGGGAAGGGCTCAGCACCGGCCAGGCTCACCTTTGGGCAGAACCCAATGTGACTCCAGCGACACAAGGTGTTAAGGAGATGCCCTCGTCCCCTCCTGCGTCCCGGGCACCCCCCTGCGATTCCTCCCTGGGTCAGCCCTCAGGACTCGCCCCAGCAATGGTAGGGGGGAGCTCATCACCTTGACTGGGATCTCAGCTTCAGCCCTACCCGAGCCTGGAGCCCTCCCCTCTGGGCTTCTGTGTGCTCTACCTGTTTTAAGCTTCACTGTTGCCTCTCTCCCTCACCCCCCCCACCCCGATTTCCTCAATTCCTGCGCCGTGAGTCTCTTACGCCTTCTCGTTTTGGAAATCTTGGTCTCCAGATGTGCCAGCTCAGGACTTTGCCAGGACAATTCTCACTCGATTATTTCTTCCGCGGCCATGGCCATCAGATGTCCGGTCACTCTGGTGTTTGTAACACTTCCCCATGTCGTGCCATGTGAATTTCATTTACCTGCTGTTTCTTCTGGGTCACGAGTAAAAATGACAAAGAAGGGTCCCTTTCCTTGTCGCTCGGTCCCCACGGCCCGCTGGGCCTCGCGGAAGCCGCCCACACGCCCCCTGAGCCCACCCAGCGGCCCCCGGCGAGAAATGGGTGGGCTTCCGGCACCAGGCCGGGGTTTAATATCCTTGAGATCCATTTAGTGTCTGCACACCTGGTTGCTATGGAGACGGTTGTCATAAAAACACACCGATCTGTGGAGAGATATAAAACCATCCCCGTGGCACGCAGTTGGACACGTTAGCTCAGAGAAATGGCTTGCAGCCTGTCGCTTCCCTTTGTTGACACAGTGCCTCTGCCTTTCAAGCCCGACCTGGACGACCTTCTTAGAACCAGGCCAGGGCAAATCCATTCTCAGTTAATATTTCGTAAGGGACAATCAAGGGCTTCGCCGAACGCCAGATGCCCCAGCCTTCCTGTCCCAAGCTGAGTCAGCCCAGAAGAGGACATTCTTCTTTGGCACGCTTTGTTCTCTGCTGACTGTCATTGATCCGTCAGCACGACTGACCAGGCAGAATAAAAACACTGACCGTGCGGACGCTTCGGATCAGGCGGCTGGGGTTGAGTAACAGGTGTGGAGGGGCGGCCTGGGACGCCCAGTCCTGCCCGGAGGGGCCGAAGCTGGAGGGGCCCCCGGAGACCAATCCAGGATGTCGTGCAGGCCTGTGACTGTCATCTGCCAGCCCGGCACTGGGTGGTTCAGCAAGAGCCCTTATAAGGTGCGCAGGGGCTCCCCACTAACCACCGTCGCCCCCTCACCGTCTAAATCCTCAAAGCCTGAATTTGGTTACCGCTGGCTGAGGTTACTGTCTCCCTCGGTCTGGTCTAAGTGCAGAAACCAGTGAAACACCTCGCTCCCCTCTCTCATCTGGGGAGCTCTGGCGGCGCGAAGGGGCAGGCACAGATGTATTCTGCGGTCCACAAAGCGTACGGAGAGTCCTTCTGAAATGTGTTTGGGGAAGGGGGTGAGCGAATGATGCGCTCTTTGTATTTTTAGCTCTGCCATTGGCTGAGTGTTCCCTGGAGCAGGAAAATGGCTGGAGAGAACGAGTTAAGGCGGGGGTCACGTTGTGAATGCAGGCAAGGTTGGCTTCCCTAATGGCTCCCAGGGCTCGAGGCTGCAGCCCAAACGTGAGCTCCCCTGCCCCCCCCCCATAGGCGTGCGTGCACGACACCCGAGACCCAGGTCGCCTTCTGTGCTCTTCCTCTGTTTGGAAGATGTCTGACTTCTAGAAGACAGGCCATGCTGTCGTCTTTGACTTGACCTTCCCTCCTCAGCAATTCCTTTCGTTCCCCAGTGCCTCATGTCCCTTCTTTTTTATTGGGAGATGTGTTTCTGTTTCTACTGAAAACCAAAAAGCAGTTTAAAAATAAAAGGTGGGGTGGGGGGGGGGTGGAGCGCCGGGGTGGCTCAGTCGGTTGAGCGTCCGACTCGATTTCGGGTCAGGTCACGATCCCGGGGTCATGGGATCGAGCCCCGTGTAGAGCTCTGCGGTGGGCATGCAGCCTGCTTGGGATTCTCTCTCTTTCTCTCTGTCTTTCTCCCTCTGCCCCTCCCTGCTTGCTTGCTCTCTCTCTCTCTCTCTCTCTCTCAAAAATAAAAAAAAAGAAAAACAAAAAGAAGAAAGAAAACCAAAAAGCATTTTAAATGTCTTCTGCTTTAGTCGATCCTATCACATTGCTACTGAGAGAGGAGGGAGAGGTGAGACCCAGGCTATCAGGTCTGATTCTGAGAACAAGTAGTGCACTTATCATGCATGATATTAACATGAAATGTGATATAATATTAAGACACCTGTTCTTAGTGCCCCTGCTGACTGGATGGTATTCCAAAATCCCTGCCTCTCTGCTCTCGTAAATGCTTTAGCAACTGCCATTAAACACCCCGGGATGCGTGTTATTTCAGCCTCTCGTTTACATATCTTCGATTTCTCCAAATGCCCTCTTAACACCTCTTATCAATAGTTCATGGACAACATCATCGTTAGTTCCCAATTGCCCTTCCCCCTCATCTTTGTTTTTCTTGGTTAAGATAATTTTTCAGGGGTGCCTGGCAGGCTCAGTCAGTGGAGCATACGATTCCAGCTCTCGGGGTATTGAGTTCGAGCCCCCAGTTGTGGGTAGAGAGTTCTTAAATACAAAATTAAAACAAAAAAGTAATTTTTAAAAAAAGCAGTCCAAAAGCTCAGCCAATATGGAGTCAATTACCTTTCAACTTCCTCTTCATTCATGAAACGGGCCTACCTTTTCTGTTTCCGCACGCCTTCCCCGAACCAAAAAAAAAAAAAAAAAAAAGAAGAAAGAAGAAAAAAAAAGGGAAAAAAGAAAACATGTTTAAAAAAACCCACCACATTCCCCTCAGTTCCTTTGGCTGGCATTAAATTATCTTGCTTTTCTTTTTTTTTTTTTTTCCTGCCCTCATGTTTTTCCTGAAAACCTTAACTTAGACCTGATGTTCTCATTGTCCTCCCGCCGTGTCTCCATTTCTCAAACAAGTTGAGGAGGGAGTTGCTCTCTGGATGTTTTCTGCCCTGGCCCAGCTGAGAGGCCCACGGAGCTCGCCTCTCTTGGTATCTTTTGTCTTGTTTTCACGGGACCCGTAGTCTTGGCCTCGCAGTTATGGCGTCGTGTTATCTTTCTCCCAAGGCAACAGCTCACATCCTGGCAAACCAGACAATGGCGGTGTGTGTCTTTACTTAGTTTTTATACCTTTTGTTTCAAAATGCAGGATTTCCTTATGGTGTGTGTGGGCTTTTCAAAAAGCTTATTTACTGACCCAGGGAGGTGCCAGGCTCACACCCTGAAGAATACAGGCCAAGTTTATATGTGCCTGAAAATACACCATCATGTCCAGGCCTATTTGATGTTTGGGGCCAACTTAGAGGCTGATTTGATTGCTGTGTCGTTTGCCAAAAAAGTGGCTGCTCAAACAGGCCAACACCTCAGCTCGCGGAGCCTCTCGTATAGCCAGAGCAGGGCTAGAAATTCAGACGAGGATAATGTCTGAAATGGAAAGAATGAGGATTACATTTTTAAATGAGGGTCTTGTGTCCGCATTGGTAGTCAACTCGAATCATTTATTTGTTTAAATTAAGCACCTTGCCTTAATTAAAAGTTGCTCTCTGATATTTAAAAATTAATCCAACCGTGTTTAAGCCCCACATTCCTAGATCTTGTACCAAGATCTTCATACAATATTTTTTTTTTCAATGCTTATTTATTTTTGAGCGAGAACACCAGGGGGGCAAGGGGAGAGAGAGAGGAAGACAGAGAATCCCATGTAGGTTCTCCGCTGTCAGGGCAGAGCCCGACATGGGGCATGAACCGTGAAATCGTGACCTGAGCCCCAATCAAGAGACTGACGCTTAACCGACTGAGCCACCCAGGCGTCCCTACAGTATTTTCAACACGATGTTTTAAAAAACGAACACTTACGTCAAGACACGAGGTCTTTTCAAGAGAGAGAATATGTGATCTTCGTGATAGGACCACAAACAAGACGCTAACGCGTGAGTTTATGGCAGGTTTACTCAATTATCTCTAACCATTGTGGACCAATGTGTTTGTTTTATTTTCCTTGATGTCAGTGTGATATCAAACGCCCAATGAGTGCTGGGGAGAGTCACAAGAATACAGAGTCGTTGAGAATGCACGCACAAATGTGCACGGATGGACACAAAAGGCAGGCTTGTGCCAC
Organism: Felis catus; assembly: GCF_018350175.1. Lineage (NCBI taxonomy): Eukaryota > Metazoa > Chordata > Mammalia > Carnivora > Felidae > Felis > Felis catus. The sequence continues at coordinate 13,978,190 of NC_058378.1, forward strand.
TGCCCTCATTGAAGAACCACAGGGACGTGGCCGAGCGAGGTGAAATGTTCGCACTGTGTCTGCCGTGCAGAGCCGGCCCTCTGTCCAAGAGCAGTTCCAGAGCTCAGATCCGGGTGATTCGACAGGATGCGATAGGGCCTGGATCCAAGTAGCTTTTCCAAGGAGTCTGACTCTGTGCTCTAGGTGCTTAATGCATGCTTACTCCTTTACGGCAAGACGGTGTCTCCAGAGGTTTCTACGTCCTCTGCCTGAAGGGATCATCTCTGCCTTCACGTTAGCCTTTACAGCCCATTGTCCAAGGTTGGAATCCAATGACACCTTCCCTTGGAGACCTACCCCAGTCCCCACTTAAAATGGATTTCACTTTTTTTCTGGGTGCCCAAAATACAGTACCCCTCTATCGAAGCCTTATCCGTCCTTCTCTGTTACAGCTGTCTGTTGGGCAAACCAAATGGTGAGCTCCTTGAGGGGAAAGATTATGTCTTTTCCCTCCAGATCATGACTCTGCTCTGTCCAGAGTTTATTATTTTGCATTTTGATGCCTCTTTCCAGGTGTCTTTCTGGAACCATAGATTGAAAGCTCTCTGGGCACATGGACTTCGTTTTGTGTTTGTATCCACAGTGCTGAACAGATCATCTGTCACACTGAAGGTGCTCTGATGCCTGTTGCATGACTGGAGTTGTACAACCTATAGACAGAAGACCTAAGTGTCCGTACAGCTTTCTCAACACTCCCTAGTGCAGACGATTCCCAACCTATGAGGGCTCAGCTTGTGATTTCTTGGCTTTCCAATGGTGTGGAATTGATACGTATTCAGTAGAAACCATACTTGGAATTTTGAATTTGGATCTTTTCCTGGCCTAGCGGTACTGTCCTCTCTCCTGAGCCGGGCAGTGGCCTCGGCTCCCAGGCAGCTGTGCGATCACGAGGGTCAACAATGGATCCGGTCCCATCATTTGGCGCTCGCACGGCCCTTCTGTTTTTCACTTTTCGGCACAGTAGTCAATAAATTGCATAGATATTGAACGCTTCGTTATCGAATAGGCTCTGTGTTAGATGCTCTCACCAAACTGTAGGCTCATGGGAGTGTCCTGAGCACCTTTAAGGTCGTCTGGCCTGAGCTGCGATGTTTGGTTGGTTAGACGTGTTCAATGCGTTTTCCACTTAGGATATTTCCACCTTACGATGGGTGTGTCAGGAAGTAACCCCACTGTAAGTCAAGGAAGATCTGGATACACAACTTTCTTGTGGTTTGCACTTAGTCCCTTCCCATTCTTTTTTAGTCCGATGAAAACTGGCTCCTTCCCTTACCTGTAACTGTTTCATTGTAACTGTTCTTGCTTGTTCTGCGAACTTCCTAAGCGCCTGTATTCCAAAGGGCATTTTTCAGGATGTACCTTATTCAGTCCTCCCCAAACATCTGGCACCGGCGATGGTTCCCTTGCACTGGAATTCTCTCCGCGACCTTGGTGTCCACGGTGCGACACTCTTCCGTTTTCCTTCCTTTCACAGAACCTTGCGTGTCCAGCTAATATTGGTGCCCCCGGCCTCCTGGGCCCCCTCCTCTCCCTCAGCAGCCCTATCCTAACCATGGCTCCCATAGCCCTCTACGTTGGAACGAGCCCCAGATTTTCATCTCTAGCAAAAACCAGTTCACCAAGCTTTGGGTCGTCATTCCCCCAGACATACCAGACATCTCCAAGGGGAAGCACTGTAGTCCCTTTAAGTCAGTAGTGCCATCATCTTCCCACCAAAATTGGTACCCGCTCACCACTCCTCATCATCCTCATTATATTCCGGGAGCATCTGTAGCTCTTTTGCCCATTGCTCTACCTCCCGTTCACCTCCACATCACCACTGGTCGTAGCTTTCTGAAATATTTGCTCTATAAACTGCCATCCTGTCAGTCTCATCCAAGACCCCCACGCACACAGTCTGAACCGGGCACAGACACATAAGACCTCTGACCTCGGGCTCCGGGCTCCAGCCTTACCAAACTGCTTGTGCTTCCGGAAGACCTTCGAACCTGCCGCCCCTGCTGACCACCTGGTAGTTCTCCTGATCTTCTGAGACTCACCTCAGCTGCCTCATTCCGTGAAGGCTTTCCTGCCCCTCACCGGCAGACCTGACAATGCCTTCCTTTCTGCTTCCCATTCTGTTTGGACATCACTCCCATGTGGTGGTCCTTACATTGTTTGGCACCCCCCTGGGTTTCCCGTCTTTCTTGTCAACTGGGCTGCGAACCCCTCAATGGCACAGTCACCTGCAGATCCTCCATTTTAGGAGGCCACCTACTGTCACTCGTCTTTCCTTAGCAATCAGGTGCATTTTGAAGCAAGGGGACAAAGGAAAGATGGGAGTGTAGAGCCCTGCTATTCCGTCCCCCCCCCCACCCCGATACACTGTGCTGTTACCTGGCCGATCCATTGGAGTAAGAAATGTAATTCAGCTGAATTCATCACGGGGCCCCTTGCTGTTGGCTTTAGGGTTGCCGTGAAAAGAGAGATGTAGTTTTCTACGTCGATCTGTTTTTTAAGTCTTTGCAGTTATTAGGCTAGAAGCTCTTTCAGCCTTCCTTCACGCTGAGTTAGAGGCGAGAGACGAGAAACCCAGAGCATCAGCTCCTCCTAAGGCCTTCACCATATTTATTCACACCCACAGAGCCCTAAGTCCAAACCTTTAAAGGCCCAGCCATAAACTCACACAAACGCACCCTTTCTCCTCTGTGTTCTTGTTACGTCGCCACTTAGGTGGCTATCGCTGTGAATTTGCCCATGTTCCTTGTCTGAGGGTTTCCAACATTCCATCCGTATTTCCTTTTTTATTCTTATTGCCAGGTGGGAGCAAGCGCAGCTATCTCCGTTCCCCACAAAATCACCAGCTGGAAGCAGGACCAAGACCGCACTCCAGGGGAACGCAGATGGAAATCTAACAGGTCCCAAGTCAGCCATAAAACCCGAGTTTGGTGTCATGAGGTAGGCCGGTACCAGGAGATGATGCTAAGTACGGACCTGATACAACAAAGAGGTACGCAGTGTGTGCTCGGCATCTCCCATACCTTGGCAGTGACCCCACGTGGCTTGACTTTCCAGGAATGCCGCTGCTGTGCCAGTTACTGGTGAGCATTCAGGCCAGGCGCCGGGTTGAATGCAGCTCTGGGAAACACGGCCCTGCCGTCCAGCACGCCCATGGCCTCACGCTCAGGCATGGCCTGCCCTGGTTTGGTAAGATAAAAGAAATGTATAACACGTTCTCCTTGACTTTCAGGGATGCCCAGGGCATTTTTCTAATAACAGCAGCAACTTCTATTACGCTTTTATTCTTGATTAATCATTTCTCGATGTAGCCTTGTGGGCTTAAGGGCCAGTGAGGGAGAAATTGGGCTGGGGGGGGGGGGCAGGGGTGAGGGAGATTACTCCAGACAAGAGGCATTGCTGTAAACCTTGCAGCAAAATTATCTTTGCGAACCGAAAGGCGCCTGAATTTTGGTCAAGTGAAAAGCTGACCAGTGACTATGATTTCAAATGATCGCTGACTATACGTCCAATGCACGGACACAAGGGTCTTTGGTTTTTGTTTGTTTGTGTGTGTGTTGCAATAACCTAGGGAACATATGCAAATTGAAGCGATTCCGTGTAGTCCGAAGTGCAAGCTCACTGAATAATTGGTCTAGAAGTACACAATGTGGTTGTAAGACCGTTATTTACCAGTAAACAGTACACAACATTGAGACAGACTTCAGGGGTGCAGGAAATATGTAGGTTAAATAATAAAAGAGCAAAAACCCTAGACACAGCTAACGCTTGCTAGAAATCAAGGATTTTTTTTTTTTTTTTTTTGAGATAGGGAGAAGATATTAGGAAAAGTGGATTAACACTTTCCTTGTGGTTGTACACGGATAGCGTAGGGTCTACACTACAGAGCAGAGTTTCTCAGAGTGTGGTCCTGGGAAACTTTCTGTTCTTTGCTTCTTTTAAGATGTCGCGCTGCCCTGTCCCTGGCTGTGGAGTCTGACATACGTCCCTGATCTGCTCAAAAGGCTCCATATCTAATTTCCACGTCTGCACCTTGCAGAAGCCAGTGGAAATTGAGCAGTGATGGATTATCCTACCCAAATCACATCGCCTAGGGAAGATGTATTGAGAACACACGCTTTTCTTCTCTTAACACCTTTTCTTCAGAGGACCTGACTCCCTCCCTGTAAGGGGGGGGGAATCACAATTGAGACATGCCCCGTAGTCAAACTGTAGCTGTGGGGGGTGCTGGGGTGGGAGAGAAGGACAGCTGCAATGGTAGGGTTTACTGGGTTACCCCTCAAGAGTCATCCTCTGCCTGCACACACTTCACTGAGGGGATTCTGGAAGTGACGTTCTTGGGTCACTCTACTATGAGATGCAACAACTGTCTGCAGCACACCTTGGAAGGTTCTAGAAGTACCTGCTGAGATGGCAAATGTGGGGGACCACCTCATTGGACCTCCTCTCAATAGACCAACATGAACTCATTCCCCACGGACAACCACCAATCCCTACCCCCTTGGAACGGAGAAGCCTCTCTACTTCCAAACCCCTTGGTGCCATTGTCCTTGCTTCAGTCCCTACTAACCTAGACACAGGCAAAAGACAGGCCCCAGAGTGACGCTGCAAGATGGCGATCCATCGCGAGGCACCGATGAAAATCCGTGTTGTCCTGATGACCTAGTTCGTGCCCTCGATATGCCCCTGCAAGTGGCAGGAGCTTTCTGAAGGACCACATTTTGGCCTTTATTATTTTTTTTTTTAATTTTTTTTTCAACGTTTATTTATTTTTTGGGGGACAGAGAGAGACAGAGCATGAACGGGGGTGGGGCAGAGAGAAAGGGAGACACAGAATCGGAAACAGGCTCCAGGCTCCGAGCCATCAGCCCAGAGCCCGACGCGGGGCTCAAACCCACGGACCGCGAGATCGTGACCTGGCTGAAGTCGGACGCTTAACCGACTGCGCCACCCAGGCGCCCCATTGGCCTTTATTTTTGTACCTCTGTATAAGCTGTTCTCCTTTCTGACAACCTAGTGGAGTCACTTAGCTTTTAAAGAATACTTATGGCTGGGCCACCCCCCCCCCCACCCTCCTACCCCAACCGATAAAATCAGATTCTCTGTTGGGAGCAAGGCGGGGGGGGGGGGGGGGAAGCTGGCAACGGTGAGCTCCCCAGATGAGTTTAACGTGCACCTCGGGGATGAGAACTGCCAGGTCAGTGGCCATGGCTCTGGGAGAAGAGATAGGAACGTGCCAACGTTTAGGCAAGTTTTCACTACTTTCAGGAGCCCTACTCTGTGCAGGTTGTATGCCTGGGTTCTGGAAATACATCAATACATAGAGCACAGGGGGCCTTGTGCTTTAAAGAGGGATTCAGACAGATAAAGGATCGTGTCTGTGTTAGCTGGTTGTGCTATGAGGCGTGCTCAGGGGGCACAGTCCAGGGACCCCGCTCTCCAGGGGAGCTGTGAAAGTTTCCTGCAAGGGTTGAAGCCTGAGTGGCTTATAGTATGGGTGGGACCTTGGCAAATGGAGAGGGGGACGCAGGATATTTCAGCAGGAGAGAAGGACAGTGCGCAGGGGTGAAGCAGCACGATTTGTCAGGAGACTAGAATGTCGTCTCCAGGACAGCAGGGTGTTCGGGTCTTCTCTGCTAGTTCTTGAGTGCCATCGGGAGCATAACAAATATTAGTGGAATGAATGAATGAATGAATGAACGAATGAGTGAACGAACGAACGAACGAACGAATGAACACAGGAGCATTGCCTTCTCAAGGGCACAGGGGATGCCAGGAGAGAAGGCTGGGGAGCAAACAGGATCCCTGATATGGATGGAATTCTGGGGCATGTGAATCACCCATAAGCCAGTTATTCTCAGCTGGACGGAGAATAAGGATCCAGGGGCACCTGGGTGGCTCAGGTGGTTAAGAGTCAGACTTTAGGTTTCGGCTCAGGTCATGATCTCACGGTTCTTGAGTTCGAGCCTGCACTGAGCCTGCTTGGGTCTCTCTCTCTCTCCCTCTCTCTCCTTCTCTCTCTGCCCCTCCCCACCCTCTCTTGCTCTTAAAAAAATAAAAATGAAAAAGAGTAAGAATCCATATTTTACGAGAAAAAAATTCTCTCAGACCCTCACACAGTGGCAATAGGTACATTGAGAAAATGCATCCAGACTAAACAGTTCCTACAAATTTCATGATTTTTAAAATGAGTTTTGATTTTGATCACAACAGTTACGTGCAAGTAATATATTTCTCCCCAACATTGAAGTTTCAGAAATTTTGCCTTTATTTATTTTTTTTTAATTTTTTTTCAACGTTTTTTTATTTATTTTTGGGACAGAGAGAGACAGAGCACGAGTGGGGGAGGGGCAGAGAGAGAGGGAGACACAGAATCGGAAACAGGCTCCAGGCTCCGAGCCATCATCAGCCCAGAGCCCGACGCGGGGCTCGAACTCCCGGACCGCGAGATCGTGACCTGGCTGAAGTCGGACGCTTAACCGACTGCGCCACCCAGGCGCCCCATTTTATTTTTTTGAAAACAAATCATGACTGAGCTCCTTCTAATAAAGGTAGATTAGAAAGTCTATCTCAGTCAATCATTTGGCATAAAATTTAGGAAGAACTCCCGGGTCTACTGTGGCCCGGCTGGTGCAGGTACCCCCATCCGGGGAGTGAGATCAGCAGAGATGTGCCTCATGGTCATTGTCTCCCTTCTTTGCAAACCTTGCCACAGAACCCCAAGACCAGGGTTTTGGGGACCCAGCATCCCCCAGATCCCCACAGCTATCACCCATCCATCCTAGGTCCTGAATGTTCTAAGACTGGGGTCTCTGTTACCCTTTTTTAAGTAAACTCAACACCCAATGTGAGCCAACCTGGCACCACCCTCTTGCCTTTTGAGTTGCAAATCTCCAGCCCTTTTCTCAGTCTGTTTGCTCCCTCTCTGTCCCATGTCCCCTCCCCACAACCCCATCAAAAACCAACAAACAGCACAGACCAGTTTCTCTGCATTTTTCTTTCTCATGGAACACTCAATGGCTCCTTCGGAAGCTTGGGCAGTTCAGAGTCTAGGAATTTGTCTGCCTTTTCCGGGGCTGGAAGGATTCGGTCTTTCAGTGCCCGGAAGTGGATACCGGGCCTTTCATGAAAATATCTGCTAACATTCACCCAGCATGCTGTCCACATTCTGAAGGCATTTCATTCTTACCTCCACCCAGTGGAGGCACTGTGATGTCCCCAGTCTTCCGGAGAGGGGTAGAGAGGTTAAGGGAAACTGTGGCAAAATCAGTAGAATTTGCTGGAAAACTGGATTAAGGGATGAAGGAAACTGAAGATAATCCAGGGTGACTCACAGATGCTGCTTTGGTCAAAGGAGATGCCATTAATGAGCTGGGGATCCAGGGGAAGACTCTTGATTAAACCAGACCCAGCCAAAGGAGCCCTGGTGTCACAGCGCGTCATCCCCACCCCGCTGCCCTGCCCCTGTGGCCCTGGGAGGCTCTGGTGGGAACTGCTAGTGTGTTCACACGAGGCCTTCCCCTGCAGCCCCCTGGTCTGGTGCTCTCTGGTAAGACCCTCCCCGGGCTCCTCAGACCCCCTCTTGTGGAGGGACCCCAGTGGCTGGAGCCTTGCTATGTTCTTGGTCAGACAATGGAGGCTGTTCCTCTTGCCAGCCCTGCAGGCCACACTTATCCCAGGAGCACCGGCCTCGTAGGAAAGCCGCGGCTTCCTCCTGCCCTTTGACCCCTGGGCACAGGCCTGCTCTGGAGTAGGCCCCACCGGCCCCTTGCTTCCCCAGGCCCCGGGAAGACCTCTTGGGGCAGACTTTTACCAAAGCACGAATCATCTGGTGCGAATAGGTGACTGGGAGGAGGGGTGGGGAGACAGGCCGAGGCCCTGGGGAGGCAGGGGCGGACCCCACAGCTGGGGGGAGGGAGGCCAGGGGTGGGTGGTGGTAACATTGACAACAAACACTCACTGCCACTCCCACTGGGTTGATCTTTCGGAGGAGAGGCAGAGGCCCCAGGCGGGAGGAGGCTTTGATGGAAGGAAGCTGGAGGAAGGAGCCCAGGCACCCCTTAACCCCTGCTTGGACGGGAGGCCTCCCAACAGCGGTGCAGGGAGCCCGGGATACTTCCCAGCTCGCGCGCAAAAGGCGCTGGCTTCAACCTCTCTCATTTAGTCTCTGCTGCTCCCCGGGTGCCCTGGGCCTAGTGACACCGCCCGCAGCCACGTTGGCCCCCGCGGTGAGCTCAGAGGCCACGCAGGAACAGCTGGACGAGAGGTGACGCCCCCCGGACCCGGCCCTGCTCCTCAGCTCGGTGGGGGGCCCAGCGCCCCCCCCCAGGCCTCCGCCTGCGTGCCCCCCTCTTCCCGCTAACCCTGTGCCCTTGCCATCTTCTTGGTTTGCCTCTCAGCAACCTTCTGGGCATCCGTGAGACCAAGAGGGGTCATTCTCTGGGGGGGGGGGGAGGGGAGGCGCTGACCGCCCATCCCCCCACCCCCCAACTTGGCTGCTGCTTCTCTGTTCCCTGCCGTTTACTCCGCACACAGGATCCGAGAGATCATCTGAAGCCCATTTCAGGGTCTGCCACTACTTCCCTCCCCAGCGAGTTTAGACTGAAGGCCACACACCTTGGGGCCCCCAGCCTGAGCCAGCTGGCGCACCGCTGACTCACCCTCCTCTTCCTTCCAGCACCATTGGCCCGCTGGCGTTCCCGGAACCGCTTCAGGTCTGCCCTCTTGCCTCAGGTCCTTTGCACCGGCCATCCCCTCCCTTTCCCCGGAATCCTCACCATCCGTATTCCAGGTTTCGGCTTAAATGTCACCTCCTCAGAAAGGCCTTCCGTGTCTGCCTGTCTGTCTGTCTGTCTAAAAGAGGTTCCCAGAATTGTGCCATCATAGCACTCGGCATGAGTAGTCATGGCTCTCTCTCCTTCTTCATCTACCTAAGCTCTGCCCACCTCCTTGCTGCGTTGTGGGCATGGTGAGGACAGGACAGCACAGACAGATGCACCCTGGGTCTTTGTGACTTCCATATATATGTTTTTTGGCGTGGGCCCAAATCCAAATATTTTCCGAATTGAAGGAAACTGGGCTTCCTGGTGGAATTAGCCGCAAGGAGGAAGGTTTAATACTTGAGTACTTCTGAGGGAGCCTCTGGAGTAAGCCCAAAGCAAGCCCTAGGCCAAGACTCAAGGGCACCTCCTTGATGTTGCGAGTGACGTAAGGCCTGACCAGGGCCAGGCTGGAGAGAACAGACTGGGCCCAAGGGACGGCTCCTGCCTCTGTATTTCCTTCTGTCTCTGATTCTCCTCCTTCCTGGCAGCCTGGGCCACCTCGCGAGGCTGGCACAGGGTTTCCGGCCTTCTCCAGACCTGCGGCCTGGGCGCTGGTAAGGGCCTCCTGACCTCGTGGATTTCACTGCCCCTTTCTGCACTGTTTGCGGTGAATCTTTACCAGCAAAGGCAGGGCTGCTGGGAGTGAGAAGGGCACTCCACACAGGTTATTACAACAAACAAAGAACCACACAAGATAGGAATGCTCCCTCCAAACCTCGAGACTGTGGCCTGGGGTTGGGGGGGGGGGCAGGGCTCACAGGCTTAGCTTAGCGCTCTCAAGAGACCTCAGGATTCTGGCAGCTTGGGCCCCAGGCCCCCCTTCACGTCGCCAGGCATAACAAGCCTTGGGTTTAAACTCTGCAAACCTTGGAGAACGGCCTTCGTGCATTTTCCACACGCTCTCCCCAGTTTGGAGAAAGTAACATCAGCACCTTGATCGTGAACAGCCAAAGCCCCAAAGCGAAGATCGCCCTGATCTCCCTGCTAACCAAAAAGCCTCCTCATGCCTCCTCACGCAATCTCACAGGGCTTCCTCGTGGGGTTTGGAGCAGTTCAGTCTCGCTCCCCGGCCCAGGAGGACGCTGGGCGGGGGGCAGGCCATGGAAACAGGCTGCCAGACGCCCATGGAAGAGTATTTGCTCAGTGACCCTGGGACTCAGGGGCCAGGGGGGTCAGTGATCACACCACACCGTCTCAAAACGATTTCCCTGGGGTTTACTCAAGTCCATTGTTGGGAGGTACACAAGGGAAGGAGGAGAAAGAGGGGCTCCAGTTCTGCTGGGAGAGGGAGATGGACCCCGCCCCCTCCGCACACACACATCCCTCCATCCCATTGGCCAGTGGCACCGGAAGCTCTTACACATCAGATACTCAGGGACCGGAGCCCCCTTCCCGGCTCCACCTCAGAAGGTCAGTACTTCCCGTCCTGTTCCAGCCCCGCTCTTGACCCTTCTCCTCAGCCGAGTCCATCAACCCTAGACACAGGGGGGTAGGGGACAGCGTTGGGCCTCGGTCTATCCCTCACGCACCTTTTCTCTCCCTCACCACCCTACGAGTGCCGCCTCCCTCTGGCCCCCCTACTCTGGCTCTTCCTGGCCTCCCTGACACCCAGCTTCGTATCCAGATCCTCACCGGGCCAGCCCTTTTGCATTCTCTCACCAAAGCACAATGGCTCTCCCCTCTGCTTCTACTTGCTGCTAAGAAAGAAGCTTGATCGTCAGTTCCACCCCCTTCTTTCTCTTCAGGGCTTAGGGCAGACACGACCTAAAGCACTTTCTGCCAGGGTGTTTTGAGTGATGACAGAGAATTCCTAAAGGGACACTGCCCACACCTGGACCCGGGTGTTGATTTTGTTTGTCCTCTAGGGCCTGTCACGCAATTCAGATTTCAGTTTAAGTAGCTTGCCATGTTTGGGGACATTTTCCTAGGGTTATTACTATCTCTCTGTCTAGATTTAAAAAACATTTTTTAAATGTTTATTTATGTATTTGGGGGGAGAGAGAGAGAGAGCACAAGCACATGAGCTAGGGAGGGGCAGAGAGCGGGAGAGAGAGAATCCCAAGCAGGCTCCACGCTGTCAGCACAGAGCCTGATGCGAGGCTCAGACTCATGAACTGTGAGATCATGACCTGAGCTGAAATCAAGAGTCAGACACTTAACTTGGGGCGCCTGGGTGGCTCAGTCGGTTGGGCATCTGACTTCGGCTCAGGTCACGATCTCGCGGTCCGTGAGTTCGAGCCCCGCGTCGGGCTCTGTGCTGACAGCTCAGAGCCTGGAGCCTGTTTCCGATTCTGTGTCTCTCTCTCTCTCTGCTCCTCCCCTGTTCATGCTCTGTCTCTCTCTGTCTCAAAAATAAATAAACGTTAAAAAAAAAATTAAAAAAAAAAAAAGAGTCAGACACTTAACCGACTGAGCCACCCAGGCACACCTCTCTGTCTAGATTTTATTCTAAACCCACCTTGCCCTTAGCTAACGCATTGGTTAACTGTCAGGAATGACTCTCTAATGTGCGTGAAGTCAGTAATGCAACAGCCATGAATAAAGTCAGTCAGGGAAGACCCGTAAAATACTTGGTGGTCTGAGTTGGGAAGACTGTAAAGAATCTAGTTCAGCTCCCACATCATATAGGGAAGAAAGCTGAGCTCAGAGGAGCGTGAACATATAAAATAGTGATCCATTTATTCCTTCAGCAACACGTATTTATTCAACGTCTAATCCGGTAGCTGTGATCGAAGTATAAACGATGAACCAGCTGTGGGTCTTGCTCTCTAGCAACTTAGGGTTTGATGTCTGAGGGAGAGAAGATTCTAATGAACATCGGTAAGTAGACTGTGTGGTAGGAAGCTGCGAGCACCATGAAGACGCTAACAGGACGATCATCAAGTCTAAAAATGAATAGGGAGAACGTCAAATGCCGTGAGTGGCCAAGAAGGGAAGAGCCGAGGGCAGATGGCGGTAGAAAGGGAATTTGTAGGTCTGCGTCAAACATCTACCCACAGCTAGAGGATGAAGCCAGTCCCATGCCCTGCCCTGCGCTTGGTTAGAGAAGGCTCACGAACTTGATTTAGCCCGTGTTTAGAAGGAGTGTACTGTGTGCCCTGTCATGACTAAGAGAGAGACCTGGAGGAGAGCTAAAAGGGTAAATGCACCGAATTGCCACCATGGGACTTTCCATGTCAGCCTGACTCTAAAGAAGATAGCAACCTAAAAGACAGAAAAGGAAACTATCTTTGTTTCTTTTAATATCTTCTTGTTGTCCTTACGTCTTTATTACTATTTTCCAATTGTAAGTTGGGTTTTTCTACCAGCTTAATCATATTAATGCTTACAAAATGTGCCAGGTCAGTACACATCTTTTTTAAAAAAAATGTTTATTTGTTTTTGAGAAAGAGAGAGAGGGAGAGAGAAAGAGGCAGAAAGAGAAAGAGACAGAGGATCCGAAGGGGGCTCTGTCCTGACAGCAGGGAGCCCCAGAGTGGGGTTCGAACTCCCGAACCATGAGATCATGACCTGAACCGAAGTCAGATGCTTAACCAACGGAGCCACCCAGGCGCCCCAGTACACGTCACTTTTAAAGGCACATCCCAGCTCTCAAAAGATGAAAATTGCATGGTACTTGGTGCTTCTTGGAGACTTGCCTGGATAATCTGGCAGAAAAAGGCCATCAGCAAGGAGCATTCACGACTCATTCCATTCTCGTCCCTGGCACTGCTGGGATGACAAAAGAAGTGGAAGCCACTTCTCTAAGGGACAGAAAATGTCAATGCTTGCAGCACGCAGAGGAAACTGACCCCTACGTGCAAGAGGGCACGGTCTGCATCGTGCACGCGCACGCATGCACGCACACACACGCGAATCCTGAGAGCAGGGTTGTGTTCTGTTGCCTGACAGTTCTACACTTTACCCAGCTTCTCAGCCATCCTGGAAGCTTTTCCTCTGCCTCAGGCTGCCCAGCCACCTGACCCCACCTCCCATCCCTCCTCTGAGTCCTCCAGCTTTCTTTGATGACCTCTCTCTTCTGAACTTTCAATCTTCCTCATTGGCTCCTTTTCCACATCCTTTAAACATGCCAAAGACCCCCTACTCTGAGAAGCCTTCTTCTCAAGTTACTGATCCATCTCATGCCATCTCTTTACGGCCAATGTCATTTTTGAGAAGGCTACGTTCACTGTGCCCGCTAGCCCCTCTGTTGCCTTGCCTCCACCCCGTGTTTCACTTCTGCCGCGACCACCTCATTGAATGGCTCTCTCATACTCATGTTGTTCTTGGGATGTAGATGGCCTCCAAGTGTTGGTCTGGACATCCACTATTCGCTTTCTGTGGGTAATCCTCTGCACCTCTGGCTGATGACTCCCAGATGCAAGTTTCCAATCTTGACCCAAACCCTGGGGTACAGAGACTGTATTTCCAACGGCTTCCCCCGCAACAAGTCCCCCTGGCCATCCCTTGATAACCTTAAACTCAACATGCCCCAGATGGACTCATCCTCGGCCTCCTCAAGCCTCCCTCTTTCCCACTCTGTGTGACAATTTATGTCATCACCGTGCATCCATCTACCAGGCAGCCTTCGAGCTAGAAGCTCAGGATTCTTTCAGATGCCTTCTTCTCTGTCATGTTTCACATATAACTGCTTCCTGATCATCTCTAAAATTGGTTCCCTCTTGTCATTCCATCCCAGATCCTCTATGTCCAGCTCGCCCACCCACATACTTTGTCTTGGCTGGCCCCCAAATCTGTGAACGACAGAGATTTTAGGCAAGAGCCCAGCCCCCTCCTCATTGTTCTCAGTTCTCTGCTTCCTGATTCCTGCCCTGTGACCTCACTTGCTTTTCCATTTCTGGCCACTTAGGCTTCATTCGTTTTAGATTTCCATGTAATTTCCTATTATGATCCTCCACCTGGCTTATACCTCTGGTTTGAGTTTAAGGTCATACCCCTGTCTCTTGGAGGAACATCCTAGTCCATTCCTACTCTTGTGAACCCAACTGGCCAGGCCAGCCCCAAGGCTCCTACCTCTGCCTCCACAGTAATGTGAGTATATATGTACCTGTTTCCCACACTGGACTTTAAGTTCCTTGAGGACAAGGACTTAATTTACCTGTCTTTGAATTCCATTTCAGGCACAGTGTAGGATTATTAAAATGGAAAGAGCGTGGCACACACGGGAAATGTTTAGAAAGGATTCAAGGCAATACATGTCCTGTAGGAATACAGAGGGAGGGAGGGACTGTTGTGGACTGAATCAGTACAGGAAGCCGAACCCCAAACTGAACACAGATGTTGTAATTACATGCCCTAAAAACAGGAAAGTGTTGGTTACTCCGATGAAGCCTATCTTTTCATTCCTTCCAGTGCCCTGAATTCTTCACTTACTCTGTTACCTTTTCTTAACACAGCTGGGATGGCTACTGCCTAAAACACCAAGAAGAGCTGTCCAGGATGTCCTGAGAAGCATGGTGCAGCCAACATGAAGTCATGGGCCAACAACCTCTCTGTGTGTTAGGGCCAGGAGTTTGGGAGGCCCTCTTCTGTTTACTTGGACCAAGGGAACCTTGGAGCTCTCCTTGGCCCCAGAGTAGCTCCGGAATCAGAAGTGTTCATCATTCCTATGAGCACATATCCAGGGGGTGTTTGATCATGAGTTCTCCCTAGAGCCAACTCTCCAGCCAAGTGTGAACAGTCCTTGTATAATCCTGGCTGTTGCTCAAGGGGCCTCTTAGGTTTTTCCAAAGAAGTATCCTAGGGCTTCTCATTGGTTTCTCCATTTATTGCTTCCTGTCATGCTATCATGTGATTGGATTACCGCTGTCCTTAAGGCTGTGTCCCTTTGGTACCATGAGCTCAATTCTGTTCCCTGTCTTCCTGGCCTCAGCCCCAGCCAACCCTCTTGGCTGAGAGATCAGTGGAACTGTATTGCAGCATCTGCCTGAACTGTGGTTTCTCCTAAGATCTTCCTCTAGGCTGTTCATCACAAACACCAGATTTGTGTGTGCAGTTCACACTCCCTTATTAGTTCTCTGGAGGGCACTATTTGGATCCACCTCATACTGAAGGAAAACCCAGCTCCTAAGAAGGATTTGGGCTGTGCTGGCAATATTTTCAGGATTAGTGTTGAGAGCCTGTCCCCTTTAATCTTTCCTCTCCTTTGGCCACTCACTCTTACCTCCTCGCCCTCCCAGATGTTCCAGAGTTACTGCCAGAGATGACTTACTATTCACTGTGAGGCTGTGCAAGCATGGAGAAACTTGGCCAATCTAACAAGGTGGTGCCCAAGAGAAAGCGTGTCTTAACCCCTGACCCCCTCCAGCATAGGTGTCTCCCTTAGAAGATGCTTGTGTCCTCAGGATTTCACGGACTTCTTAAGCTTGCCACAGATATATTTTTAGCCCAGGCAACCCTATAGTTGCTCAATGGTCTTATTCGTGGTCGGCTTGTAAGCTATCACAAAGACCTTCTTCTGCTTTCCTTGGTTCCTGGAAAGCCTTGGTGAACTCTGTGCAAAAGTAATTCGCTCATATCATAGCATATTAATATGCACGTTCAGACATACAGAACCAAAAATCCAAGTCATAATATGGTCACGCATCCTTTGGGATTTCCGAACCCAAATGAAGGCCCTGAGCCTCAGGGATACACAGAAAGAAACAATGGAATGAGCAAATATACAAACAAATAAATGAAGGAAAATATTCTAAGATTCTAGAAAGCTGCTGTTTCTTTGACCACATCCATGTAAATGCCTTCTCTTCTTGCCTGATCCAACCTTGTCTCCAGCAACAGATAGATGGTAGATGGATAGACAGATCCAAGGGAAATAACTATCACTCTCCATAAAGTAGTTCATCACATTGTGAAGACGAGTCTTGTTTTACCACACATATAGAATGGCCTGGAATTTCTACCGTCTATGTTGATAAAGTCACCAACTATCACCTCGTATAAATCACGGGATCCATCAGTCCCTTGGCAAATGTCTCCAAGTGTGATTTATATACAGCGTCATCGATGTGGCCTCAGGATTGCTGATATTTTTAAACCAATCCAGCCTTGGTCACCTTGAAGAATGCTTTTAATTTTTTTCCAGCTGTTGGGCTGTAGGGTCCATCCTGACCCTTCCTCTCCAGTCCCTGGGCTCTGAGCTGCCTGCTCGGTCTGGTTGAGACTGAGTACCATTGGGACAGGGTACCATTCATCATTCTGGTGTGGCACAGGTCAGCTGACCCTTCACTCCCTCTTGCTTCCATGTTGTCTTCTAGTTTCAGAGAGGGGTTCCCCTGAGAATCAGCCTTATCCCGTCTGCACATGGCAGGGCCTAGAAATCTTGACAAAGCGCTTTCTATCAACCACCACGAGGGAGGGCAAAAATAACAATAATAAATAGCACCTGAGTCAGCCATTAACCTCTGCTGATGCCACCTCCGTGTCCGCTGTCACATGTTAATGGTGTCACCTGGAATCCCTGATGCCGTGCATTGCGTTGCTTAGCGTGCCTTCGGGTCAGACCTCAGTGCTCTGGATTTTTTGAATCTCTGGGCTGAGTTTGTCTTGGGAAACCTCCCCACCTCCCTGAGGCCCCAGGATGCAGCCCTGCAAGGGACCGTCTGCAAAGGTGAATGGGCTACTTCTCCAACCTGAGCCCCTCTCTTCCACCAGCCCTCGCGCTCGCTCTGCTAGACTCTCAAGGCTTATCGTGACGTTCTTCCCTGTCTGTGGCCTTGCCCTGGCCATGGCCATGAGTGCGTGCCAGAGACTTGCCTGCAAGTGGTGGCGGCAAAGTCTTCCTCCCCACGTGGCCTGTCACTTTGGTGAGCTGAGGAGCACTGGCCAAACCAAACCGAGACCTCCTCTGCAGCTTCCGGTCAAAACCGCCACTCCATTCCAGAGTATAATTTCATTATTTAGCTTCTGGGCTTTCTCTGGCTCTAGAATCTATCCTGAAACATAAATGGAGAAAGGAACAGCCCCACGCCTCTCTGGAATGCCACGTACTTGTCAGCCTCCGGGTCGAGAGGTCCTCGAAACATTTCACCACTCATTTTATTAATTATGTGTCATGCAGTATTTGGGCACCTAGTGTGAGTCTGGCCCCTGGGCACCCCCACTGGGGACGTACTACACTGGAAGATGCAGACACACCAGAGGGTGAGTGTCACTGTGGGAGCAGAGCATGGCGGTCCCCCGAGGAGGAGGGGGAGAACTTCTTCACAAAGGTGATGACGTTCCATGGGGCTCTTCAAGCGGGACTCGGCGTTTAACAATGAGAGGTCAGTGGCTGTCCTGCCAGACGGAGGGTGGGCGGGCACAGGGCCCCGAGGGCTCTGACACACATCGGCAGGGTGTGGAGGTCAGTGCGACCAACTCGCATCTGATGGGTTTGACCAGCAGTGAGGGAATCTGAGGCCACCGTTAGGTCCTCATGTGCACACTAAGGAATTTAGATGTTGTCCCGGGGATGACCGAGAGCCACTGAAGGTGTTGAGACAGAGCAGGGTATGAAGTATGGTTCAGAGAGGCCAAGACGACGGCAGGGAGACAAGTCCTGATGGTCCTGGCCAGAGAGAGTGGGGAGGCTGGCTTTGTGGGGACACAGAAGCAGGGGACATTTCTGTGACAGGGTCAACCAAGCCTAGACCCTTGCTGGGTATAGTGAGAGAAAATGACGAAAGTATTGGGAATCACATGGAGGTTTTGAAGCTGAGGGACCGGAATCAGGAGGCAAGGCGGGATGAGGACGGGGATGGGGCAAGGATGGGACCGAAGTCAGACCGGCGGCTTCTGGAACGTGAGGAAGGAGAGGCGGCGAGTATGGATGAGTCCTTCGTGAAGTTTAGTGGTGAGGAAAAGGGAGACTCTGAGCGCTAAAGGGTTTTTCTAAAGTAGGGGAAAGAGCATTTTTGTGAGGAGAGGGGAAGACACGGTGGGGAAGGGGAGACTGTAGCGAGTAGCAGAGCTGCCATTTATTGAGTGGGTCCTGGGAGTCGTCCTTGCAGCGTCATACGCTGAACACGCATATGGCATGTCAGCGTCACATCAACCTGGTGAGATCGTGCCCGCTTTTCCAAACGAGGAAACCACCGACCGGGGGATTCCGGGGACTGGCTGAGCAGTGGAACAAGAGAGAATGGTGTGGTGGGGGGAGGTGCTTGAGGGCCGAGGAAGGTCTACCTTTTAGCTTTGGGACCTGGAGCTGTCCACCTGTTCTGGCTGGTGCCAAAGACCAGACGCAAGGGATGGGGCTCGATGGTTCGTTCCCATGAGCCTTGTGGCTATCTAGAACGAGCCAGCTGCAGACGCCCTCCATGGGGGTGGCTGCAGGTGACGATAATGCAGAGCCTTCTCTCTCTGCTTTTGCTCTTCTCAGACCTCTCTGAGCATCATAGTCAGAAGTCTGTGTTTCCCACAGAGCCCAGTGTGTGCCAGGAAATACCCCGTGTGCCCGTTGCCTTTGCTTTTCACCACCGTAGCTGGAAGAGTCCATTTTGCCTTCTGCCCGCCCGTCTTCGTGAAGCATTTGTGAACTTCACAGGAGAGCTACAGCCCACATTTTGCCTCAAAGATTTCTTTGTTTTCTCCCAGTTACCAGGTTGAACCCTAAGCTGATGTTTAATTTATCTGTGGTAATGAGGGATGGGGAACAGCCTTGCGTAATTAAAGTCCGAAGATAAGCCAAGGCCCGTTTCACCCAGAATTCGTACATCCTTCCCCACCAAGTTTCTATGCCGGTGTTGCTAACAAATAGCAACCTGACTAATCTGAGTATCGTCAGTTCTTTATGTGGTGTGTCTTCCCTTGTGTCACTGGTTGTGATGAAGCCTTTCAGTCAGTGTCAGGCACCCGAGCTCACTTCCTGGGTCTTTCAAGATAAGGGTGTCTTGGGCTTGGGCGGCCATCTTACCAGAGGGCAGTAAATCGAAGCTCCTACCTCCTGCTCACATAGCTTTCTGCTGACGCCGGACAAACACACCTTCAGTCTACAAACAACTTCTAGTGGACTTACTGAATGAATAAATAAGTTTCTAAGCCATCTATAAATGAAATTTCTGGACAACTCATCCACTGTGAAAGACAATTACTATAAAGATTTCTGTGAAGATACGGGAGCCCACTACTCTCACTCTCCCCTCTATTTACGATTTGATAATCGAAGACCCGATAGTCCGATAGGTGAGATTTTTAGGGAAGATTAACCAAAACAAAGATGGAATTTATCTGGGATTACATATAAAATTGTATGCTTAGGTTTTTTTTCTTTTTAACACCTTCCCAAGTACAGAAGTACTATGATGTAGACTCACAGTGAATTTAAACTATCATATAGTCAATTCACATTATCCATAAGGAACATTAAGCCCAATCAGGATCACAGACTTGACTAAAGTCTTAGTTAAAGATTGTTCAGAACCAAGATCCATTCAGAGGATCTTAAATTTAAAAGAGGGCAAATTACAGGTGTACCTGGATGGCTCAGTAGGTAGGTTAAGCGTCTGACTCTTGGTTTGGCTCAGGTCATGATTTCAGGGTCGTGAAATAGAGCCCCATGTCAGGCTCTGTGCTGAGTGTGGGATTTTCTCTCTCCCTCTCTCCCTCCTCTCACTCTCGCATAAACTTAAAAAAAAAAAAATTTAAAGAGGGTTTATTACCGAGAAACCTAAAGGCAATTACTTGAAAGAGGTTTAGTGAGAACTTGTGGAAACTGACAAATCCTTGATTAATTTCTCTGACTCTACCTCCATGGGGCCTTTTGGACTCCTCTCTCTGCTTCCAGGAGCCTCCTTTATGTCCTCTGAAGATTGGCTTTTCTGCTCTCCCCTGATCATCCCAAAAGTTTCTTCCATGTCACCATGACCTTCCAGCTTGGATCCTCCAGCTGGGCAAGGATCTCCTTGACCCAGCTTGGATAGGATGCCCATCGTTGGCCCATGACCCTGGTAAGGAGTGAGGTATCCCTCAAGGACCTGACAAAGGCTGATTCCCTAAGAGTGGGGTAGAGTTGGGAGAACATGAGTGGCCTCACTGGTGCCCCCAGGAAGGCTCACGCAGGTCAGAGCCTGACTGTCTGACCCCAGACCAACATTCAGTGGATGACCAGAAGGGTTGGTTGAACTCAGACACAACTGCCATTGAATGTAAGGGGTGTTCCAAAGTTGAGTGCGATCACAAGCAAGGAAGGGGGTGATAGCCTTGTTCGATCCCTCCCTGGCCGGGTGCCATCCAAAGGTGTACAGTTGACAGATTTTAAGAATAATCCAAGGACGCCTGGGTGGCTCAGTCGGTTAAGCATCCGACTTCAGCTCAGGTCATGATCTCACGGTTCCTGAGTTCAAGCCCCACATCGGGGTCTGAGCTGACAGCTCAGAGCCTGGAGCCCGCTTCAGATTCTGTGTCTCCCTCTCTCTCTGCCCCTCCCCTCTTGCGCTCTCTCTCTCTCTCTCTCTCCCTCCCTCCCTCCCTCTCTTAAAAATAAATAAACATTAAAAAATAAAAAAGAATAATCCTGAGTCAACTCAGAGCACAGCCAGGAAATGTGACAGTGTTGGTAAGTGGCTCTAAAATTCTGCCACAGAAGAAATGACCGGAGGGACTTGGTACGTGTAGCCTGGAAGAAGGAAGATTTAAGAGAGATGCATTTCTTTTGTCCAAGTATTTGAAGGGCTGGCTTCAGATTTGAAAGTATTCTGTCTGTGTATGTTTGCAGAGGTTCAGAACTAGTACCGATGGGTAAAAATTAAAAGGAGGTGGACTTTGGCTTAAAACGAGGGTCAACATTCTTCCCAATAGAGTTTTCTAGAAATAGGCTGTCCTGTCGTGCTCTAGAAGAGATGGGATGATCGCCTGTAAGAAAAACTGTAGAAGAGCTCCTAATGGGAATTAAGAGACGTGTAAAATTTATTCCAGTTCTGGAATTCTTTGACCCTGCTGCCGCCACATCCGGTTGGCTGGAATCATCGCTGTCACAGGAGCGAAGGTCAATTGGATGGGAGGTACCAGCCGATGCCAAGTGGCCGCAACCCTGGGGAACGGCAGGTTGCTCTGCTCTCCCTTTGGATCCTTTCTATTCTGGGCCTTCTCGGATCTGTTTGCGACAAGCCTCCTCCTGCTGAGATGCTCTGAGGCATTCATGCCTCCCGACCACCCGCGGGGTCACCATCTGCAGGAGTGGCCAAGGGGGGGATGGGGGGGGGCGTGCCGTTTGCCCACGGAGTGCCCAAGATACGAAATCGACATCGAGGGGAGTGCTTCCGACGTGGCTCGTTTGCTTGTAGAGATCGGAAGCCCGTTCGGAGCAGCAGGTTTTAGAAAGAATAAGGGAAAAGTGTAAAGGGATGCATTTCAAGGATACAAAGCGGTATGGCAGCCAACCAAGAGAAGCTGAGCACCAGGACTCAGGGAAGGCAGAGCTTCAAGACAGCGGGACCACCACAGCAAGAGGTGCCCCCGTCTACACTAGCACACGGCCGATGGTCGGACCGTGCCGCGGCTCTGCTCCTAGGGGCTTGAGGAAATGGACCCAGTCATCCAACACAGAGATAACCGGGGCCCCGAGCAACCCAGCACACTGTGCACTCAACCCGTCCCTCCTAAGGTGGAGTTCATACTTCTTTGGTTTAATCTCTCTCCTCTTCCTATGTGGTGCCTTTCTCTGCATATCTACGAAGTAATATTACTCCCCGTGGATTCCACCATCCCCAAATACTAGGTCAATGTGCCTGCTAGGCCAGGTGCCCTTCCGTATACAATCCCAGAGAGTTGGGGCAAGGAGATTGACTATCTGGCCTCGATCACTCCTTCTAATTAACTCATTCGTTAGTACATTTAACAAATAATTATCAAGGGCTTAATTATCAGAATAGCTCTCTGCGAGAAGCAAACAGGTGTCATCTATGGTTTATATCCTCAGGCGGCTTGTACTCTATCTGGGAAAGCAAGACATCCGCCCTTAAGCAAATAAATACAATTTCAGGTAATTCCTATGATCTCAGAACTGGGTGGGTTGAACCAGCCTGGTGCTAAAAGAGATGCTGTCCAACTAATTCAGCAGGGCATGCCAGCTAAGTGAAACCCGGTGTCTTCATTCAGCACCGACAGAATCACTGTCTTTCTGCAGCACTTACCTGTAGAAACTCTGAAGTCTTCTGCAACTTATTGCACTGAATCCAAACCATCAACTTGCAGAATAAAGACCGAGCTCCAGAATAGATAGTGTGCAATCTGGGTAACAGGTGCTGAGCAAGGACAGCCTCTTCTCAAGTTCTCCATGCTGCCTGCTGTTTCTGGGGAACGATCTTACCATCCTCGTCGGCTAGAACAGGACTCAATGTAAGATTGTCGAAGATCGTCACCGGCCACAGGACACGGAAGCTTCAAGACTGAACTTCGCCTAGACCCTCAGAACTATAGAAAAATGAAGCTCCTAGGTGGAATGTTTTTTTTTAAGTTTATTTATTTATTGAGAGAGAGAGTGCACGCACATGCATGAGTCAGGGAGAGGCAGAGAGAATCTCAAGCACTGTCAGCAAGGGGCCCGAGGAGGGGCTCGAACTCACAAACCGTGAGATCGTGTAGGTGGAATATTTTTAAATAAAAAAGTTACAGGTACATTTTTGTTGTTTCCATTTTTTTTTTTATTTGTGTTTTTAGAAATGGGATTGCAAAAGGCACTTGTCTTGGCCCCTTGGAACAGAACTCTTGTGTCCCCACTCTTGCTTCCCATCCCCCTTTCCCCTGGTCTTGCTTGGCTGGCCAGCCACCTCAACCACCATGCCTGGCCTCTGCCTTCGGCAAAGTGGCCACTTGCTAAGTGGTATCCTCCTCCCCCTACCCTCAGCTCATAGTCAGCAAGCACTGGTTGAGGCTTGCTCTGAGCAGGGCTGAGGCTGAATGTCATGGGGTATCCAAAAATAATAGCAACTCTACCCTCCAGGAGCTTGAGGGGGAGAAATACGACACACAGAACAGCTTTAACACAAGGCAAACTCATGCTGGAATTTGGATTGAAATTACACGAAACATATTGACTTGAGAATTGATATCTTTCAAAGGAGAAAAACGTAGGAGATCTAGATAAAGATGTGGCTGTTAGATATGAAGATACAATTCATACTAAAGGAAACCCAAATCCAAGGTAACAGTCACACGAGAAATAAAAGAAATAGCAATGAAGACAATAACGAGATCCCACATTTCATCCATCAGATTGGGAGAAAATACGAAATTGAATAATGCCAATTATTAGGGCGCCTGGGTGGCGCAGTCGGTTAAGCGTCCGACTTCAGCCAGGTCACGATCTCGCGGTCCGTGAGTTCGAGCCCCGCGTCAGGCTCTGGGCTGATGGCTCGGAGCCTGGAGCCTGTTTCCGATTCTGTGTCTCCCTCTCTCTCTGCCCCACCCCCGTTCATGCTTTGTCTCTCTCTGTCCCAAAAATAAATAAACGTTGAAAAAAAAATTAAAAAAAAAAAGAATAATGCCAATTATTGTTGAAAGTTGAATAAATAGGAACTTTCTCTCTCTCTCTCTTTTTAAGATTTTATTTTTAAGCAATCTCTACACCCAACGTGGGGCTCGAACTCACAGCCCTGAGATCAAGCGTTGCATGCTTCACTGAATTAGCCAGCCAGACGTCTCGAGATAGAGAAACTTTCATGAAATGGGTGCAGACAATCCCGGGAAGAGTCTGACAGCATTTATTGAGTCCCATAACTGGGCAAATAACCCAGATAAATTCTGATTATAATAGAATGTGTTCAAGGATATTTGTCCCAGTGTTATTTGTGGTAGTGATGAGTGGAGGCTATACAAGTTTCTAGCACAAGGAGGGTTGATATGGGCATTTGATGTGGCAATCAAAATAATAAAATGGGTGCACACTCAGCCTAGTTGGAGCTTAATAAGGTAGTACTGATTAACGGCAGTAAGAAGCAAATTGGGATATAGAGTGTAGTGTCATTTACATACATTCAAAACATGTTTACAAAATGACCACATCCCCAGCAGCCACAAAAGTGCCCAACACAAGGTAGGTTTTTCCATAAGTTGTTATTTTGTTGTCATTATTAAATATATCTACTAGGTAGCACTATACATTTTTCAATGGTACAAACAAAATGAGATCTATAATGACATTTATGTAAATTAAGGATACGTGAGCATAAACACAAAAAATCGCGTATTTTTAAGGGCATACACAAATCTAAAAACATATTTCAGGGCATGATTCTTGTGGATGTAGTCATTCAATATTAGAATGAAAGTCCCTGGAGTGAAACAAAATTAATTCATAAATCTCTGTTGTACCCAAGGTTAAATACCCTCAACAACACCCACTATGTTCTAGCTTTATATTCACCAAGCAGCATTCTGAAGTCTGAGAGTTTCTCGGATACCTGGTTGACAGAAAAGGCAGAAGAAGGGCTTTCCCAAAAGCAACTATGTGAATATTCCATTTATTAGAAAGCGTCTGAGCAGCTCTGAGCAACATAAATTCATATATTGGCATCAGTCTCTTGTGATCTGAGTTATGCAGATCAGTATCCCAAAGCTTAGATGTTTCCTGGTTCCTCTGTCTCCCTAAAGCAATGGTCAAATATAGATTTCGGTTCGATTTTGTGTGTTTATTTGGAAAGAATACTTCATAGGTAGTTCTGTGTACTTCTCAGTGCTCCACATCGGGGGCACATCATGTCTGCTGGAGGCATGGGGAGTGAAATGACACGATGTTTGGGATTCGGGGTAAAATATTTCAGCAAAGGAAATATAAATGTAGTGCTACAGAATCTTGATTGAATCTGTTGAGGCTTGTTGGTAGGTATGCGGGGGACTCATAGTATCCTATGTGTGTATGTGAAATTTTTAGAGAGAGAGAGAGAGAGAGAGAGAGAGAGAGAGAGAGAGAGAGAGGAGTCCTCTTGCCTAATAAAATTGGCAATCTCCCACCTTCTGACCCCTCTTTTCCTATCCAGGCAGTTGCAATATTAGCTCACGCTTACCATTTTGGTGTTCACATTCCCTTCAATTCTTAACCCCAGAGATGGCTCTTACTTTCTTGGAAGTCAGATGATGACTTTAAAAGGATGTTCTAGGTTTTCAGCACTGCTAGGTATTTTGTAGCAGGAGACAGTTCAGATAATGTAATCTGCACCCTCCCCACTCTTTTTTTGAAATGAAAGTTTTTATTTGTGCTTTCAAAATAGCTTTAGTGGTTTTTCTAATATACAGGGAGACATTCTATACAGTGGCTATCTTCTTATCAAATATCTTGCAGATACATACTATAAATGAATGATAGTAACCCCTGTTCTAGAAAAACAAAAAATCCAAGTACATTTCCTCCCTTAATAATCTTTATATAAACAGGCTAACACAGCGATTTTTTTTTTTTTTTGGCATTACCTAGTATTTTGTTTTAATTTTACCTCAAGAGCAGCGAGTGTAAAGCACTTAGCCGAGTAAGGTCCTAAGACTGCATCATCTTCACCTGCATTGAGTCTAAAAGGTTACAAAGTATGATATCATTTTATCCTCAGCACAGCCATACGGCACAGCAGGTATTGCCGTCATATATTTACAGATGGAAAGACCGAAGCCCACAGAGACAAGGGAAAGCAGCAAGACTCACCCACTAAATGCCAGGGCCAGGATTGGGGTCCTCAGTCTTCCACCACCCCACAGCATTTGTCCTCCAAAAAGCCAAGCTGTCTTCTCACAGTGATTATTAGTGTATTTATGTGCAGAGTCTAAAGCGGCTAAAAGAAAAAAAAATAAAAGGATACCAATAACTTCAAAACCCAAAAAGTGGAGTGGACCCTCCTGTTGTAGACCAAAACAATGAAAATAAAAGTCAGAGTGGGTGGTGAGAAGAATAAATCTGAAGGGAAAACATCATCTTCTCCAGGTTTAGGGTGACTGTGAGCTATCTATACCCTCTCCTATGTGTTTAGGAAAATATACTATAAATAACACACATCTTCTTCAGACAAGGGCGCTCCTCTGCAGCTGACTGGCTGGTCTTTGCCTGCTCTGTCATTTTCATCCAAACACATAAATCTGGGGTTGGGTAGATATTCATGGCTGGGTCAAAAAGACAGTTTTGGTATGAACTATTTATACTTAATTGGCCTCTGTGCTTGTCTGTGTAGTTTTGCCAAGCATTTTAATAGTTTCATTGAGTAATCTTTATTCTTTTCTGGGAAAAAAGCGATACAGGGTGGTGATGGGAGGAGCACAGGGCATGAAATGCCTCTGTCTTCCCTAAGACTTTGGACCCCCTTCCCATACTAGATGCAGAAAGAAGCCTTGACCTCTGACTTGCAAATAGTTGGGGCTATTTTCCTGGTAGTTCACCACTGTTATCCTTCACCTTTGGACTGTGATTTAAATTCCAGTTTGGTCCCTGCTTGGTAGATAATGAAAGCATTAGATTGGAGGGAAATTGTCAATTCCTGCTAGACAACAGGGTGAACATGGAGGCAACGTAGCTTCATTTGCAAACTGAGTTTTAAGTCGCTCATTTATTTGAATAATTCTTAGTCAGTACCTTCAAAGATCTTTATGTTTATCATTAGAAAGTAAAATATAAGCTGTTCGCAAAGAAGTAAGTACAGGGGCACCTGGGTGGCTCAGTCGGATACGCAGCTGACTCCTGATTTGGGCTCAGGTCATGATCTCACAGTTGGTGACTTTGAGGCCTGCGTCGGGCTCTGTGCTGTCGGCCTTGGGATTCTCTCTCTCTCCCCCCCTCTCTGCCCCTCCCACATCTCTCTCTCTCTCTCAAAATAAATAAGTAAATAAAACTTAAAGAAAAGAAAGTTCAGGAAAATATGGAGAAAAAAATTAAAAACCACCCACATGTCTACCGTTATTAAATATATTCCCTTGCTGCTTTTTCTATGGGTTTTTATTTCTCCTCAAAACTTGGGTTTTATTATATATAAATATAATAAAATTTATTATAGCAGGCATTTCCCCATTATTGCCATTCTCAGGGAACAGAAATCTTAAAAATCTTCACGCTATTCCAAAGTAAAGATGTGTCATAATTTACTGGACAAGACCCTTACTGTTCAACTTCTCTCATTTATTTTTGTATGTTAATAAAGTCACCACGTACATTTTACACTTGTGTCTTTGTCGACGGGTTGGATTACATCTTTACTACAATTTCCTAGAAGAGAAATCTAGAGCAGGAGAGGCACAGTTTTGAGGTCCTCGGTATGTATTTGATTTTTTTTTTTTTTCCAGAAACAGGTTACTGAGTTCCACTTCCACAGGTGGTGGACCAGAGGGCTTGGTTCGCTGGACCCTCCCATTCACTGGTTCAATCCTCGCCTCTGCGGGAGGAGAAGAGGGGCCCCGAGCTCCATAGGCTCCAGGTCATGTGCCCGCCCACTCATAGCAGGGTAGAGGTGGGTCAGCGCTCTGCCTGTTTCCACAGGAGCATTGGGGGTGGGGGGGATGGGGGGCGCCTGGAGAATTCTAAGTGTTCTGGAAAGATCCTCCCCAGTCCCTCACCAGCCAGCCCTGCTGACCACAGGACCAACCACTCTTTTTTTTTTAAGTTTATTCATTTTTGAGAGTGTGCGTGCGAGCAGGGGCGGGGCAGAGAGGGAGAGAAAGAGAGAATCCCAAGCAGGCTCCATGCTGCCAGCGCAGATCCTGACTCAGGGCTCGAACTCACACACCGTGAGATCATGACCTGAGCTGAAGTCGGACACTCAACCTACGGAGCTCCCCAGGCGCCCCCCAGGACCACTCTCACCCTGAACTCAGTTTCAGGAGGTGAAAGAGGGTATGTTCTCCTTATTTCATCCAGCCCTCCCTCTCCTTCTAGGTGGAAATTCCTCCCCATTTCTGCCTGATCGTTTTGTGTGTCAAGATGAAGACAGCTACCGAAGCCCCCCAGATGAGTCCCCCTCCAGCAAAGCTTAGAAAGAGCAGAGGAAGGACAAGGAATCGCTGTCCCGGCGTCCCTCTTGCTTCTGTCCAGCATGTTTATCCACCCCCTTCACCAGGCTCTGGAAACTTCTCCAGGTAAGAGGTCCCGGTGAGAGGCCTCTCATTCTGCTGAGGAGGAGGAGGAGGCTGAAAGAGAGAAAACGAAACAAAACAAAACAAAACAAAACCCCACAAAGCTTCATCTCCTTCCACGACAGGAAGTTCAAGGCGAAGAAGGGAGAACAGACAGGGAGAGAACATGTAACGACATAATGAACGTGGGACAGAGTCGCCCTTACACGTAACTCTTCCAAGGCTGCCGTCCAAACGGCAGGAAGTCAAGGGCAGCACTTCTGATCCCTAGATCTTTCTCTGGCATGGCACTCTCGTTCACAGCAAGTCGGTGTGTTATTCAAGGGCCTCGCTCCATACCAACCGCTTTAGGAATCAGATTTCTGGGATCCTTTAATTAAAGTATCGAGACACGGGATTAAGATGCAAGACTTGGCAGAAATGTGGACTGCGCCCAGCACAGCCGGTGGTCTGTTTGGAACTAGTGAAGGCACAGGAGGGTCCTGTCCTGGTTTGCGGGCGTGGGGCTCCGGCTCTAACGTCTGGTTGGGGGCTTGGGGGACGGTGTCCGCTGAGCTGGAGAGCCTGAGTGGGAGCTCTGGGCCGAGCTCCTGGAGACTGAGCCCCACGGCCCTTGAGAAGTGTCTGTATGTGGATGCCTGTGGAAATACCCCAGGCGCCCAGGGAGCAAGAGGGGGGCTGCCCGGCCTCAGTCACGCAGTCCACCTGCCAGTCACTCGGCCTGTGTGTTCTCAGCCTCTGGATGGATGAGTTTTCCCAGGGCCCTCGCAGCTCCCAGGATTTACCCTGCGCACTTTTATTTCTCTGAATCCACTAGGCCATCCTCAGGGCTCCTATGACTTGGATCGTATCGGTGACGCTGGAACTAAAAGCCCTAAGGTATCTTTTTAAAAGAGAACTGTAGATTTGTATTTATATATTTTTATAACACGCCGGTATCTAAGCATGAATGTGAACCTACCTCCTTTGAAAGGCTGCCTGGCGGTGGAGAACCCACCACACCCATATTCGGGGACCACCCTGCTCACATGCATGTTAAAGCCAGGCTCCTGTGGTCTGTGGATACTAATGAGTCGCCTCAATAGCAATGATCCAGACTTCACAGGCTCTGACCACCCCCCCTCCCGACACACACACCAACACACAGAAGACAGGATTTTCATCCCCTGTGCCACCCTCCAAGAATATCTGTGGGTCCCGAGAGGCGTCTCACGGGTGCTCGCCACAGCCCTGCCATTGTTCTGCTGACGCCCCACCAACTCCACTGATGGTCCGGGTCTGTGCCCCCCACCCCCAAGAGAACATCCAAGTCGTCCCTGAGTGCCCTGACCCCCACATTAGTGGAGGAAACAGCCCTCTCCTGCTGTGATTCCTCCTCCCTCAAAGCAGAACCCCTTCCCCCACCCCCCCGGACCCCATGCATCAACTCCTACAGCCCAGCCTGAAGACCTTCTCGCCTGGAGACGGAACACAGATTTTCAATGCGGAGCTACGGACAGTTCCGGAAACAAATACCGCTGTGGCTTTTCCTTTCAGCTTCTCCCCCAGCTACCTGCCTTCCTCCCCCTTTGGCTGAAACTCCCCCCCCCCCCAAATTCATGCCGCCCAAAGCCATGAGTCTGCCTGTCAGGTCTGGATCGTAGCTCACGTCCAGGTTAGGACCCAGGTGACATTCTTCCCTTCGGGCGAGTCAACAAAAAGGAGGTCCAAAATTGAGTTGAGGAGCAGGAATACTCTCGGCAGCATCTCCCTTCCTTGAATTTTGGGACAGCTCCTTCTTCAGAGCTAAGTATTCAGGGACTATCACTGGGCTATCTCTTTAGTTCTGTTAAGTATGTGCGTGTCAACGAATCCAGAATATTGCATGGATACTCTGAAAATAAGCAGCAAAGAGGAGTCCTTTCTGTTCTTCCAGTGATCACGAGTCAGATGAGATCTTATTAAATTTAATCAGCCAGATGTGTCATGGAACATGTTTTTAAATTATGAAAGAGTTCTGTGGGCTCTCGGATTGGCCCATGCCCTTGGCAAGGGGAGGGGCCCCTCTCTAGACATGGCCCCAGGTTTCCTGGAGAGAGCCTGACCTCTGGCCTCTGATCTTGGTCCTCCCCTCACCAACTGAGTGTTCCTGGGCAATTCATGTCGCTTTTCTGAGCTTCTGTTTTCTCCCCCAGGAACCGAAAACCCTTGCTGGATTAGTGTAAGAATTGGAGATTTAATGGGCACTCAGTAAATGGGAGCCCTTGGAGCTATTATTTAGTCTGGGAATATTTGGGGAAGAAGAACGAGACGAGCCATATGCTTATCAACAGCTCCACATCTGTCTTTGAAATATGACTCTCTCTGCTTCTCACACACATATGTCTGCACACACGTGCGTGGACACGGACACACACACGTGTGGGAAAGGGCGTGGATTCTGGACCCGGGCTTCCTGGATTTGAGTCCTGGGACCGTATACCTTTTTCTCCTGTGACTTTGGTCACTTAATTGATGAGTTCGTCTCCCTCGTCTGTTGCATGAAGGCTGTTGTAGTGGGCACGAGGATGAAATGAGCTAATATATTTAAACCATTAGAGCAATCGCCAGCACAGAACACTGCCCAGCACATAAAAGAGCACACAGGCTATTATTATTATTACTGTTATTATTCATTATTCCCCTGGCAGGGGAGGGGGTCGAGGGGGGACTCTGACAGTGAGAAACCTGAATTTCAATTCTCATTTTCACCACTGACCTCTGTTCTGTAACCTCCTATACACTTCTTTTTTTTTTTCATTTACACATCTGCTTTTCTTTCCAGAAGAGCTGGTTCAAGTGAGTCTGTTGGGCTCACCTCTTCTAGCCACAAAGCAAACCATTTCCCAGAGAGATGATACGCAAACGGCACAGAAAGAGTCTCCTGGCTTCAGGTGGGCCCATGTGGAAAGAGAAGACCCCCTCGGTCCCGGAGACCTGTCCATCAGCACAGTTAGCAAAGGAAGGGGGTCACTGCCTGGAGGGTGAACATCACCTCGGTCGACTCTGACGCCTTGGCAGAGTGTCCCCCATGAGGAGACCAAGGAAGGCTGCTTGACCAACGAAGACCAGCTGTCACCGCAGCAAGGGTGGCTCTGACTGACCTTCTGTCCACCCAGTCTGTCAGCGATCCATTAGCAGTCCCGTAAGTGACCCTAGTCCTATTGAATCTCCACTTAACGGGGCTCTTGGGAGGATACGTGGATCAAGAATGACGGCTGCCCAGGCCAACCGGAAGGGTGAGAACTGTCATGGCAGCCAGGCAGCATGGCCGCTGAGTCACAAAATGGTGTGGAGGATGAGCCCTGTGGGCACACAGGAGAAGATGCTGGGGCAAAGGAAGGGGCCATGTGGGGGCGAGAGGAAGAAAGACTGGTGGGCTAGGCCTCCCCTTACCTTTGGCTCGTCCTCCGAAGACCAGTCAAAGAAAGCAGGAAGAGAAGTCAGTTTCCTTTGACTTCCCTAACGCAAGCATTCCTCAGAAAAGAGAACAGTGAGCCTAGTTGGGGTGCATAAACCATCTGATGTCCGTCCAGAGAGGTGTCTGTTAATGGGTGTAAAATGGAAAAATGAATCAATGGGACTGATTAATATTTATGAAGAGCCGGACGCGACGGAGTGAAAAAGACCCGTATATTGGACGAGAAGGGAAAGGGGGGATGTGTTCGGGTAAGGTTTCTGTTTTGATCACCGAGTAAGCTTATAGAGCAGGAATGTAGGATAGAAAAATAAAATCTGTATCTAGAAGTTATTAGCATTGTGCACAAAAGTTCTGTTGGTTCCTACTTTAAAAAAAAAATTTTTTTTACATTTATTTATTTTTGAGAGACAGAGAGACAGAGCACAAGTGGGGAGGGGCAGAGAGAGAAGGAGACAGAATCCGAAGCAGGCTCCAGGCTCCGAGCTGTCAGTACAGAGCCCGACGCGGGGCTCAAACCCACAAACGGCGAGATCGTAACCTTAGCCGAAGTTGGACGCTCAACCAACTGAGCCACCCAGGCGCCCCTGTTGGTGCCTACTTTTTGTGTGCCATTCCATCTGAAAAATCACTGTGATTTTGTAGAGGAAGCTGTGATCGAAAAGGCACTCTGAAAGGTAAGCGAGTTTCTTGTGAAAAGAAGCCAAGCTACTAAAACTACAGTTAAGAAATGTAAAAAGTTACCGATTTTACTCCTTTGGATGAAAAGAAATTTATAAGCAGGAGAGAAATTATGGATAGAGGCAAGTTTTGACTACAGTAGTTCAGAGACAGGAACTCTAATTACCCAGAGCAAGAGGCGACTGCTTCGGGAAATTTCTGAAAGGTGAAATAGGAAAGCTGAGGGTCAAAAGCATACCGTGATGAGAATAAATGCAGAAGACTGTTTGCAAGGAGCTACATTGCATAATCATCAAAGGAAGGACAAAGACAGAGAAGGAAACCTAAAGCCCCAAATAAATAACAGAACACAGACCATAAAAGATGCTGGATATAGGGGCGCCTGGGTGGCTCCATCCGTTAAGCGCCCAACTCTTTGATTTCGGCTCATGTCATGATCTCAGGTTTGTGAGTTTGAGCCCCACATCGGGTTCTGCCTGCTTGGGATTCTGTCTCCCTCTCTCTCTGCCCCTACCCTGCTTGTGCTCGCTCGCTCTCTCTCTCAAAATAAATATTAAACAAACTTAAAAAAAAAAGACGCTGAATATAGCACACAGATACTCAGAAGGTACGGAAAGATAAGTCAGAAGCCAAAACTCAGTTACCATTATCATGCAAAGGAACAACATCACTCTTGGTAAAAACAAATGACTTAGCATGTGACCAATACTGCTTTTCTTAAGTACTGCAGAGAAAAGGCTGATAATCACCCTCTATCAAGCCCTACAAGTAGGAGACCTAGAAATGGTTACTGACCATTGTTATCTCTCAAGGAGTTGAAGCAAACTGACCTTACACATTGGAGTTCGTTAGCACTCGCCAACACAGATTACAAAATATAGGGAGGAATTCTCCTCGGGACATTAAGCAATATTTGCAAATGTGTGCAGGTAAGTGTTGACTACCTGATCACTCTGACCAGGAAATGCTTCTCAGCAACGGTGTGATCTCTTTTTCAAAGTGGAAAACATGAATATTATTGTCACCAGCTCGTCGCGGGGAGGCACGGCGGAAGGGACCAGCGAAGACTGCAGCTCTTACGAGAGGAAATGGAAATCCAACTGACAACAAATATTCGTTGAGCACTACACTGTGCTAGGCACATGAGAACTAATACCTCCATGGCTGATAAAGCCTTTCAGAAGTAAGTCTTCAGTTAATTTGCCCGTTTTCGGTGACGATGGTATTGGTAACTCTCTGCGTCCATGAGAAACAATGAGATTTGAAGAGGTTAATTGAACTGGGGATCTCCCGATTTCTAGTTTTATGTCTTTCCTGTGTACTTTCTACATTTAGATGTTGGCATCATTACTCCTTGGCTGAGTTACTCCAAGAACCTCTGCGTTCTCAATCGTTAAAATGGAAATACAAATGCCTACCACATACGGTTGTTGTAAGGATTCGGTGTGTCAAAAAAGCGAGACACGGTGCCGGGCACATAGCAGGTCCTCAGCCAAGGTTGGTGTCTCTCCCTTTCCTTCACTGACGTCCAACTGTCCACCACGGATAGCACCGCCATCCGTGAATAACACGCTCTGAGAATAACACAGAGCGATGTCCCAATGTGAAACGAGGGGACTGGCCAGCCAGGGCTCTGGGGTCAGGCATGGGAGTCCTCTTGGGCTGGAGGGGTGTTGTGTGAGGCCCGGGAGACATAGGGACTTGGACAGAGCTTAGCGGAGGAATGAGATTTGCATGAGTGGAGAGATGGGCAAAAGTTGAGCCAGTAGAGAGAACAAAGGCACCAAAGCAGGTGAACACAGCAGCTGTGTGCGAAGGACCCCAGTTGCTAACCAGTTTGCTAGGCAGCAGGCTAATAGTGAGGAGTGGAAGAGGGGCCAGGGGGTAGCTGAGGCTCTCCTGTGAGGAATTTCCATGCTCGAGGGTTTCAACTCGATCCTACAAGCGAAGGGGAGCCAGTGACGTTTTGTCAATTTGGAGGTCATCTATTAAGATAAATCTGGGGCCAGTGTGTAGAATGGACTGTCAGGGAAGAGGTCGAAAAACAGAGAAATTTTATATATATTTTTTTCAACGTTTATTTATTTTTGGGACAGAGAGAGACAGAGCATGAACGGGGGAGGGGCAGAGAGAGAGGGAGACATAGAATCGGAAACAGGCTCCAGGCTCTGAGCCATCATCAGCCCAGAGCCCGACGCGGGGCTCGAACTCACGGACCGCGAGATCGTGACCTGGCTGAAGTCGGACGCTTAACTGACTGCGCCACCCAGGCGCCCCGAGAAATTTTATATTTTATACACACACGCACATGCAGTCTTTTTCATTTTATATATATATATATATATACACACACACACACACACACACACACATATATATATATATATAATCTACTAATCCCATTTTGAATGGCTTGGACATTAATTTTGCTCTTGTAATCGATTATAGAGGCTTAAAATGGCTGTGTTTTTTGCTTTTGTGACGTATTATGGTCATATCTAGAATTCATTTGCTGTTAAATCGAGAATAAAACTCTCAATTACATTGTTGTTCCTACGGTAAAGCATAATCTACTTTTAGGCTTTCCCTTTGCCATAAACTCTCCAGGAACGAAACTCGATACAAAGCAGAGACTCATTGCATACGATGGTAATTAAATCTCTGCTTGACAAGTAAAAGAGCGGGACTGTAGGCACAGGTCATTTGAGAGAAAGAGAAACAGACTTCAATATGTCAGCAAAGCATACGGAAGTGGGACACCCGTCATCTGTTTTGGGGATACGGGATTATGATATATATTTGAGACAAACCAAAATCCCATCAGTACCCAAATGATGGGATGAATTGTACTTTCAGAATGCAGGCTGGAAGGCCAAGATCAAGGAGTCAGCAACTTGATTTCTCCCAGGGCCTCACTCCTTAGCTTGTAGGGGACCGTTCTCTCTCCATGTCCTCACGTGGCCTTTCTTCCTTCAGGTCTCTTCCTCCTTCAATAGAGACACCAGTCCTATAGGATTAAGGTCCACCTTTATGACCTTTTTTAACTATAATTACCTCCTTAAGGACCCCCATCTCCAAGTCACATGCTGGTTATGGTGGGAGGTGCGGGTCAGGACCGCAACATATGAATGGGGGGGGTGTGGAGGAGGGGACACAATTTGGCCCATAACAGGCCTTCCAAGGAGTTAGGGCTGTGGCTAGGCTATCCACCCAGATGGAGATACAAAGGAGGCACAGCAGGGATCTGTTAGCTGTGGGGCCCAGTGCAGGTGGGGGGGGGACCCAGGAGCCCGACACCCAACACTGGGCTCCCGCAGGTGTGACCGGCGTTCCTCCGAATCCCGGCGGCCGGCCTGGAGATGTTTTTAAGTGTCCCCAGTTTCCGGAAAGGGAACTGAGCGTTCCCTGCGCCCCGGCTCCCTGTTGCCAAAAAGGCACAGGATGGAAAAACCCTCCTGGGCTGAGGACCGAGCGAGGGCGAGCGGGCTCTTGGGGCTCCGAGCCGATTTAGGTTGCGGTGGGTGGCTGTGGTGATTGGGCCTCTCCTTGGTGATCGGTATGACCTGGAGGTTGGCGTCGTTAAGGAGAGGTTTTTGTGATGACTTCAGAAAATTACTGTAAATAAGACGGTATTTCGCTGTTTGTAATTTTATGCAGCTCAATTAGATCACGGTCAGATGAAAACCTTGACATTTGGGGCAGGAAGCGTGTGGCAAGTGGGGGCGGGTGGACTGCAGGCGGGGCTGCTGCCCCCCAAGAAAGTCATGCAAGGGTCTTACAGAAGGGAGACGCGCAGAAGGAATCTTTCGAAATCGATGCTGGTGACTTCCTCTTCCCGACAAAGTTCTCTACTCCTTAAACTCTGTCCTGCTGGATGATGGAGGCAGGAACAGAGACATTGGGGGATGGGAGGGTGGACTCTTTAGGACACGTGGGAGACAGGCGTGCGGTGGCGGCAGTGTTCTGATTAGATCAGGCCAGCGAAACACGCTGTCCTTGCTCTGCTGTCCTTGCTCTGCGGCCCTTGGCCCTGGATGTCAGACGAACACAAAGCCTTGACACGTCTACAGCCAGGCTGTGCTGTTTGGGCAAAGCTCTAAGTGTTTTTCTGGATGGCTCAGGAAAAGGCAGAGAGTTTTTTCTGGGTTGCTCTTACACTTGGCCCAAAAAAGCAGTCACCCAACACTGAACTGCAAAAAAATGCAGACCTCTTGGTACCTCTTCTAAAAAAGAGCTTTGAAATGCATGCATATCTGTGCAACAAAATCCCACTGAAGATCTGTCTTGCATTGAAAAAGGGAGTATTGGAGCAGCAGCTAAGGGAATGGGCTTTCGGGTCAGGAGACCTAGGTTTAAATCCAGGCTCCGACACATTCTCGCTGAGTGACCTTGAACAATGAGATACCCTCCCTGGGCATTAGGATAGCACCTACCTCCTGGTAGTGTCGTGAGAAACACTCAAGCCACGGCTGGGGACAGTGACAGGCACGTGGGACAAAGAGAGCTCGTGGTCGTAATTACTGAACAAAGGCTCCTTTGGACATTTCACCAGGGGTTAAGGGAGAGAGGAGACAGGGAGGGGGAGGGAGAGAGAGCGCGGCTCCGTATACCTACCTACTCGGCTGCATATACCTACCTAATCATGGTACCCAGCAGGGGAAGGGCTAAGTCGCTCTTAGGAAACATCACTGTAAACGCTATATGATATTAAACCTCTCTTCCGAGGGCTTGGTTGACAGACCACACATTTATTTCCTCTCCGAGTAGAGTATGTTACATTTCCCTTTCTCTGACACTCTAGGGTCTTGAAAAAATCCAGGAAACACCTTTACATGCCTTGGCCCAGATTTGCCTTCCTGTCCTCTTCATCTTGACAACTGTCCCCGGCCCGGAGTAACTGACCTGCCGGCCCCAGCCCCTCCGGGTGAGAACTGCCATCGCCCGAAATCTTCCCTCTGCCCAGCAGGTGCCTCAAAGCTTCTGGGAGTTTAGACCTTAGAGCAAGGCAGTGAGCGGAAGCCTCTTTCTCCCAAGAGAAAACCAGTGAAGGGAGCCTTTGCATGTAAACATATATATAAATACAAACCTTCGCAGCAACCAGGATAAATTTAACGTGCAGAAAAATACACACACCGGGATGTGAAGTGCAGCGGGATGCAGGATTGTAAACATGGTTATGATTACAGTAATGTGAAAACCAAATAAAAACCGACAATGCATCGGCAGAAAAATTTCCAGAGTGTGAGCCGTGGTGGTTGGTGGTCTTTGGGAGGTCGGGGGGCGAGGCGGGGGGCAGGGGTAGTTTTCTCCTTCTCCTTCTCCTCCTCCTCCTCCTCCTTCTCCTTCTCCTTCTATAACAAAAAGAATAAATACGTCTATTCTAATGCCCCTTTCACCTGAGGCTCCATGCGTCACCCATGGCCAGGCGACCCACCATCCGGAGAGCTGTGGAGGGGCCTGTCCCTCTAGGTCATATTTCACTCGCCCCTTTTCAGTTCCGGCCTCTGTCTCCTCTCCAGCCACGTTCAGTCACATTCTGGTGGATGTTCTTTCCTCTTCGGATCTTCCTGCATTTCCCATTCTCCTCCTCCTTTGCCCCGTTTGGCTACCTCCTACGTTCTCATGCATCCTCCCTGCCACTCCTTTCGTTCTGGGTCCTTCCTCCAGTCCACCGTCTCTCCCCTGCCCTCAGGATAAAGTTCCAGCTCCTGCTGGTGCCAAGAGCTTCCTTGCTTGCCCTTCCCCACCTTCCACGGGACCAGGCTTCAAGCCTCGTCCTTAGGCTCTGGAGCAACCTGTGAATATGTCTGCCACGGCACTTAGCACATTTTACTGAAATTACCTCTTTCTTATCCATCATATCCCCCAAACGGGAAAGGTCTCTAAGGGAAAAGACCATGTCTCAGTCATGGTTGAGCCACCAATTCCAACCACAGTCCATGGCACATGATAGGTTCTCAATAAATACTGACTCTCCTCCCAAAGCTTTTCCATGGCTGACCTCTGAACGCAGTCCAAACCCTTAGCCTGAGGAACATCCATAGGCTGATTGGAACCTACTTTGCTGTTTTATTTCCCACCGCCCCCCACCCCCACCCCCGCTCCTGCCCAGCCCCAAGACCCCCAGCACTGCCATGCTGAATATCCACTTCCTCCCAAGCCTACCTTGGCCATAGTCTATCCACTCTTTTTCTCATATATGTGCCTCTCACTTCCCTAATTAGACTTACGTAAACCCCAAGCCATGGTCTGCAGGAAATTGGATCCCGCATGGTGTCATGTACACAGGAACCTCTCGATGAGAGCTGTTGACTGGCTGCTGTTGGTCACTGGCTGGTGGGGAGGTCACTGGGCTGGGTGTGTCTGTTTTGGTTCCTGAGCTGTGGGTCCCCTTCCCACACGGTGTGCGCCTTGAGGGAGGGCCCTCGGACCTAAAAGGGAAAGGTTAGGTCACTCCAACCCTCCCCCGCCTGCCCTGCCTCTGCTTCCTTATTTCCTGCCACAGGACAGCAGAGAGGCCCTGTCAACGACTGGCTGAACCACCAGGACCGGTAGGCGAAGGACCCCACACCCCACAGCCAGCATCCTGGCTGGTCCCCAGAACCACCCAGCACTCCAGAGTTTGCTGAATCTGTAGGTAAACTCTTATTGTGCAGGGGCGAAGCATTAAGAAAAAAAAAGCAGGTTTGTTTTCTTTTTACTTATCGACTTCCAATAGCTCCCCTCTGAATGCCGTCCAGGGCAGTAGACTGGCATTCGAGAACTTACAGGTTTTGTATCCAGATCTGTCTTTCATCAACCAGACACCATCCAAAGCCACCCAGCCTGCACCTTTCACTCACTTAGCAAGAACCGGGAGGATTTTCACACACTGAATACGTAGGTGAATTAATTAACCCAGCTGGGATTGTTGTGTATGTGACCTCACGTGTTCTTTAACAAAAGATGTCGGCATCCAGGAGTGGCTCTACCTCGTCCTGGTTTGCATCACAAGGGCTCCGGCTTGAGCCAACGCGGAAGAATGTAGAGCACAGACCTCCTCAGCCCTGCGAGAACACAGGGTGACGTCACCGCCTCACCCCTTCTTGGTGTTTCTTCTCCCTCCATGGGTGTGACGTCAACAGGGGACCTCAGGCCTTGAAGAAGGGACTTGCCCTGTGGAAGAGGGGTTGGCTGAGGACTACTCAAAAAGGCATCCCCCTTTCCCCCCACCCCCAGTGAATTGAGGGGAGCCAGGCTTGCAGGGCTCGGGGGACCAGGAAGCACTGAAGCGAATAAGGGGATAAGACCCCTAGGGGCAGCACGGAGGGCGGGCGGTGGGTTCTCAGTTCTAGTTCTCCAACCTGGACCTTCAATTGTCCCCCATTGTATGCAGATCAGGGCGGGCTCCTCACCCACCACCGCAGGGCCTTCAGGTGTTCAAAACTGGGGCACGGCCTCTGCTTAACTAGAAAGAGGCCTGGGCTGGTGACTCACGCGAACTCACCTGAGAATGTGCAGCTCTTTGGTCCCGGCCCAGATGGCCTGTCTCCCACCTACTGAGCCTTCTCCTCGTGTCTGTCGAGACAGCCTCAAAGCCAAGGGACCGAAGAGAGCAAACTTGATTTTTTTTTTAGTTTATTTATTTATTTTGAGAGAGACAGAGAACGCTCGAGCGGGGGAGGAGCAGAGAGAGAGGGAGACAGAGAATCCCAAGCAGGCTCCGCCCTGTCAGGGCTGTGGGCACAGAGCCCCATGCGGGGCTTGAACCCACGAAACTGTGAGATCACGACCTGAGCTGAAACCAAGAGTCCGACATGTAACCGACTGAGCCCCCCAGGCGCCCCAGGGCAAACTAGAGTTTTAAAACCTGGACAGTGGTGAGCATGAGCCTCCTTGGGACGCGGTCTTCCTCCCTCACTGGCTTCTCTCACTTCCAACCACCAATTTTTACCTTCTTGAACTGTTGAGGCTGTTTGTGACCTCCTGGGAGCAGCTTGTCCTCTGAACTTCTGCATTTGCAGCTGAGTAACAGCAAATCAATGGACTAGAAGGATCAGGTGCCTAGTCTCACCGCCCTGGCCAGAGACAGATATAAGAGCAGAAATGCACTCCCTGGGATTTCATTCATCAGAGACACCTCGTCTGAGGACAGCACCGACTGTCAGCTAACCCTCCTCTCCCTATTCCTCAAGATCTCCAGTGTGGTATTGGGGCTCCTGGAGAAAGGAGAAATGTTCTCAGCTTAGAGTTAATCTGCCCGGTCTCCTTCCAGACTGCTGCAGCCTGTCCGTTTTTAATGGGAAAGAAGTCCTGGCGAGTGTCAGAAGCCCTCTGTGCCGTCCAGATGCTCACGTAAAGACGGCCGCCATGATGGGGGCGTTTCACCCATTGGTCAAGTGCCAACAGTATACAGTGCAGGACAGAGATTACATGGATTGCCCGAGCGAACAGGCTGACCCTCGACGTGCCCTACGTGTCCCTGTGGGCACCCCCCACTCAAGTTGATATTTTAAAAGAAAATAAACACACCCAGACAACCATCTCCCATGCCTCTCCCCCTTCCCTTCCCTCTGATAATGGAAGCAACCCTTTACCAAGTTGTTGGCTGTTGGCCAAAGGCCATAGATCCTAGCCCTACACCCAGGGGCTGGGCTCACCCTTGAGACTGGGTCAACTGGAGATCCCAGTTGTCGCCGGACCTCTCTTCACTTCTCAGCGACGCCTGTCACTGGATCCAGCTACATCCTGGCTCCCAAGTGGTTCTAGCTAGATTAGACCCAGTCTGAAGACAATTTGAGACTCTTGCCCAACAGCCTTTGGGAATCCTGAGTTTTTCCACTGGGAAAAGGGAGCTGCAGAAACCTGCCTCCCCCTGGGGCTCTACCCAGCACCCGGCATCCTGCAGGGTTGCCTGGGCCCCTCCCAGCCCCGGTCTAACCCCAAGTGAGCTGGCATTGGCTGGTCGGTCTGGTCTCACCCGGAATCCTTGTTTGCCTTGGCCTCTGTCAAGGAGGCAGGGAGCCCGAGGAACCGGAGGGTTAAGCAACAGCTTCCCAAGGGCGAATTCCTGCCTGGCATAGCTGATTCCCGAGCCAAGCCTGGGTAGTTCTATTTCTGCTGATTCCCCATCATGCTGCACACTGCGTGCCGGTTCTCTCCTCTTGCCCGGATGCCCCCACCCAGGAGAAGGAGCTCGGTCTGACTGCCACGGCCCAGATGCAGATCTTGCATGGGTACGCTCCTGCCAACTGAATTCTCAGAATATAGTAGGGGCTATCCTTGGGGCCGTTCTGGAGTTCTGTTAGCCCTTCCTCCAAGCCCAGCTGAATCGACATGGCCACGTGTTATTTACGATACCCCAAATAGGCAAGTGCTTGATATCAGGGTAGTTTAAGTGTCAGAGGGGCAGGGCCTGGCCTAACTCGTGAGGCTGGGACCTCCAAGGAGCAGATAAGAGCCTTCGTTGTCACTGTGATGGCTTTGCCCAGTGTCACCCATCATTCTTCAGACCCTACCCCCCTCATGAGTGTTACAGGGTTGTATCTGATTATTTTTGCACCTGCTTAGAAATGTATGAAAGACAGAGTTTCTCGGCCCTTCTCTAGAGCAAAGCTAATCGCACAGGCTGCAGCAAGCAGCCATTCTACCCCCATGAGCTGGGAGGTGGTAAGCTAAGGAAAGCCTGCTCCTATCCCCATTTTCACATGAGATTCTAGAACCTTCCGGGGACCACCCCTCTTAGTAAACCTGTCTCAGCATAATTGTCAACACCCCCTCTTGCTCTCAAAAGTGCCAGCTGGACGATGGGTTCAATAGTCATCCCACGTACCGAGGACGTCGCGTTCCTTCTAGCCCTGGTAAGGCTGGCGGAGCTGAGGGTGAGAAAGGGAAGTGACTCGTCCAGGCTCACGCGGTGAGTCAGCAGCTGAACGATTTCAGAGAATCCAGGAGCTTTGACTAGGGTGCCACTCACCGCTGACCCCGCCCCGCGAAGGGAGTTGAAGGGACAGAAATTGGTTGAAACCGCACACCAGGGCCAAGAGGTGAGTAAAAACGGCGAGGAGACCGGCAGCAGAAAACATCCAGAAGACAAAAGGAATCCCTCAAGATATGTTGGTTGCGAAGAGAATGCCCACATGCCCGCGCAGCTAACCAGCTTTAGAAGACACCCAGGCGGTGGGTGCAAAATAATACCGTGCAATGCGCCGACCCAGCATAGTGGGGACCCAGTAGCTGCCGGATGATGGGTGAACGCATGAGTTACAAGCCGCCCCAGGGAGAAGGGAAGCCCGAAGGAGTCATTGCAGACAATCTGGGGAGACGGCAGGGAGGGAGCAGGACGCTCCCTGCTTCTGGCAGGTGGCACAGGGCCGTCCTGGCCAGTGTGTGCTCCGAAGGACCCCGGGGTTACCTGCAACCCTACCGCGGGGGGCTGCTTAGCGAGGTGAGCGTTAAGCCGGCTTCTGGAAGAGGAAGTGTGTGACCAGGAGAAAGAGGCAGGACAGTGCTTGGCTGGAACCCAGCGTGAATGAGGGATGTGTGGGGACAGTGGGCAGACGGGCCTGCCTGGGGCAGAAGCGCTGGTGGGGAGTGGGGGGGGGGGAAGTGCGGGGGGGGGGGGGGCGGGGGAGGGAATTCAACAGAGATGGAAGAAAAGAAACAAAGAATGTCTGCCCAGCATCCTCATTTTTTGGTTTTCTGGGAAAATGGTGAAACTCTTTCTTGCAAGCAGCGATTATAGAGGGTCGGAGTAGGAGCGAAACCACAGGGATTTTTTTTTTTTTTTCAGGACCGAAAAAATGTTTTCCCCAAACTAAACAAAGTTAGATTGAGAAATTCAACATGGTACCTTAGGGACCGGGTAGTTCATTGCTACCCCGAGGCCCGCCTTCCCACAGGCGCCTGCTTCAGGCTCTAATGGCCGTCTGGGGAGGAGAAGGGGACACTCAAACTTTTCAAGATCCAGACACTTAGGGTTGTCTTTCGGCAGAGTCGTTTTTGTCCCCTCCTGGAATGGCACTTGAGCCCTCCGTGGTAGCACCTTTTGCAGGCCCCCAGCGGCACAGGTGAGTGTGCGCCCCGCCCCCCCTTCACCTGCCCTGTGACCAGCCTTTTCCTCAAAGACACCTGGGAGTCTGTGACTTCAGTGTGGTCCTCCCCGTTCAGTGCCCTCAGGGCTGGTGGCTGCTGTGTTACCTAAAAGGTGATTTCCCTCTAGATGGGGATTAGCGTCATTAAAGAAACAAAGGCATCCCCTAATTACAAGACTAAACTCTGCCTTCAAAGGGGGCTGGGGGGGAGAGTGGTGCTGGGCCCTGGGTGGCCTTGCCCATGTCAGTGTTTCCCTGATTTGATTCACTGAAGCCATTCATTTGTAGAACTGCCTATTTTTTATTTTTTTATTTTTTTAAGCGCTGATTTCTTCCGCAGTTTTCTTTGCTTTTCTTTCTAATGTTTATTTATTTTTGAGGCAGAGAGAGACAGAGCGTGAGCAGGGGAGGGGCAGAGAGAGAGAGGGAGACACAGAATCCGAAGCAGGCTCCGGGCTCCGAGCTGTCAGCACAGAGCCCGACGCGGGGCTCGAACTCATGAACCGCGAGATCATGACCTGAGCCGAAGGGGGACGCTCAACCGACTGAGCCACCCAGGCGCCCCCGTTTATTTATTTTTAACAAAAACGTAGGACCATTCACCCTTCTTCAGCAAATTGCAGTGGTTTTTTTTAAAGTTTATTTATTTTGAAAGAGAGAGCAGCATGGACAGGAGAGGAGCAGAGAGAGAGAGAGAATCCCAAGCAGGCTCAGCGCTGTCAGCACATGGACCCCCCACCCCACGCAGGGCTCGATCTCATGAATCAAGAGAGTATGACCTGACCTGAAATCAAGAGTCGGACGCGGAGCCAACAGAGCCACCCAGGCGCCCCCAAGTTATAGTGAGTTTCGAGTGAATAAAAAAGTCAGTGGTCCCCCATCTCCCCCCCGCCCCCCCATCAGAAACAATGTATCTGGTGATGGGAAACAGCACCCCTCCCTCCGACTTAGGGGGAAAAAAAACCCCTACAACGGCTCCGTAAATTCTTGCTCTCAGCCATCTGATTTTTGTTAACTGCTAGATCTAAATCTAGTCAGGTCTTGTGCCTGCAAACCCCTTTAATTAGCATGATATCTTAAATTGTTTTTCAATTGAGGTAGCAGCCCTTCTGGTTCTTATCTGGGAAGCTGGAGGCCCTGAGGCCACCTGCGGGGACCCACAGGGGTGAGATTTTCTCTGGGGGCTCTCCCCTCTCCCTTCTCGCCCAGGCCCCTGCTGTGGCCTGAGCAGGGAAGCCTTGGATGGAAATCTGGGCCTTGTGCTGGGGAGGCCTCAGTCAGTGGGCCCAGCCTCCGCTGGAGAGAGGAGAGGGACAGGGATGTTTTGGGGGGCTTCCGCTCCTGCCCTGGGGCCTCTGAGTTGCCTTAGGGTGTGGGAAAACCCAGATCCTGCTTCTTCTGAAGTGCGGAGTGGGGACTGTCCCATCCTCAATGGGGGGGCGGGGGAGGTGGGGCTTCTCTGTCTCACACAAGGACCAGGGGCCAACCTGCAGTGTGGGAAGGAGGTGCCTGTCCCGAGCTCCCCAGGCAGCTGGCTCAGATCCCGGACCTTGGCAGTCACTGGTGCCAATGTCCATGTCAGTGACCCAGCAGCTGTCTCTGTCTAGGTAGGTGAGGGCCCCATCCCAGCGCCAACCTCACTTTTTTCCAAGTAGCCCAAGATCAGCCAATTGGAAAGACATCTTCAGCTCAATCCCAGGCTCTGAAATATCAATGGAGGGCCAAAGTGAAGATCTCACCAGAGGCTTCCCCCTCCCCTGCCCCACCAAGTCAAATGGGTTAATGCCACAGGGGCGGAGGGCCTTGCACCTTCTTAAAGTCGGGGCCGTGTCCACATAAAGTCCTACAGTTGTTCGCCTGCACGGAGACAAA
Organism: Felis catus; assembly: GCF_018350175.1. Classification (NCBI taxonomy): domain Eukaryota; kingdom Metazoa; phylum Chordata; class Mammalia; order Carnivora; family Felidae; genus Felis; species Felis catus. The sequence continues at coordinate 14,023,129 of NC_058378.1, forward strand.
TGATTTATTTCACATTCCATTTTGCGCGTTGCTAGCTTTTCCCGAACAGGGTCCATCCAGAACGCTCCGTGAAAGCAACTCACCGTGGCTCGGCCTAGCGCGCTGACCCAAAACAGGGTCAACGATGTTCTCTGCAAGGCCCGGGGTGGGGGGCCGGGGGAACAGGGTGGGGTGGCTCAGCTCAGTCCCCAAGGTGGGGCACGCATCTCCCTCCTGTGAGAAGGCCGACAGGAGGACCACTGCCGGGCTTCTCAATTTTCTCTCCTCTCCCAACTCTACAAGTCACATCTGCTTTAATTCTAGGTCACTGTCACCATCTGCGCAGAGGGGTCGGCGGGGGTGGGTGGGTTAGGTAAAAGGTAGCAAGAGCCCCTGGAAAGGGGTGCGAAGAGAAATTCTTCCGCAAACGGTGTAGGAACCGTTCGGAAATGGTTGGCCGTTTGGAAAAAGAAGTTAAGCTTACCTTACTCTTTGGTCCCAATACATTTCTTGTAGGTAAAACTCAAAGACAACATTTGAAATCCTAAGATTTCCCAATCGCGGGAGCATTTGTTGATCATGTCTGCACCGCAAGTCCCTTCTGGCGAGGAAGTCACAGATGTAAAAACCATAAATTCCATACCACCAGAGCATATCTACTTTTGTATGACAAAGGCACCTTTAAAAACAGGGAAAAGATTTGCAACATATACTAGAAACACGGGGCTAATTTCCTTAAATCACAAAGATCTAGTACAGGGGCTCCTGGGTGACTCAGTCAGTTGAGCGTCAGACTTTGGCTCAGGTCATGATCCCACGGTTCGTGGGTTGGAGCCCCGCGTCAGGCTCTGTGCTGACAGCTCAGATTCCCATTCTGAGTCTTCCTCTCTCTCTGCCCTTCTCCCACCCGTGCTCGCTCGCTCACTCTCTCTCTCTCTCTCTGAAATAAATAAACGTTAAAAATTAAAAACAAAACCAAAAACAAAACAAAGCACTAGTACAAATCAATAAACAAAACGCAGAATAACCCAATGCAAAAATTGGGCAAGGAATATAAATTGAGCAGTTTATAAGAAAAGTAATACGAATGTCCAACAAGCACTTTCACTTGACATTGAAGACACACATCCAGGCGGTAACTGGATGTCGCTTTTCGTCCGACTGGCAAAGAAGGTAAAGTCTGTAATAATTGCTGCCTGTGAAGATATGTGGAGAAACAGGTATTTGCAAACATTGCAATGAGGACCGTCAACTTGAGGTCATTTGCCAATGTTAAGAGTCTTCTAAGAGCAATTTAGCAACATCAATCATAATTTTCAATGTACGTAACTTTTGATCCAGGAATTCCATTGCCTGAAATTAGGCCACAACTACAGTGGCAAAATCGTACCATGACACGTGTTGTTCGGAATGTCAAAAACGCTGGGATCCACTGAGACTGGTTAGCAAATAGAACTCTCTAGGGCACCTGAGTGGTTCAGTTGGTTGAGCGTTCAATTCTTGATTTCAGCTCGGGTCACGATGTCCTGTTCGTGGGATCGTGAAATCCTGCTTGGGATTCTCTCTCCTTCTGCCCCTCCCCTGCTCGTGCTCTCACAAATAAAATAAAATAAAATAGAATAGAATAAGAAAATAGAATCCTGTGAAGCAGTTTCTAGAAAAAGGTTCAAAGTTTATTGGTGGATCTCGATTCAGGGGATCATTGATTTGTTGTTGTTGTTGTTTTTAATAAGCAGAGAATGAAAGCCAGGCTCTGGACAAGATATTAACAATATCTGGCAAAGTCCCCCCCCCTTTTATTTACTGTTTATTTATTTATTTATTTATTTGTATTTTATTTTTGAGAGAGAGAGAGATAGAAGACGAGTGGGGGAGGGGGAGAGAGAGGGAAACAGAATTCCAAACAAGCTCCGTACTCAATTATCTGACAGTTTTTAAATGGTGTGCCTCATTAGCAAAACCTTTGGAGCACATTCCCCAACGTATTTGTTGATTTATTTATAAATATTTATGAGTACACATAAACAGTTTCAAAAGTAGCATAAAAGGAGTAGATTAAAACACAGAAATCTAAGCTCTGATATTTTTTCTGCCTTCCCCTCTCCCGCATTGTTTTTGAGATGCTGTTAGCTGTGTGTACTTGTTCCACAGTAGAGAGAAGACGAGTGTATCCCTGTGGCGATTTAAAAACGTGTATACAGGGACGCCTGGGTGGCTCAGTTGGTTAATCGTCCAACTTCGGTTCAGGTCATGATCTCGTGGTTCATGGGTTCGAGGCCCGCATTGGGCTGTGTGCTGACCGCTCGGACCTGGAGCCTCCTTCCGATTCTGTGTCTCCCTCTCTCTCTGCCCCTCCCCTGCTCACGCTCTGTCCCTCTCTCTCTCTCTCTCTCTCAAAAAGAAATAAGCAATAACAATTTTTTTTACAAATGTGTATACACATTCTTTGACACACCTTCCGCCCAAAGGTGAGGTCTGTATGCCTCGTCCCCTTGGAACCAGGCAGAGGTTTGTGATGGTTCTGGCCAACATGCTTTGGCAGAAATGACATGTGATTCCAACTCCACGTTACGAAATGTGACACTTGTTCCTGAAGCCTTCGGCCGCTAAGTGAGCAGTCAGGCTGCCCTGAGATCACCGTGCTATGAGGACGCCCAAGCTAGCATGGGAGGGAGGGATCTGCCGTCCCGTCCCCGGTGGCCCTGGCCTTTGTCCGGCTGCGACTGCAAAGCCTTACGAAGCCGACCACACAGCCGAGCCCTTCCCACCTTCCCGACCCTCAGAAACCACGCGAGGGAGATAAGAAAACACTGGTGCTGCTTTAAACTGCATCTGCATTTTGGAGTAATTGACACACAGCCATAAGTAACTGGAAGAATCGTGACCCTAACTTTTCACACGTGGCTGTACGTATGTGCGTGCTGTGCGTGCACGCACTCTCTACAGAATTGTGGAAATTCCATCATGCATGCACACTTGCTGTATTCTGCATGATTGTGAAGGGGTAGAGAAGAAACCGCTGGGAGTGATCATTTTGGGGGTGATCGGCTGGGAGGCAGGGAAGTCATCTCTGCCAGAGGGTCACCGGCCATGTTCTACCATCGTTTGCATGCTGTATCGTTTTTTTCCCCCTGGAATCTTTCAAAAACGTTACCTGGCTTTGGAGGAGACATATTCGCCTGTCCAAAGTCTGTGCACGGTACCAACTCTGACTGGACAACAGCAGCTACATGCTTAACACGGTCCAAGGCTGACCCTAGTCATTGATTGTGAAGCCTCTGAGGTCGGTCCACATCCTGGCTCCACCGTTTCCTGTCCTCTCTGAACCTCGGTTTCCTCTTCTGTAAAGTGCAAATAATCCCAGCACCTGCCCATATTCACCACCCGCTGCTGCATAACAAATTACCCCGGAACGTGGCCGCTTACGACGATAATCGTTTGTTATCTTATAATTCCCGGGGGTTATGAATCCAGGCACGACTTAGCTGGGGACTTCTGGCTCCAGGTAACTCATGAGGTCCCATCTGAAGGTCTGAGGAGGGGAGGCCCCTCTTCCATGTCAGTGCATGTGGTTGTTGGCCCCATACTATTTCTCGCAGGCTGTTGGGTCTCAGCTCCTCCCTGGCTACCGGCTGGGGGGTGAGGGGGGGGTCTCCCTCAGTTCTCGGCCACATAGGCCTCCCTGCAGGGCAGCTCCCGGCATGGCAGCCGGAGAGCCCGAGATAGAAGCCAATCTTTTTATAGCCTAATCTTGCAAGTGACATCCCATTACTGCTACCGCGCTGTCCTTTAGAATGGAGTCTATAAATCCAGCCCACCCTCAAGGGGAGGGGGTTACATAAGGAAGCGAATGTCAGGCGGTGGGGATCATCAGGGGACATCACAGCACCCATGGGGTGGTCGGGAGGATTAGACGAATTAAGGTCTGAAACACATAGCCCGGTGTTTGAGACAGCATTTGCTCAGCAAATGGGAGTTCTAACTCATGTTAGAGATTCCCGTCTTGGTCTAACATTAAATGCCCGAGCGCCCTTTCTGCCACAAATTTATGGTGAGAGTTCAGCGAAGCCCTTTCGCCAACAACATATGAACTCATCCCTGTTGACGTTTTCCTGGAACTCCAAGAGCAGGAGTCCCTTAGAAGCAGGATCTGACCCTTTCATGGCTCTGGGCCCCTCACTGAAGCTCATCATGTAGTCAACCTTTGCATAGGTATTTAGCACCTACAAGGAGACAGAGACTCAGGGAGGAACCAGGCCAAGCCGGCAGACACAGTTACTGCCTTCACACAGCATACAGGTTACGGAGGGGGTCTGGACAGAGAAACGGCAGCTTCGCCCATTCTTGGGGACTCTTAGCCCTGCTAATGGGGAAGGTGTGCACCTAAATGATTGCTGAGGGTAAATGGGAGGGCTTTGAATTACTTTTTATGTTTGATTTCTGGAGCATTTAATTTCTTTTTTATTAAAACACATTTACTCTTTTTATTTTTATGAAATTCACTGATGCTGGGCATGCCCTCACTCGGGGCCGAGACAGAGTAGTAAACTTCTTTTTTTTTTTTTAATTTTTTTTTTTCAACGTTTATTCATTTTTGGGACAGAGAGAGACAGAGCATGAACGGGGGAGGGGCAGAGAGAGAGGGAGACACAGAATCGGAAACAGGCTCCAGGCTCCGAGCCATCAGCCCAGAGCCTGACGCGGGGCTCGAACTCCCGGACCGCGAGATCGTGACCTGGCTGAAGTCGGACGCTTAACCGACTGCGCCACCCAGGCGCCCCAAGAGTAGTAAACTTCTTGCCAACCTCATGGGATTGGCTTCACCATGTAGAGGACACCGTGGTTCCCTGGGAAACTCAGCCCCGGTTGAAGGGGGACAGAGCTAGGATTTCCACGAGTATGGTCATCCTTCAGGGCATTTAACTATTCTTTGTAAGAGTATCTATATCGTCTCAAAAGTACGTATTCACGTAGTCAGCCACTACTTCATGAAAATAAGCAATTGCTACCCTTTTTTTTTAAGGTGTATTTGTTTATTTTGAGAGGGCGGGGGAGGGGCAAAGAGAGGAAGAGAGGGAATCCCAAGCAGGGCTCGAACTCACGAACCGCGAGATCATGACCTGAGCCGAAATCAATGGAGCCACCCGGGGTGCCCCAGCAATCACTACGCTTGAGGGCTCACTGTGGCCTATGAGTTACAGACAAAGCAAAGGAACAGGAACCCACGAGCAATTTATTACGTCTTCATAGAGACCAGAGGCGCCCGCAGAGGAGAGCCCAACATGAGCCGGGGCTGGTCTTCGGCCAAAATCCAGATGTGTCTGGGCACAACAATCAATCTGTGAAAAGAGTGAAAGGCCAAGGTGTCATTCTGGATGACTCTGGCTGTAATTAACAGAACACCTGACAGAGTGGTCGAAACCAAACGATGCCTCTCATCCTGCATAACAAGAAGTTTGGGGGCCAAGTGGATCAAGGATTAGTTAATTTAGAGGTTGGTATTGAGGACCCGGGTTCTCCCTGTCTTTCTGCTTCTCCATCCTCAGCATTGTGGGCTTTTGTCTTCAGCCTTGCCTCCTCATGCTTGTAAGACGGCTGCCCCAGCTACTGACTTCATGAGCCTTTCGCAACTGTGTGGGGAGGCGAACAAACTAGCCACTGGCACCTGTTAGAAGCCATGTGGTGGCTCTCGGGAGCTTTGTGACAGGCTACATTGGATACTCCCGATCTTCGTAGAGGAGAGAATCCGTAGGTGCAAGAATGGGAACGAAGCGATGAATTATCTTATCTACCTTGCATTGTATAAATTAAGTTTATGTGCTCACTTGAAATAAAAATGGGTCTTTGGGTACTTTGGGGATCCTCCTATTGCTAAATTTCAACGAGTGTGTTCTCTCAGTTCATGGTTCTCCACCAAATGTCCTGTCAAGAACATGCATCGGGCTCTAAGAAGACCATCATCGTGGGCTTGAATCAATCACGGGGGTAATAGCAAGAATCCAAAAACATTCAACAAGCAGAGAAAAGGGACAAAAGAATGTAACTACAAAGTGCAAAAGGTCTCAAAACATTTTAGACCTTTGCTTCGGACTCAGGAATCCCCTTTCTGTGTGGGCCAACAAAAAAGAAAAAAAAAGAAAGAAAAGAAAAGAAAATTACTTACATGAGGCATGTCTTCTAGAGTGAGCTGACCCAGAGTCTTTATGAGACAAGATGAGAGCTAATTCATAATGACATATACAGGGAACTAACCTTGCTATGAAGGCAACGTGTTATCTTACCTAAACCGTATGGTATTAAAATTTATTCATTCGATCAGCAAGTATTTTTTTAGCACCTACTCTACGACAAGCATTGTTTTAGGCTCAGGTTTTGTCTTGGTGGCCCAAGTTTCCCCTTCTGATATTCATACTCAATAAACACTTATCAAAAACACTACTGGACCGCAGAGCTATAACCTGAAATCAGCCATACCTTCCTGGAAAACATTGACAAAACTTCAGTTGGCAAGATCAAGAACTCAGAAAATGGGGGGTTTAGAGCACAAAAAATGAAAATGGTATTGTGTGTGAGTATTCGCACACCCATAAATGTGCACCCATAAAACAAAAATTCCGGAAGACAGCAATTTTGAAAGAGGCTCTGTCTATATTAAAGATCTTCTCACCTTTATCTGCATCAGGCGTTCGGTACCGATCTGTGGTGTCACGATTTCCGGAGGCATGTTCTTCAGCAAATGTTATGTTGCATAAACTCTGTGTTCTTTTTTGTTTGTAAAGCAGTCCTTACTGGCTTAAAAGGCAGTATCTTCTTTGCGCTCACATCCTCCCTTGTTTTATTTGTGTCAATCTCAGCAAAATCTTGTGTAACTGTAGTAGTCAGCTCAACTATGTAACAAGCAATCCCCAAACCACAGGAGTTTATAGCCGTAATATATTTCCCCTTCATGACACGTGTAGATTATGGGTCGGCTGTGGCTCTGCCCGTGTTTTTTCTGATTCCAGGATGCAGGGGGAAGGATCAGGGCTTCTCTGGAGCATGCTATTCTCCTAGAAGGGGGCATAAGAGTGAGAGACCAAGCTGAACCACAGAATCACATTTAAAGTTTCTGCTCCTACTGGTATGTATCGTGTCTACTCACGTGTCATTCAAAGTAACTCACGTGATCGAGCCGGACAACGAGGTGGGGAAGCAGTCTCGATCTATAAGGTCGAGACGTGGGTAGGGATGTATAATCCTTTTAAAGGAGAAGGAATAGGGGTACCTGGCTGGCTCAGTTGGTGGAGCACGTGCCTCGTGATTTTGGGGTTGTGAGTTCGAGCCCCACACTGGGTGTAGAGCTTCCTTAAAAATATAAAAAATCTTTGAGAAAAAAAAAATAAACGAAAGGAGCAGGAGCAAATAATTGTGAACAATGCTCTAATCCACCACAGTAATCACCTGGCTATGCCCCCAAATACTGAGGAACTCAAAAGCGCATTTTTTTCTTGGCCTTCCTATCCATCCATTCACGGAAGGAGAGAACGGAGACACCTCTCCAAACCTGGCACGCCTAACCCAGGAGAAAAGAAAGTCATCCTGTTAAGGGGACTGAACTAAGCCCAGCATTTGATAAAGGGTCGTGTACTTTGGGGTTTCAATTAACTAATACGAAACCACATTGTCACAACACCAGGTTTGCCAAAGGATTGCTGCGGTTTATTCAGCATTACGCTGGCAACGTCACCGGTTTGCTCTCAGTCTCTTGGGATTCAAAACCAAAAGAAAGGGAAAGAAATGGCTGGTGCTCACGCTAACGCTTGCGTAATGCTTTCCGAATTTGCTTAGGCTGCGCCTTCCACTGCTGCGATGGTAGCTGCAGAAATGATGAATTCGCCTAAGACAGACATGCTCCACTTGGAGACTCTGAATTAGAATCAGGAGGGGCAGGATAATATTTGCCCTTATGTGCAGAGTAAAATTATAGGGCTACATGTGATTAATCACTGCAGGGACCTAAGTCACTGCTGGGTCAATTTATGCCATTTGGACAACAGGAGAAGCTGAGACCTCTTGCCTGCCAGCCTGCCTTTTAATATTTTTCACCACCTGCTCCATGCCCGACACCATGAGATATTTCACATTTACATATATACACACCTATTATGTCTACGTATCACTGATGTTTTCACCATAACCAGGACTTACTTGTAGTCATAAAAGATGGCTTACCTTAGATTTCTTGCCATAAAGCTCTTTTCCTTTATATGACGTCATACTTTCTACAGTTGGCTTAAAGGACACATTTTATGATGAGAAAGCTAAAACGAAGTCTTTCTAAACACCTGCCAAAAATGCAATTAACTAACAAGATGACTACTTCACTCCTCAATCTGTGACCTATTGAGATGATGGATGAATGGATGGGTGATAGATAGATCGGTCAATCAATAGAGAGAGGATAGATAGATGAATAGTTTGCCACACCCTCGCTCTTGGTGTAAGAAGAGGAAGGGAGGAAACCAAGGTAAAATAGTCGTTTCTCATTGTCTTACTACCCACTTCAAATTGGAGAGACTTGTCAGACAGTCTAGAAAAAACAAGAGCTTCTCAACGTCGCCATTCCAATGACCACTTTGAATATTATCTCTTCTTAAAGAGCTTGTTTTGACATTTTGTGACAATGGCTAGCAGATTAGGAAGACGACCAGTCTTTAGTACTTTGTTATGGCGGCCCTTGCAAGCCAATACAGTAGATATTTTTAAAACTCAACTTTGGTTCAGTTTGTCGGGAAACAACAACAACAACAACAACATTGCCGATACTTATCATCATAGGGGGAGGCAGCCTAGTGTAGTGGTTCTCTGCTTGCCCTGGTGCGGGCCTGGGTTCAACTTCTCACTCCATCACTTAACTAGAGATGTGGCCTTGGACAAATCACTTAATCTCTTTGGGCCTCGGATTACATAAATATACACAGGGGTAATGGTACATTACCCTTCTCTCACAAAGGCATTATGGGTATTAAGTGAATTAGTGCTTTAAAGCCCTTCGCAGAGTGCTTCACACATTGTGACCGATACGTAAATATTAAATAACGAGATGGGAAAGTATGACGAAATCCAGTTTACGGAATCTTTCTAAACGCTAACACATTAACAAAATTCTAACTCTGGAGTACTCTTGTTTCACAGAGGGAATACCTGCTGGCCGCATTCAGAGTTTTAACCTGTGTGTCGAGTCTGGGTTTATGTTAGGACAAGTGTCTACGACCAATGAACGTGGGTCCGACAATGACAATGGTAACCTCCATGCACCTCGACAGCAGTGACTGTGAGCCACGTCTGATGAGGATTTTAACATTTGCCAGCGATTCGACGATGGCTGGCTTTCCCCCCCAACATTTGGGGTGATGATAACATGAAGGAGAAAGTCCAACACATGTGCTGAAAATGTTCGCAGGTGCTGTTTGCACATGACTTGCGGCAGAACTGGGGTAAACACTCCTTGATTTCTACTGGTAAAACTTTAACCCAAGATAAACTTGCTGACTGCAAAGTGTCCCACATGACTGTTCGGTGCATGATAACTAATATAAACAGTGCGTGGGGAGCAGAGGCCTCCCAGGGTCCAGGGACCACTGTGTGGACCTTTCTGGAAGGCCAGCCCCGCCCACAGTCTGCTCCGCATTCCTCAGCCTCCTGAGTTGCTTCTGGAAGACCACGTGTGGGAGACTAGAAGACATGGCACAGAGTTGTAAATCAGGAACATCACACAGTGAATGTTGACCGTGTGTGGTGACTCACTACCCCCAACCCACTGACTTCCAATACCCAGGGTGGTTTCTGCCAGGAAATCCCGAGGGCCTGCTGATTGGCTGTGGTACATTTTCTTTCTTTTTTTACTTTTTAAATTTTTTGTAATGTTTTTATTTATTTTTGAAAGAGCGTGAGACAGAGCATGAGCAGGGGAGGAGCAGAGAGAGAGGGAGACATAGAATTTGAAGCAGGCTCCAGGCTCTGAGCTGTCAGCACAGAGCCCGATGCAGGGCTTGAACTCGCACACTGTGAGATCATGACCCGAGCCGAAGTCAGACGCTTAACTGGCTGAGCCACCCGGGCGCCCCTACATTTTTGACTAATAGAATCTTAAACAGAAATGGCCAGTCATAGAAAAGGCGTCTTATAAAGCATTTGGGGAAAGAGGGAAGTGGCTTCAAAAGGAGATAGCCCCTGAGATAGATTTCTGAGGATATTATTTCTCTGCAATCAAACAGTGCCTCTGATACATCGAGAGTATTTTTACAAGTGTAAAAATCACTAAAGGAGACTTGAACTAGTTTCCTCTCGTGTCAATTCAATCCACAGAGCCATTAAAATTTTCAAAACTTCAAGGCACTGAATAAATAGATTATCTGAATGGAAGCTTCTGAATAACCCATAACCGATCTCATATAACTGGGAGTGGGTAGGCCCACAATACTTTATATATTTTTTATTTACACAGAACTGAACATTGTACAACCTTACTTATCCAGAAAATAGCTTAGGATCAAGGGATTTTTTTTTTTATGTTTATTTATTTTGGGGGGGAGGGGCACAGACAGAGGGAGACACAGAATCTGAAACAGGCTCCAGGCTTTGAGCTGTCAGCACAGAGCGGGACACAGAGCCCAAACCCACGAACCATGAGATTATGACCAGAGCTGAAGTCGGATGCTCAACCAACAGAGCCACCCAGGTGCCCCTAGGATCAAGGAAGTTTTAAAAATTAAAACAAAATGGGGCTCCTGGGTGGCTCCGTTGATTTAGCATCTGACTTCAGCTCAGGTCATGATCTCTCGGTTTGTGAGTTCGAGCCCCGCGTCGGGCTCTGTGCTGATGGCTCAGAGCCTGGAGCCTGCTTCCGATTCTGTGCCTCCCTCTCTCTCTGTGCCCCTCCCCCACTCGCACTTTGTCTCCCTCTCAAAAATAAATAAACATTAAAAAAAATTTGTTTTTAATTAAAACAAAACTTGAGAAATACTTTTCTTTTTTTTAAAAAAAAAATTTTTTTTTCAACGTTTATTTTTGGGACAGAGAGAGACAGAGCATGAACAGGGGAGGGGCAGAGAGAGAGGGAGACACAGAATTGGAAACAGGCTCCAGGCTCTGAGCCGTCAGCCCAGAGCCCGACGCGGGGCTCGAACTCACGGACCGCGAGATCGTGACCTGGCTGAAGTCGGACGCTTAACCGACTGCGCCACCCAGGCACCCCGAGAAATACTTTTCTTATACACTTATTTCTCTCATAGAGAAATAGCCCTTAGGCCCCGACTCAGGAAACGGTTAATGTTTAGTGTACTGCCTTCACCAGTGTGATTTTCTCACTTTCATCCCTGCGGCACTTAAAAATACGAAATTAGGAGTAGAGAGACATTGCTATAGACATACACGCTGACGAGAAGTAACTACTGACATCCCGCAGAAGGGGAAAATAGAAAAACATGGAAAGCAGACATGACAATTCTAAAAGGCACAGTGATCTCGGTCCTCTTGGTGCGCAGGCCAATGTCCTATCCATCCCGATTGCCTCAGCACATCCTTTTGTCATACAATAGCATTAGAATAGGTTCTCACTGGGATGACGTTGAGACCAAGAAAAGAAAAAAAGGTGTTAAATGTAAGCTTCCCACATTCTCGGAAAGCAGTAGAGATTGAATTACATTTTTAGAAAGATTTCCACCCCAAAACATCTTGTTTCCTCTCTCTTTCCTTTTAAAATTATTTTATTTTAGGGGCGCCTGGGTGGCGCAGTCGGTTGAGCGTCCGACTTCAGCCGGGTCACGATCTCGCGGTCCGGGGGTTCGAGCCCCGCGTCAGGCTCTGGGCTGATGGCTCAGAGCCTGGAGCCTGTTTCCGATTCTGTGTCTCCCTCTCTCTCTGCCCCTCCCCCGTTCGTGCTCTGTCTCTCTCTGTCCCAAAAATAAATAAACGTTGAAAAAAAAATTTAAATTATTTTATTTTAGGGGCGCCTGGGTGGCGCAGTCGGTTGAGCGTCCGACTTCAGCCGGGTCACGATCTCGCGGTCCGGGGGTTCGAGCCCCGCGTCGGGCTCTGGGCTGATGGCTCGGAGCCTGGAGCCTGTTTCCGATTCTGTGTCTCCCTCTCTCTCTGCCCCTCCCCCGTTCATGCTCTGTCTCTCTCTGTCCCAAAAATAAATAAACGTTGAAAAAAAATTTTTTTATTTTATTTTATTTTATTTTATTTTATTTTATTTTATTTTATTTTATGTATCTTATCTTATTTTAGTTGTTACTTTCTGGTTCTTTGAAACACAAGCCCTCGATTGCCTAGAACGGCTACTCCCCCAAAGACGGCTGGGATTTTACGGTGGTTGTGTACCATGTGCCATATACCCAGCTGTGATTATTACAGATCATGTGAGCGGTGTTAGTTCATATCCTTTATGGGTCATCTCGCAGTTTTCCCGTGTTTTACTGAAGCACCGTGAAAGGTCTTGTTTCTTGCAAGAAGAAATGAGGGGTGGTGGGGAGCGGGGAAGGCACGGAGGGGCTTTGTAAGGAGAGGGTGTGTCAGAAAAGAACATCACACTGTCAGGGCAGGCGGGAGGCAAAAAGAGGTTTCCTTTTTGGGATGGAGCAGAATTCCACTGTCCCGTATATTTTTACTTTAGCCCAGCTCACAGTCAGAAACAGCTCACGGTCACCAGAGGCCCTTTCAAACGATGAAGAGCAGAAAGAAAAATCCAGGTGACCCCCCCCCCCCCCCCCCCCCGCCCCAAACCCCATGATAGGCGTATCTTCCCAAGGAAAGAAAGTGCAAGCGCAGCCGTTTGGAAGGCAAGCCTTGTCAGTTACAGCCTTCCTTTCCTCCCACGCACCATGCCTGCGCGCGTGCGCATCTTGTGTCGGGAACACTGCCACGTGGGGAAGGTGTAATAACTCTAATAGCTACCTGTACCGAGGACTTCCTATCAGCCAGGCACTGGGTCAAAGGGCAACACTAATTATCACTTGACCCTGTTTGGAAACTTAAGCAAGTTTCCTGAAAGACACAGAGCTTGCGCACAAATGACGTGGGATTTGAAACGAGGGTGCTTATTAACCCCTAGGCTATGGTGTCTCCTATTGAGGTCTAAAAGTGCAACCCTGTAAAGAACCCTCATTTTCCCCAAGGGACAGGGAAGGGTTGAGGAAAAACAGCCCCTTTGACTATAAAGACCCGGAACAGCGGTAGACCCTTCTCTACACAGAATGATATTGGGGGGTGCGCTGGTGCTGACACACGGCCTCTCTGGGTGACTCACATGGATCCCCAACGTCAGGGGTTGGGAAAGGCCGTGGCCCCTGTGAGAGGAAGGCATATCTGGGGGTCGGGCAGAGGGGTTTTTGCAGCAGAAAACTGCCTGCTTACATGCTTCCGTGTTCACCGGGAGGCTCTCTGGGAACTGTCATTTTAAGGGAATGTACATGAATATCCCACAACTTTAAAAATTAATAGTTTTGGTATTAAAAGCCATACGGGCTCGTTGTAGAAAAATCTTAAAATACTTTTTAAAATTACTTAAAATACTTTAAAGAGCCATAATTAGTTAAAATGTTGGTGTTTTTCCCAATACTTTTCTTTTTACATGGACATATATACATATTTAAAATTATGATTATATGGAATTTATGACTGCATATCTGCCTTTTTTGAGTGCTCCAGATTGGGCATTTTCCTTTATGAACAAGTATCTTTGAAAATAGGATTTTAATGTACACAGCATCCCATCACATGGATGGGCTATAATGTATTTAACTATTTTTGTACATCGAGCTTGTCTTTAACTTTTCCTATATTACAAATAATGCTCCAATAAATATACGTATTCAAAATCATTCTACACACTTCTGATATTTTCTTAGGACAAATATATAGAGGCAGAATCAACAGGGCAAGGGATATAAACACATTTAACAGCTCTTGTTAAATATTTCTTAAAATATTTTTCAATATTTTTCTTAAAACACATAAGGACTAAGATCTAAAGAAAGTTATGGAGAGAAATGACAGGTTTGGGTGGTTTTTTTCTTCTTCATTTCATTTTTTTTTTCCTATTGCCTTGTTTCCTTTGGCCCAGGCCAGTCTAAGTATTTGTCATCTTTAGAGTACAGAATTCATACCGCTTTTCATGTTTTTCCCTTGTGTCTTGGGAGCGCCCATCCTAGAGATTCCTTTATTATCGATGGTCTGTGTTGCCTTGCCCACATCTGGGGGCCCCTGACCTATGGTTCAAGGGCACTCTGATGAACCCTGTATAGAACCAGGATTTCTCCGTAGGGAGTTGATTTCAAGGTCAGAACACACACTAAAATCAAAGGCTTATTGTCTCTCAAAAGGCAAATAAAATATACAAGAAATGTTTATTCCGTTGAAGTCAAAATCCTCTGTTAATAGCTTCTTGACTCTGTATTTCTACATGCTATTTCCAGCATTTTAGCCGATTTCAGGAATATCAAGGAACATTGTTGGCTGCAGAAGATGTTGCTGACTCCTCAAAACTCAACAATGGTCATTTTTGAATATGGTGTGCAGTTTATGCAATGAAGTTAGGGGTAGTGCAACTTTTTCTTTTACATAATAAAAAAATTAACTTTGCTGTTTATGTTTATTTATTTATTTATTTATTTTTAATTTTTTTTAACGTTTATTTTTGAGACAGAGAGAGACAGAGCATGAACGAGGGAGGGGCAGAGAAAGAGAGGGAGACACAGAATCGGAAACAGGCTCCAGGCTCCGAGCTGTCAGCACAGAGCCTGATGTGGGGCTCAAACTCAGAAACTGCAAGTTCATGACCATAATTTTTCTTTTTTAAAAATGTTTTATTTATTTTTGAGTGAGCACAAGCAGGAGAGGGGCAGAGAGAGATGGACAGAGGATCCACTGACAGCAGAGAGCCCGATGTGGGGCTTGAACTCACAAACCATGAGATCATGACCCGAGCTAAAGTCGGATGCTCAACCAACTGGGCCACCCAGGCACCCCAATAAATATATTTTCTTAAGAGCTCTTCATGATACTTCTCATGCCCTACTTCTCCCCACTTTACTCTTCTTAAACTTTGTCTTCTATATCATACCAAACATGTCTTGAAAAACTTAAGCCAAATAATTGAATATTATGTACCAACCAAATATATTCTCATATTTCAGGAACTTAGGATATATACACATCCCGGCTGATAGAATCATAGATTCCAAGAAAAAAAAATGGACTTAGCTGGGATCTCAGGATATTAGCCATAACTTACTCATTTGAGTAAAGAAATCACAGCCTGGGAAACTGAAAAGGCTGGATACTGAATCTTTGGGTTTGTCATTTAATCGAGGATATGGAATGGGAAAGATAATAGTCAGAGTAGCTGACTTCTTTATAGCCTTTTACAGTTTATGAAATACACTCACATTCAACCTTGAACGGTACCTCAATTCCGGGCTTTCAGCAAATGAAACCCCCACATTCCCCTCCATTCCCCTCCAGGAGACCCATGTGGCTGATTTTTTGTCTGGTATTTATTTCATTTATTGGTTGTTGCTGGTGATAGTGTCCTCCACCTAGAGCCTCAAAAGGCATTTGAGATGAATTCATGCACAAAACACAGGCTATCATTTTAGGTAGACTGATCTCAAATGGAGAGCAACCCACCTTGCCCTAAAAGTTGAGGAACTGTGGCCACATCTGGGAGGCAGAATCACAGGATCAGTGGGATTTTTCAGATTTTTTTAACAAAGGGGTTACTGGTAACATCCGCCACTTAGAGCACCGGGGACCAAATTGGATCTCCAAGAAACCCAAGGTTGTGTCTTTCAAGGACTGAGAGAGTGGGCTTCGCCAATGAAGGCATCAGATCTGATTTAAAGTATAAACCAGATTATATATATTATATATCAAATTATGTATAAAGATAGAAAATATGAATTTAAAATAAAATGTAAAAAACCGATTTCTCTGCCAGTTATATTTTACAGAAGACGATGACAAATACTTCTGTGATGTCACAAAGGAATGCCAATCACTCATCTGGAAAACACCGTCTCATGAATTCATTCAGATTTCCTACATGCATTGAGCACTCCTGGTTTTCAGGCACAGAGGAGGGATGCAGAGGAGAACAAGGCGTGCCTCCTGCCCTCACAGTGCTCCCAGTCTGATGGCGGGGACATCTGCACGGCCACATTCTAGAGAAGCGATCTCGAGCCCCGGGAAAGCTGTGCCTCTCCTGTAAGAAGGTGGCATAGTTCATGGTGACCATCTGGGACAGCTGGGACACCTTTTCCTCCATGAAGTGGGTTTTCCAGTATCATGCGTTTACTCTTCCGCAGGGTGTATGCGTGTCCTACGGCTGCTGTAACAAATCACCACACCCCGGGGGGCTTAGCACAACAGACATTTTTTCTCATGGTTCTGGAGGCCAGAAGTTCAAAATCAAAGTGTCAGCAAAGCTATGCTCTCTCTGAAGGCTCTGGGGCGTATCTGTCCCGTGACCTTCTCTTATCTCCAGGTGTTGCCGGCGCTCCTGGGTATTTCCTTGGCTCGTAGACACATTCTCCAATCTCCATCTCTGCTGTCACCTGGTGTCCTTTCCCGCGTCTCTTCTCCTCTTCTTGTCGGGCCCACAGTCACGTTGAATTAGACCCACCTTAACCCTGCATCATCTTATCGTCACTTGATTACATCTGCCGAGACCCGATTTCCAAATAAGGCCACATTCCCAGTGACCCTGACCCTAGTGACCCTCAAGGTCACCTCCCAGGGTTTTAGGACTTTAACAGATCTCTTGGAGGGACGAAATGCAGCCCATCACACAGGGATCTGAGACGTCTGCGCCCTTTTCTCAGCAGAGACAGTAAAACGCACCAGCTCTCCCCCTTTGGATGGCAGGCTGCGGCCCCATGTGGCCTGTGCTCAATGACAAACCTGAAAAGCCCGGGTTCCTCGAGCTCTAGAGTGGGTCACAGATGGTTAAAATAATGCGGGATGTGTTTTCGGGGGCAAGAGGACGGAACAGGCTAAATAAAGTAGACCTTCAAATAAGTGACATTTGGTGGGTCCCTGTCTCTTCCATCTTTTTGTGTCGATAGCACATTATCCTTCATCCTTGCGTCTTTTTCTCCTTGTTCCAGTGAAGCAGCAGCGAGAGTCAAAGTGCCGAGCTCCCACGGTAAATTAGGTGCCCTTCGGCACCCCCGTTCATCTGGACAGTTCGCCGTTCATCCTCTGCCCTGATAGATCCTGTTTGGCTCTTTTCGATGGCGTCTGAACGCGCTACCTGTGCAAACTTTTATTTAGGCAGCAGACGGCACCTCCGCTTTCTCTTTCAACCCCTTGCGTTGGTAGTGTTTTCCCCCAGGGAATACACAGTTGTAAAGCCTCCAGTTCGGCCTGGAGCACTGTTCCCACTGGCATCAGTTGGAGGGCTGGCAAATAATCATCCCGACTGGCGGAACCCAAGAGGGGAGATCTTCTGTTGACCTGGACGAGGCTCTGCTAGGCCTGGAGATCGTAAATGGAAAATAGTGATGGACCCAGCCCCTTCACGGAGGACGGGATAAGAAAAACACCGCATTCTGGGGCGCCTGGGTGACTCAGTCGTTTAAGGGTCCCACTTTGGCTCAGGTCCTGATCTTGCCATTTGTGGGTCCGCGCCCTGCGTCGGGCTCTGTGCCGACAGCATGGAGCCTGCTGTGGATCCTCTGTCTCCCTCTTTCTCTCTGCCCCCCCCCCTCGTGCTTTCTCTCTCTCTCTCTCAAAAATAAACACTAAAAGCAGTAACAACAACAAAACAACACTGCATTCTGCGGGGGGGGGGCGGGGAGGGGGGCAAAAGGCAGTGGTCTGCAGAAGAGGTTTTCCTGTGGCTGGTCACCCGCTGTGGAGAGACAGGAAGATTCCTGCTGCGGACTATAGGAAAAATGATTGTCTTTTCTTGCCATCAGAAATTGTCACTAAGCTTCCACAGCAAGTGGCACTTTGTTGGGTGTCATGAGAACACATTCGTCTTAGTCCCCACTACCTAATATGAACTGCAAGGAAAGACAAGTGTATTAAGAGCATTCAGGCAAACCGACAAGTGTATTTGAAAATCTTCAGGTGGTGTGCAAGCAAAAGGAAAATGCATATAAAAGGAGTGTATGCATTCTCTGGTAAATGAATACAAGTTCTAAGAGGTCCTTCTGCAGAGGAAGGACTCCATCTTGTAACTGGAGACAGTTTCATGAAGGAATTTTATTTTATTTTTTTTAACTTTTTTTTTTTAATGTTTATTTTTGAGAGAAAGAGAGAGACAGAGTGCAAGCAGGGGAGGGGCAGAGAGCGGGGGAGACACGGGATCCAAAGCAGGCTCCAGGGTCTGAGCTGTCAGCACAGGGCCCGATGTGGGGCTCGAACCCACCGACTGTGAGATCATGACCTGAGCCGAAGTCGGACGCCCAACCAACCGAGCCACCCAGGCGCCCCTCGTGAAGGAATTTTTAAAAATCTTTATATATCCTAATTAATTAGTAACAAATCAAGGGTCGAGACTCGCAGTTGCAAGTGACAGAAATACAACTCAAATAAAAGGCGATGTATTTGTTCAGGCACACAGAAAAAATCAGGAGTAGACTTTCAGGGAGAGCTGGTTCCAGCCCGTCAAACATTATCTTCAGGAACATGTTCCCAGGCTTCAGCTTTGCCTTCTCTCTCTTGACTTCGTCCTCAAGCAGGTATTCCCTACTTGTTGACAGGATGTTCCACAGAAGCTCTGGGCGAACTTTCCATCAGTTTAACCCCTCAAGAAGAAGGTTCTTCCCCAGGACTTCCGGGATACCTCCTGGGGCTGACATCCTTGGCTCTGATAGGCTCAGCTTGTAGCACGTGCTCATTCCTAAACCAATCAGCATGGTTCAAATTCTCATTGGCCAGACTTGGACCGCACACCCACTCGTGGGGCTGAGGGTGACCGTGAGCCCTGCCACGTCTACGGAGACTGGGGGTCAGGGAGAAGGAATAGCTCCCTAAAGAAAACTGGGGTCCTAGTATCGCAGGAAGTTGAGCAGGAAAAAGCAGCAGATACCCATGACGCTACAGAAAAAAAACGTCAATTGTTGTGAGATTCTGACCAAGAACTACAAAATCAACCCCAGCTTTTTCAAGTGAGTCTAAAAGAGGTCAAACTTCCAGCTTCCTTCAACAGAATTTCTGATTACTCTGCCGCCAGTAACCAAGTCAGCAATAAATTCGTTGTTTCTCTTACAAATCAAGCTCGTCTAGGAACATTTCCTGTTAATCCCTATTTTAGAGTATTGCAGAAATTCCCGAATTCTTTTGTCAGGAATAAAGGTGACAGACAGACGTAGATAAGAACAAAATAAAGCAAAAGGTTATAGTGACTTTTTCTGTTTTCACATGATAGCTTCAGCAGGAAAGTCTATTTGGCCGAGTTATTTTTGAACAGAGAGCCAATAGGCAACTTAAAAAAAGAAGAAGAAGAAGAAGGCTTTTAAAAAAATGAAGAAGAAAAAAGCCATCACTATTTATAATAGGGATGATGTTACCAAGAAAGAGAAGAAGATGAACGCTGGGAGACAGGGAACAGTTTCTGTTGGGGTGTTATAGGAGGCAAGTGACAGTTTCTGTCACATAGAAACTTGCACTGGAGGTCTAGGAAGCACATATATATCATCTTCCAGTAATGAGACGGCATGATCTAGAGCCCAGAGATGACACGGTTGTACCACAGATTTTGTTTTGCAATAACGCTTGGCCAAGAGTCTCTCCGGGAGTGTTCAGCCCCCCAAAACGTTCTTGGAACAAACTTACTGCATTATAATTAAGCAATTTAACTTTATTATTTTATTTTCTTAATGTTGCAGAGGGCTTTTGAATGGTCTAGATGTACTCCATAA
Source organism: Felis catus (assembly GCF_018350175.1). Taxonomy (NCBI): domain Eukaryota; kingdom Metazoa; phylum Chordata; class Mammalia; order Carnivora; family Felidae; genus Felis; species Felis catus. Next base: position 14,043,018 of record NC_058378.1, read on the forward strand.
TCTGATGCTAAGGCTTGACAGAAACTCAACCAGATTAGGGTACACAGAGAACAACAGAGAAACGGGAATAATGACTTAACATTATTGCAGGAATCCTTGCACGTGGGATTACCCAACTCTAGAATTTCTGGTTGTGAACTTTTACGTGCAGTGTGTTCATTTGGAGATGCCACTTTTGTGTTCCCAATTTCTGTTTCCATTGTACGTCTATTAATTTGTTGTTGTTGTTTTTCATCTTGAGTTTTGTTTAATTGACCAAATATCCTACTTTGCAAGAGAGCAAGGTACTGGTTGGGTGGGTCCACATGTGAGCTTGATGCTTACAATTATTTATATAAATATCCCCCCAAATAACCAGTATGTGGTAGATGTTTACAATAAGATTCTAGAAAGATTCAGTGGGTCTTCTATGAGTGCAGAGCCCTTGAAAGATAGAATAGCAGGCCATAAAAAATATGGAGGGAGAGGGGTGCCTGGCTGGCTCAGTTTGTAAAGCGTGCAACTCTTGATTTCAGGGCTGTGAATTCGAGCCCTACGTTGGGTCTGGAGATTACTTTAAAAAAAAAAAGAATATATATATATATACTATATATTGTATATATATATAGTATATACATATATATAGTATATATAATATATACATATATATACTATATATATGTATATATTATATATATACAATATATATATAGTATATATATAGTATATATATATTGTATATATAGTATATATATATTGTATATATATAGTATATATATATTGTGTATATATATATATATATAGTGTATATATATTGTGTATATATATTGTGTATATATATATTGTGTATATATATATACACACAGTATATATATATATATATATACACACACAGTATATATATATTGTATATATACATATATATACATACGTATATATATATACAATATATATATAGTATATACTATATATACTATATATACTAGTATATACTCTAGTATATATATAGTATATACTGGTATATATATATATACTATAGTATATATAGTATATATATATATATATACCAGTATATACTATATATATACTATATATATATATATATATATATATATATATATATATATAGTAAACATTTGAAATACAGGGTTTATTGCCAAAAATCAATGGGCCAGCACCACTAGCTCGGCCCTGGGCTTGATGTCAGGTGTAGCTGGGTGATAGAAGGTAGATTGTCTATCAAGATTATTGCTTTCACAAAGCTCAGACAAAGAGCACACATGACATTGTCAAGGAATTCCACACCACACGCATAACTAAGCGCTAAATTCTGGGACACTACACAAGTACCCTGGGGGTTCAGAGGAAAGAGACCAATGATCATGGGTGGACCCAGGACCACACAAGTGGGGAGCTGACCTGATCTTTGAAAGCTGTATAGGATTGGAATAGGTAGTAGGGGAACATTTAAGGACAGAGTAGTCCCCCAAAACTACCGAATGAATGAATGAATGAATGGTGGAACATGAACAAAAAACAAAGACCACAAATCCGGTTCATGGAAGAGTGAAGGGAGTCCTTCACTGTCACCTTTGGTGGGTGTTAATGTGCAGAGGTATGTTGGTCAGCACAGAGAGGGGTCCGTATGAGCAAGGCCTTAAAAACTGGTAATGAGTTTGGGTGAAGTAGTGGAATTAAAGAGCAGAGGGGAAAGATGATAAAAGCAGTGCTAAGGTCAAGTCAGGGATGGTCAGGAATCGTGTTGTAGGAGGAAGCAGGAGCCCACAGAAGTCTGCCAGAGTCTGATGCTTGGCAAGTCAGGCAGGGCTGGGGGATGGGTAGCGAGACTCAGGTAGGGACAGCAGGGAGCACGGGACCTACCCTATGGCCCAGCCAGATCTTCAGATAAGGAAGTGAGAGAGGAGTTGAGCTGAAGGTTGACTCATAATGACTACAAAATTAGTAGTAATTCAAAGAGAGCAAAGAGAGAGCCGAAGAGCAGGGGAAGGTGAGCTGAGTTATGTGTTTGTTGGTTTTGAGCCAGTGATGAGATACACAAGTGGAAATACCCCATGGGCAGTTAGAAGTTCAAAGTTAGAATCCGACACAAGGGTAGAGGGGGACAGAGATTTGGAAGTCATTATTAGGGAGACAATGACCAAAACAATACGATAGATGAGGCCTCTGAGGGATCAAAACAAATAGAAAGAAACTAGAATACCGACGACCGAGTCTAAGGCAACGTATAAATTAAAAATATGAAAATATTCCAGGAATGCTTAGTATGAACACGTGAACCTAAAAAAGGTCAGTTGTCCTTACTAGGGCTGCATTAGGACTTTTGCGGTCCCTGGAAATGCTGCGGGCCCCTTCCTCCATTAAAAACGATGTCCTACAACTGCACTGGTATAAAGACAAATATAATGTAGACTGAATTAATGTATATTCGCTGTTGTTATCCTATTTTCTCCCTTCTGATTTTAAAAGAAATTAAAATGAAAACATTTTCATGGGTCCCTAAAAGTATCATGGGTCCTGCTATGCCTAATGGTGTGAATAATCCAAAATCATGGGTAATTAAAAAAAAACCAACAACTCATCTACAGTTGACTTCAGAAAGAGAGAGAGAGACCGAGTGTGTGTGTGTAAGGGGACGTCTGCCTCTTTTTTTTTTTTTAATATTATAAGTTAATATTTTAAGTAACTTTGATCCTCACAGGTATAACCTTCGTTCAGTTGAAGTGGCCCTGAATTGAGATGTGTGGCAGAAGGGATTCGGGGTGAGACTGAACCAACAGTTATTATTCTTTACTGTGTAGAAGACAGGAATTTTACTTGTATTTATTTATTTTTATGTTTAAGATTTTATTGTTACATGATCACTACACCTAACACAGGGTTTGAACCCACAACCCTGAGATCAAGAATCACATATTCCCCCGACTGAGCCAGCCAGGTGCCTCAGGAATTTGATTTTTAAAATGCATATTCTTGGGGCGCCTGGATGGCTCAGTCGGTTAAGCCTCTGAGTTTGGCTGAGGTCACGATCTCGCGGTTTATGGGTTCGAGCCCTGCGTCAGACTCTGTACTGACAGCTCAGAGCCCGGAGCCTGCTTCAGATTCTGTGTCTCCCTCTCTCTCTGCCCCTCCCCTGCTCTCACTCTGTCTCTCTCTATCTCTCGGAAAGTAAAAAAAAAAAAAAAGTTTTAAATTTAAAAAAGTTTTTTTTTTTAAATGCATATTCTTGGGTTCTACCTCTCAGAGAATAGCATTCCCTTGTTAAAATGCATCTTATACAGCCCAAGAAGGGGTTGTTTTCAGAATAACTGTGCGTGGTTTTGATGTTTTAGGGGCTTAATTCCTACATCTGTTTCCTGAATAAAGGGGAATTAATAATGGACCCCCACAAAAATTGGAAACCTGAAACAGATGATATTTAGCCAGGAAGAATTTCGGGTCTCAAATGAAGAACCGGATGGACGTTGAGTCAGATGACCGTACAGGGTTTAGGTTCACTTCATTGAGCAGAGATTCTAGGAAGGGCAGGAAGGGCCCAAATACCCAGAAAACAACAATAGGGGACGGAGACTGAAGCCGGACCTTGCAACACTGAAGGGCAGCGCCACAGACATTCACTGAGCACCTACTGTGTGCCGAGTCCCAAAACCTTTCAGCCTGGAGTAAAGCAGGGGGAGGTAGAACACATACACAGGAACTTCTGGAGTTCTTACCTTCTTTGCGTTCAGGAGGCACGGGATATTACTTTAAGAGCCACAGTGAGGAAAAGAATTCAAGAAGTGATCGCAGAAGTGGCAGATGACTCAGAAGGGATTAGAGAGATAAGAGTCTCTTGGAGATGGTCAAAATGAGGTCATTGGCAGCTTTGGTGATAATCCTTCTATCAACCTCTGCGGTAAGTACGTTTTTTATCCCCATTTCACAGATAAGGAGATTGAGGTACAGAAAGTTTAAGGGCCTCGCCTAGGCTCACACAGCTGGTCAAAGTAGAAGAACTGGAATAGAAACCCTGGCTCTCTGCCTCCAGGCCCCGCGTTCTTAACCGCTGGGTCACTTACCCATACTGACCCACTCTGGACGTAGTAAATCTCACATTTACCCAGCTGACCTTTGAACAATGTGGGTTTGAACTGCGAGTGTCCGCTTACATGCGGATTGTTTTTCAGTAAACACAGGGCAGTGCTGTAAGTGTATTTTCTCTTATGATTTTCTTAGTAACGTTTTCTTTTCTCTGGTTTGCTCTATCGTAAGAAGACAGTATAGAGCACCCAAAACATACAAAATGCATGTGAATGGACACATGCATGTCAACGGTAAGACGTCTGGCCAACAGCGGGCTATCAGTAGTTACGTTTTCAGGGAGTCAAAAGTTGTGTGTGGATTTTAGACTTCGGAGGGGGGGGTTGGCACCCCTCACCCCTGCATTGTTTAAGCGTCAGCTGTATCTCAACCTGCAGAGGAAGTGAAGCACAGAAAAAGGGATTTGCCTATGTTCACACAGCAATGTGACAGCAGAGACAGGAGTGGTGCCCTGTCCTGGAGCCTGAGTTACCCTCCCAGGATGGAAACCTCAGAGTGTATGCCTACAGGGATTTGGAGCTTCAAGGGGAAGCTGGGCCTCTGTTAAAAAGAACAAACATTGGGGCACCTGGGTGGCGCAGTCGGTTAAGCATCCGACTTCAGCCAGGTCACGATCTCACGGTCCGTGAGTTCGAGCCCCGCATCGGGCTCTGGGCTGATGGCTCGGAGCCTGGAGCCTGTTTCCGATTCTGTGTCTCCCTCTCTCTCTGCCCCTCCCCCGTTCATGCTCTGTCTCTCTCTGTCCTAAAAATAAATAAACGTTGAAAAAAAAAAAAAAAAAGAACAAACATTTAGCTAGCCCCCAGTCCATAATCTCTCTCTGCATTTCTGGTGCCCTCCAGAGAGAAAAGCTTTACTTGAGAAGAAGGGACTTTGTTTTCTCTCTCTGAACATCTAGAAAATTCTAGGGCTTCAACACCATTTCCCCATTAGGCCCACATAGTCTTAGGTACACATTCTCCATCCCCCTTGACCAGATGGATGGAAAGCTTACCCTGAACCTGACATTATTAAAGTATTTTAGTAGTATATGATAATGACATAACAATATAGTAACATATATGCGCCTACGTGCGCCCAGACACACATCTTGGTTTTTGCTCTGAGTTCTTAAGAGGGTAAATACAATCTAAGCATAAAGGGCTATAATTTGCTGCTTCTTCTATCAAAAGTTAATGACATTGCTTTATCAGTAGAGAGCGTGTGTAACGGACCCACTGGCCTCTCTCTTTCCAGTAATGGAAGAACATGCCTGGGAAATGTGTCTACACGGACAATGGGGAAACTGGAAGGACAATTGTCATAATGATTGGGTAATGAAGTTAGGCCCCGATTTTTGTGACTACGGTAATTGCTGCCTCTACTGTTGCCACGCTTAAGGAAGATGGCGGCAGAATGGCCATTAGAGAAGTTGAAAGGGAGACAGTATCATCTGTTGAGGAAAAGTAGTGTCAGCCATGACTATATTACGGATGCCATAGCTGAGGATAGAAAGAAGTGTGCCTGCCTGCCTGTTCCAGTACATTCTGCGTGTATCTTTAAAAAGTATATGGTGGTTATGTTTTTAAAAACCTAATACTACTCAAGTATTCTGGAGGAACTCACTATTTTTTTTATAGCCCTGTGGTAAATTATGAACTTTATGAAGTGTTTTTTTCTATAATTCTGAATAATCAACTCCATTTTATGTGTTTTCTAAGGGATACGGCATCCCATGTAGAGTGTTGTTAAAGCTCAGTAACAGATACAAATGGGTATTAGTACTAAGAGAGGATTAGTATGGAGAATTAACGTGGAAAAATGAAAAATTCCTTTCCAGTATCTTGGAAATGACATCGGGCAGGGAGGGACTGATATAAAACCTCAAGGCCGTGCCGTTGTCTGGAGAAGCCATCTTGGCATGGCGTCCTGTCCTGAGACTCCGACTGCCCAGTTTTGCTCCTTGAGCAGTCTATGCTCTGAGTTCATGTGGGGTTAAGGAGGGAATTTACCGTAGTCATTTTCCCTCCCGACCTATTATAAAACCAATGGACTGCAGTGATTTGCAAACTTTGTTTTCTTTCAGGACAACACAGCGAGTGGCCATCTCAAGTGCTCCATTGGGGGGGGGGGCTGGGGGAGCAGGCCCAGGGTCCTGGCCTTGGAGGTAGGAGGGGGTGCGACGCTGCTCTTGTGCGGGCACCGTCCCAAGGGGCGCCTGAGGATGCAGCACTGGCTGTGAGCCAGGTAAATTGGAGGCAGTCCTAGAAGTAAGAACATCCATCATGCTTAGTAAGATCTTAGGTTGTAACGGCTGCCTTGAGCCTCCAGACATTTTTTATAAAGCTCTCGGTCATGAAGCACTCTTTCCGTCTCTGCTGCCATATGTTTTTCCAGCTGGACCTCCACCAGTCTTCCGCTCTCCAGAAAGTTCTCATTCATTCAGCCCAAGGGTATCTCATGAGCTTTTCTGAGGACCTGCTGGAAATTTCAGCAGGAGTCTTGGCCACATGGAAAATCCAGCTCCCTGAGCCTGGAGATGAAGGTCTCAGACTGGGATGCTGCGTTTTTCTTACTCAGTTTAAAAGTAGAGAAATGTAAATATACATGTTTAAATATGTGAAACTGCATAAGGAAAAAAAAACTTATTAGCATGCATTTGCTGTGATTCAGACTTCCTCACCAAATCCAGCAGCAGGGAAATTCAAGAACGGGTTTTTGTCCGCAGACTGGGATCCGCCCACTTACTTAACTGAGGAGCCAGTGGCCTCGAACCTTGTTTCCCATCGTTCATCTTCTATTCACCTGGGGCACCCGGGATGTTTTAGCTTTTCCAGCTGTTTTTCAGATTAGTTGACACAGGGGTTGGAGTCAACTCTGTGACACACTTTGGAGTCCTTGCTTAGGGGCCAAGACTTACGCTTTCAAATTCTAGCCAACTCTTTGTGATTCAGATGTGGTTCCTGCCCTGTTGGTCATTTTTCCTTTGGGTGAATTTAGAAACCAGTTCTTCATCCTCAAAAGCCTAGCTGAGAAGGAAGTTGTTCACACCTTCTCTGTGGCAAATTCTCCTTGGAAAATCCTCATGAGGAATTGGGCTGTCCCTGTAAAGCTTTGGCTTGATTGACATATTTGTGTTTGATTTGCAATCAAAGCTGAGTCCACCGCCAGATTTTAATCGTGCCCCTATTACTTACCTGGTAAGTCATTGACTACACCCTTCCCCCTTCCTCCCAACTCCTGACTCATTGCCCCTCTCCACACTGCTGGTTTTCCCATGGTCCTCCCACCCCCACCCCGTTTGCTGCTGTGTATGGCCAAATCTGTTCTCGTCACCTTCACACTATGAAATCTGAGGGGGCAAAAATAATGCCTGTGATGATCTGAACTATCCTTGTAGCAATTCAAATTAGCAGTATAAAACCCAGAATTTTGACAGGTATTCGTTTGGGTGGACCAGTTAGATTCAAGGATAGTTGTATTTTTAAAAGTAGGCAACAGAAAGCAAGATTATGGGCAAATCACACCAATTTTCACTTTCTTTCTAGTTTGTTGGCTTCACTAAACGCTTAAGCGAGAACATAATTTCAATATTTCTAAACTGATGGTGTAACTGCTCTGAACGTTGGCGGTATACCTCCCAACAGTCACGATAATACAAGCGGCATATAGGTGGTAGGTTACCCATTAAACGAGTGTGACAGATCGTATTTCTGGTTAATTGTTAGTTCCTTATGACCTTGGACTTTGCCTGTGTGTTTAATAACACCATCTGCTGTATAGGGTAGCAATACGACCTTTTTTACACGAGGATTACTGTTCTTACTTCGTAAACAGCGCTCAATCAGAGGTGATGACACTCTACCATAGAATTATTTAAATTATACTACCTATGGAAAGCCTGAAGAAAGAAAGTGATTTTCTTCCCTATGCTGGCTTTATTGGTTCCACCTAAAATATCGTAATTTATATACCATAATAAAAGCATAAAAATGATTTACAGGTTGTATTCTTGGTCTGTAAGACGAAGTGTTTTAAGAGACCTCTGACTGTTGGGCCTGTCCTGTTTGGCTTTTTCCAGACTAGTTTCTCATCGTGTATAAATCTCTGGGAAATTTCCCAATAAAGCAGACAATTAAAAAATAATTCCCACAAAGTGAAATGTGATGAGACTTTTTTTTTTTTTTTTTTAATCACCACTCAAGATTGCACCTCTACGTCTGTCTTTTGGGGCATGTTGAGAATCCTGCTGGTGCTCGAGAAATATGAAAACATCTACTGACATGTCTCGTATAATAAGGCGAACGTTGACGGGGTTTTAAGTGGGCTACGTATGTTTGAGACCCACAGATAGATGCACCTGTGAAATGAATCCGTGGGGGCTGGTGAGGCAGGGAGGAGGATTTCCTTTTAATTTCACCAGGTTCGTGCTGTATAGTGTGCTAAGGCAGTGCAATTCTCCGACCAGCGAATCATAACTTCCTAAAAACAGGGGCTCTATGGAGTGGGAGAACCGGTTTGCCCCTAACTGATACCTCCTGCATGGGGGAAAGCGGCACCTTTCTGAGTCAGGAGAAAGAAACTCCATTCACCAGCTCATTCATTTGTTTGTCCCCCTAACCCATTCCCAGCCTTGATGCCAAAAGCGAGGTGAATGGAAATTGCTACTTAATCTTACTAGCGAAATGACAGCTCCTTCAAGGTGGAAACTTTTTGGCCGCAACTGTGATTTTTCATTCTGTAACATGGTGACACTATTAAGTAGAAAGGAACACTGGAAAATAAAGCATTCTAGGTCAGGGGTACCCAATTTCGAACTAACTTTTGTTATGGACTGTGACAAGGCTCATAGAATTGACCATTGTACGTCCAGTGCTCACACACCCATAACTTCGTGCTAAAATGCGGACACTTCACAGAATACGGGTTATCGTTTGTTTTGTTTGTTTTGTTTTAATTACTGGGAACCGGAAAGGTTGGCCTGAACACCCACCGCACGAAAATAATCAAGAGGTCGTCTACCAACAGAAAACAACTTCAAAAGTCTGGAATGTTGAATTCTGAGCCTAAACCACTTGTCAGCATCCCAAAAAGGCATGTCCTGACATGTTTTCAGTAAAAGAGGGCTTCAACATTCCAGGCTTTTAAAAGAATGTCTCCTGTTACAGCTAAAAGGGGCCGTTTATCTTTTTCCACACTCTGAATTCATGGAATCTGGAGGTCTCGTTTGGGACGCTCATTTTAAAATACGTCGAGTAATTTCTACATGAGAAATAAAGAATATGGCTCCTTTTTATTTATTTTTGTTTGTTTGTTTGTTTGTTTTGAGAGAGAGAGCAAGCAAGCCAGGGAGGGGCAGAGAGAGAGAGAGAGAGAGAGGGAGAGAGAAATTCCAAGCAGGGTCCGCACTGTCAGTGCACAGCCCGATGTGGGTCTCAGACTCACGAACCATGAGATCATGGCCTGAGCCGAAACTAAGAGTTGGACACTCAACCAACGGAGCCACCCAGGCACCCCAAGAATATGGCTCCTTTCTGGTTGTAGAAAAGTAGTTGACATGAAACATTTACATATAAGTGCTTCCCACCAACACCATCTTTGAAATACATAGAATTTAAGAAACTTCATTAGGTTTTTTCATAATCAGACCCAAATAGGTGAAAACCATATGGAAGGTTATGAGTAGTTAACGATAGTTTGACGTTAGTGAACAAATTTCAAAATATCAGGATTCCTAGAACTTAAGTCTTCTAACATCCTTTATAAATTCAGTATATAGCCAGCAAAGAAGCCACATAGCTATTAAGCAGGGGAATCATGGGTGAGAATACAAAAAAACCTCAAAACAAGTTTCCACATCCTGCTGATCTATTCAGCCAAATGCCTGTCAGTGTATGGAACAGTTTTTTGTTTTTCTCAACTGAGGTCCTCTCGAGTCATCTAAAGGGTCTGTCAATAGTATATTGAATCTTTGCCCATTTTATATGAAGTATATACACAATCTTTGCCCACATATGTATATAACCTTTGCTGTTTTATATATTGATATACACAATAAGGTGGTCTCTTGTGGAGAGAAATATTTTCCGTGAGTCTCGAGAGACTTTAATTGGGCACATTAATGCTGATACAGATGCTTTTGCCCTGGCTAACTTAAACTAAGTACAGACCATGGCTTAGCCACTCCTGGCCTGGGATCCGAGCCCAAACCAAGCAGACATAATGTTCTCAGATGATGTGATGATCTGGGAGCCACTTAACCTAGCAACTTTATTTGGACAGCACCATGCCCCAAAATAATGGGCAGACACTCACTGGTCATTTTTCTGCGTTGTTTTGTGATGGCACGCGTGTCAGAAGATGTTGGGCTTGGGGTTGTCCAAATCTCCCGTAGTCCCATTAAATCATCCACCATACGAAGGGTCGGAGTAGAAATGGTGCCAAGGTCAGCGCCTCCTCTCCCACTAGAGAAAAACCCGGGCCCGGGGGTATCCAAGTGACCTGCGTCAGGTGACCTGCCAGGTGGATGAGGGGAACCCCATGGCTCCTCAGCTATTTCCCGTAGTTATTTCCCGTGCAGGCGTTTACATGTATGTAAAAAAAGAACCTGGGAAGAAAACAGAAATGGGAGGTAGCCCACCAGTGGGCTAAAGAAAGAATTGCAGTTTGGGAAACCTGAATGCTGGCCGTTGAAAACAGCGGCACCTTCTCCTCGAAGGCCAAGGCTTCGTGGTCTTGGTCCCCCCACTTTACCAAATGCGTAAAGTGAACCGACACGGGTGTGTCAGTCATGGTGACGGATAACGAATTGATCTGCTAATGCGAACGTAGGTGGGTAGGTAGGTAGGTAGGTAGGTAGGATGTGGCATTAACAGCAGTCTGAAAAATGTTGAAAATCTCGCTGTCTCTGAAATGCTGAGAGATAACAGCCCCTAGGAAGTTCACGTGTGTGTCGTTCCCAGGCATGTTTCGGACCAGTTTCCTCACTCAGGAATTTGCTTGAAGGGCTGAGAAGGCTTGCCAATGAGTCCATCAGAGTTCATCTGTTTTTGCATTTTAGCCGTCTGTGACAAGCTTTTTAGTAAACACACTATATTTAGGCCGTCACATAGGAACTCTCTGTCTCTATTTCTGTCTACCAGTGGTCTTTTGTGAGGGCACACACTCAAGGGGTCTGGTCCCCTGTACTTCTTCCCTGTATCCGCTCAGTTCTGAGTGTGAATCTTAATGGTCTCAGGTTTTGCACTCCCCTTGGCAAAGAGGTATCGCCATGTGGGCGCAGGGGCGGAAGTGTTAATGCATACACACATTTACTCTAATTAATAAATTACAGTCCTCGACGAGTCTTTTTTCTTCCTCTCTTCCTTCTGCAGGGAGCTCTCTGTGTCTCCTTTGTACATAAAACTGATCACACACACACACACACACACACACACACACATCGGAGAAATTGGTTTGCTGTTATTTAGCTCTTTGGGTACCAATGGAATATCACCTATACACATAAAATAATTGTTTTAAATAACACTACTTTTTGTGTGTTTTGTTTTCTGTTCTACCTGTTGTGGAGAAGCTGGTGGGTTGGCCCTTAGTTCTTCTTCCAGAGGAATTGTTCTATACATAGGTGTAATTCAGTGTGTTCTGTGGAGGGGGTACGTTCGAGATCTTTCTACATGGCCACCTTGGACTGGAACTCCTTCTTTTTATTTGTTTGCTTGTTTCTAAACACATTAGGCTAGAGCGAGTAAACCACTAGGACAGATTATTGCAACCCCATTGGTAAAGGCCAAATCTTCCTGCTGATTGGCATTCTTTTCTAAAATACATTTTCACCTTATCAAGAGAAAGTCAGTCTAGTTCCTATTGGCTGACTTCTTTTTTTCTAAGGGTTTTTTAAAAAATGATTATTTATTTATTTATTTATTTATTTATTTATTTATTTATTTGTTGTTTAATTTTGAGAGAGAGAAAGATAACATGAGCAGGGGAAGGGGCAGAGAAAGAAAGAGAGGGAGAGAGAATCCCAAACAGGCTCCACACTGACAGTGCGGGGCTCGGTCCCACGAACTTCGAGACCATGACCGAGCTGAAATCAAGAGTTGGATGCTCAACTGACTGAGCCACCCAGGTGCCCCTGGCTAACCTCGTTTTCATAAGAAATACAAACAATGACACTGAGGCCTTATTTAAATAAGTTATGATCATTTTGCTTCCTCTAGCTCCTTCATAATCATGGAATTCTATGAAATATCTGACTTCATGTTTTTTTCTTTTCAGTGCCCCGTGGCCCATTGTATTTGTCTGAGTGCAAAGTAGTCAGGATTGGAAGCCTACAATAGGAATTACCTGATTTCGTGAGATTTTCCTTTGCTTTGTAAGGAAACAGGTCATAAAGAGTTGGAAGTACAGTATTCCAGTTTGGTGACTGCCCAAATCATATCCTCACCAACTAAATCCCAAAATGGAAGTTTTTATTTTTTTTAATATTTATTTATTTAAAAAAATTTTTTTAAATGTTTACTCTTGAGAGAGAGAGAAGGATAACACGCGTGGGGGAGGAGCAGAGAGAGGGAGACACAGAATCCGAAGCAGGCTCCAGGCTCTGAGCCATCAGCACAGAGCCTGATGCGGGGCTCAAACTCCTAGACTGTGAGATCATGACCTGAGCTGAAGTTGGACGCTTAACCGACTGAGCCACCCAGGCACCCCTTTTTAACGTTTATTTATTTTGAGAGAGAGGGCGGGGTGGAGAGAGAGAGAGAGAGCACACACAAGTGGGGAAGGCACAGAGAGAGAGGGAGAATGAGAATCCCAAGCAGGTTGCACACTGTCACTGCAGAGCCCTGCTGGGCACCATCTCATGAACCGTGAGATCACGACTTGAGTGGAAATCAAGAATAAGACACTTAACCGACTGAGCCAGCAGGCACCCCTGGGATGGAAGTCTTTTATCCTACCGCCAACATCAATTTTTATCTGAAGCTTGTAAAGACCAGCACAAAATAGTTTGCCATTTAAGGAGTCCCCTACCAGGCACAGTGTGGTGGCAACTGTCTCTCGTCCCTATCATCTCCCTCTATCTGTTGTGACTGTTTGCTTTTCTTTGGATGGCATGTCTTGTGAACTACACTACAAGTACTTTTTTCCTATAAACATAGAGATTGGCAAATCTTAACATTCTTTTTGTCAACACTCACAAACGTTAACACTCTTTTGCTAGGTTTCTACACTGTGCTTGCATGATTTTTTAACATTCAAAATGCAAACAGAATCTTCTAGACTATACCATTAGACAATAGGACTCATATCTGGATTTCAGTTCTGATGCTTAACTTTAAAGTTACTGTAGGCAAATCACTTAATCTTTCAATACCTTGGGTTTTCGTTTCTGAAGAAGGATGACAAGATCATAGGATTTATGCTTGAAACAATCTTTTTTGGATGTCCATATGAAAGGCATAATAAATACTAGGCGATCATATTATTCTTAACCTTTTAGAATTGTAACATCTTCCATTTTTGCAGTCCCCTGACTACCTAAAGTGTACTCAGGAGAGTTACATTTTAAGGAAGTAAGCTAATGAAAGAAAATTTACCACCTTAATATTTTCAAACATTATCCTCGAAGTATATTCACTGTTTTGTCAGCATCTTCCTAGTGCTGTCTTTTAAAGGATTTTGGTGAGTGTCTCGAATATCCGTTAAACCCGCATTCAGACATTTTTCCAGAAAAGTACATTTCATCATGCTCTTTCCAAAAAGTCAATAGGAGGGTTCTGGCATCCAATGGCTGTTGAATTCCCTCCAGTTCTCCTACAAATTTCCTTGCAGACTGAGAGAGTGTGTGACCTCAATCTCTCCTTTGTCTGTATTTTTCACTTAGCTCTTTAAATTCTGACACAGGAAGTACTTAGCCTCCATCCAAGACCCCAATTTTTACTCTAAATGGGGACCCGTACCTGTGTTTACACACAGGCTGGTGACTAACAGCTGCTGATTCTTAGACCCTCCACAGACAGTTTATCTCCTCCACATGCAAAAGTCTCTTTAATATCTGAATGCTTTCTGTGCACAGGGGAGGTAGGCTACGGGGAGAGGTCAAACAGAGGGAAAGTATTTCTAAAAAAGTATATTTGCAATTGAAAAACCAGCACAACTGTCTCCTAAAACGCTATTACTTAGAAAAAAGGCTCTCCTATTACAGAAGGCTCCTGTGTGTCATGACTCTCTGTAGTAGGCACAGACGTATTCCCATAAACAAGTATGTTCAAATGCCTATGTATAATTTTTTTCAAGTAGATCAGCCCTGAAGAGCACATGTGCCCTTTCAGTCTTAACGGTGGTTTTGCATAAGGAGCTGAGGATGTTATCCACAAAAAAATCCACATGACACGCGGCTGCATTTTTTTTTTTTTTCTCCTTCAAATATGCCAGGGTCAGAGTTTAAGAAGCTCTAGTATGGTTGCAACATCACGCTATTAATAGAAACTGCACTCTAAAGAATGAAGGCTGTGATTCCACATGTGGATATAGGGTGAAGTGCATGAACTCAGCAGTCTCTAGGAATATCACCTCTTGGGCAGTGCTCCCCGTGCAACCCTCCCCCAGCTGTGTGTCCTCAGGCCAGAGTGCCGTCGGGGTCTTCTGGAAGGAACCTTCTTCTTTTTTTTTTTTTTTTTTTTTTACACTGCCCTGTGGGGTGTCAGTACAGGGCCCTGCTGTGTTACCAAGAGCGTCATCTCAACTGGGGTAAGTTCCGGGGACCAGATTCAGATTTTAGATGTTTAATGCTCACATGGCGGAAGCCCATGGAAATCTCCGTGCGGGGAGGTCAGATTTGTTCTACCCACTGAGCCATTGCTTAGAACTGCTCCCTCTGGCTTACCTTCCGATCGCTTCCCTCATCCCTGCTCTTTTTGGATGGAATCCTACAGAACGGCTCTCCTTTTGCTCCTAGACTGTGATTTTTATTTAAAAAAGAAAAAAAAAAGGGGCGCCTGGGTGGCGCAGTCGGTTAAGCGTCCGACTTCAGCCAGGTCACGATCTCGCGGTCCGTGAGTTCGAGCCCCGCGTCGGGCTCTGGGCTGATGGCTCAGAGCCTGGAGCCTGCTTCCGATTCTGTGTCTCCCTCTCTCTCTGCCCCTCCCCCGTTCGTGCTCTGTCTCTCTCTGTCCCAAAAATAAATAAATGTTGAAAAAAAAATTAAAAACAAAAAAAGAAAAAAAAAGGCCTTAGAAATTAGAGCTGGAAAGGACCGTTGCCTCATCTAATCTCGGCAGAAGTGTTCCCCGTGGAATATTTCCTTTCGTTCTTAAGACAAATGGCAGCATTTCGGCGATCTGGTGAAAAGCCAGCCTCAACCCACGGCCCCACCAACACCTGGTGCGGCGTCCACCTGCCTGTCCACCTATGAACGCGTAGGAGGGCCCTGCAGCCAACCTGGTAACCTTGACTCTGAAAGGCAAAGATTATCGTAATGCTCTTCTGAGAGGACCAGCAGCCTTAAGCAAGAGGGCAGAGTCTACGTGACTAAAACATACCAACTTCCTCTTTCATAAGTCATCACATGATGAACTACAATTACAATTCCTGCCTTGTCTCTGCGAATTGCAGACGCATTGCCTCACCCTAGAAACCCTGCTTCTGTGTGTGGAGGAGGCGGCCGTAGCTGCTGCGGCAGCCGATTTGGATGGGTTCCAACTCCAGTCTGGGCCGGCAGGGAGGGCGGTGGGTGGAGGACAAAAACAAAGCTATGTTTACTTAGCATAGATCGATAAAGCTGCTTCAGAGCTACATGAAAGGCCAGGCAGCATGAAAGACTTTTGATACAATATAAGGAATTGCTGCTCTGGATCCAGGGCCAGCCTTAACCCCCTTGATCCCGGCTCCTTTTATGGCAAAGAGAGACCAGAAGTAAACCAGCCTCTCCATGCTCCGGCAGGCATTTCGTTAGGGAAGTTACAACAACTCTGTTTCAACATTCAACTCACAGTGTAATATAAAAAGGAAATGCCCTTCGTTTGGAGAACACAAGCTCTGCTCTACAAAAATCCTTACCTTGTACCTCTCAAGGCAGCATTTGTATTTCAGGATTTCTATTTTGGGATGGAACGGCAGGCTTTCCCTTGAGGTTATTACAGTACCAGCTTGCAGGTAAATGAGCATAATTAGGCCATGGCTCTAACACAGAGTTGTTTTCTTTTAATGTTTCAGTCGCTGCCTAGTGGGGCCATCTCTTGGGGGCGTTCAGATGGCCAGTCTCTCTGCAGCACAAAGACTGGAAGTGTTCCACATCAAAGTCACGCGCTACAATCAGCGGCACAGGGACTGCATGGAGACTGACCAGAGGGACACGTCCTCAAAGAGGTTCGAGACAGCAGGTACCAGGGGTGACGAAGCCCACTGGCACCAGCTGCTCCAGGGAAGGATCTGGGCAGGCCCGATTCTCCCGGCTAGAAGAGGGTGAGGCAGGATTGCAATTGCAAGCAAGATCCGGGAACAGATGGGGAGACCTTTATGGCAAGCACACCTTCTCTGGAAATCCCCAAGAGAAGACATGCAGGGTTGGCCTGTAAAAACACTTAGATCTGGCATTACGCTTTCTGTGCCACTTTCGAACAGGTTTTTTCATGTGCTTTAAGCAGCTCCCTCCACCGTTTCTCGAAGGGTGTTTTTCCTCTTCCTTGTGGTTAATCCTTTGAAGCAACCTGGCATTTTCAATAGCAACAACTAGAGAGAAACGTCAGCAGGATTTTTTCTCTCTCCACCTACCAATCCAGTTGTAGGAAAGATAATATAATTAGCACCCTGTTCTTCCCACACTTAACCAGCCCATTCCAGTCTCACGCAGAGATGTGGGCCTGTTTTCCAACAAAAGAAGCTCCAAGGGCCGCCCTTCCAGAGTTGAAGTGTCTAGGTCCCAACTGAGGGTGACTAAGCCCGCGTCTATTAGTCAGTAAGACTAACGACCAGCCAAAAGTGATTTACCCGTAACACACACCAGCTCCTCCTCCCGATACAAGTGTGAAACTCAAGTGCTCACTTCAGTCTGGGCAGAGGCTGTGGCCGCCAACAGTGGCGGGGCGGGCAGGCTCTGCGGCCGCACCCGGCTTTCGCGCGAGGCGGGTATGCACCCGGCCAGGGACTGCCCTGGCCTGGGCCGCGCCGTGGGACCCGCCCCACTACGGCGCCGGGGACTTCCGCCCACGGCCCGGACCCGCGCGACAGCCGCCTGCGGGACCCGCGAGCCGGCCGGCTGGCCAGCCACCCCCACGGCCGGCGCGGACCCCGGCGCCCGCGCCCCGCGCCACCTCCAGTCCAAGTTTGGGCCCGGGGGCGGGGCCTAGAGGCCCACAGTCGCCGGAGGGGGCGGAGCCTGCGCGGTGACGCGGCCGCGCTGGCCGTAGACCCCGGATCCCTGGAATGTGCATTCGTTCAACGAGGCCGCCAGTGCCAGCGGCGCCGAGTCACGTCCGCCCGGAGCGTGCGCACTCGGCGGCAGCGGCGCACGCGGGCCCGCGGCTCTGCGCCCACGTCACGCGCCCGCCGCGCGGTCCTACATAAGGCGGCCGGGTCCGCCAGCGCCGCCGCGAGGTCTCTTGCTCGGCAGGTTGGGCCCGGGCTAGGAAGGAGGGGAGGACGGGGGAGAGAGGAAGCCTCGATATTTGCGAGGGGTTCGGCGCTCCCGCTTCCCTCCGGAAGGGCTCCGCCAAACGGCGAGTGGACGCGGTCCCAGGCTTAGGAACAGACTCTTAGTAAAACTTAAGGGGACTGGCGGCGCCTGTGTCCTTCAAAGACAAATGCGAGTGTGAAAGCACTTGGTGGAGTTCAAATGGGACTCCTTAACAACAACAACAACAACAAAAACCTGTGAACCACGTTAGATTTAAAGTCCCCATCCTCAAGAGAGTGACAGCACCAAGTCACAAAGTGGCCTTGCTTTTAAAAACACGAGTCTTGGCATGATTTGGCCTCAAGCTTCTGGAGGGGAAGAATCCTGGCTGAGTAGTGGAGGCAGCCGAGCGGGTGGAGGGAAGCAAACCGCGCCAGCATCGCCTTCACTTCGGGGACACCGGTCGCGGCGCGGGCGGGCGGCGCTGCCCCGCGGGCGGGCGCCGAGGAGCCGGCTCTCCCGGCAGCGCTCGTTCTCTCACCGCGCGGGGGGAGGGGGAGGGCGCGAGCGCGGGGGAGGGCGGGTGCGCGCGCGAGGGGAGGGGGCCCGCGCAGGCGCCGTGCGAGGCTGTCGAAGAATCAAGTCTGTAGAAGTGGAGCGGTCGCGGCGGCAGCAGCAGCAGCGACGGCGGCGGCGGAGCTGAGGCGGGCAGGGCGCTGACGCGGGCGCTGGAAAGCGGCGACGCCAGGAGCTGTGAGAGAGCAGCGGAGCGACCCGGGGCCCGCGCCGCGCCCCTGCTCCACGCCGCCCGGCTGCCGCCGCCGCCCCGGCGCGGCATGCCCCGCCGCTCGGGCTGAGCCTGCCCCGGCGGCCGCCCCCCGCCCCCCGCCCCCCCGGCCTCCCCGCCCCCCGCCCCGCACTCCGCGCCGGCCGCCGCCGCGACCTGCTGCGCTCCCCCGCGCCCGCGCGGCCCGTCTTCGCTCCGGTCTGGAGGCCGGCCGCGGCCCCGGCCGAGCTCCCGCCGCCGCCTCCGCCGCGCCCGCCGCGCCGCCCCGCCGCCCCGCCGCCCGCCCGCGCCGGCCGGGGGGACGTGCTGCCGCGGCTGCAGCCCCTCGCCCCGCGCCCGCCGCCCCTCGTGCCCCGGGGGCGCTGCGCGGGCGCCGAGCCTTCGCGGGCTTTGCCGCCGCCGCCGCCGCCTCTGCGGCCGCCGCCGCCGCTGGTGGGGGAGACGCGGGGTTGGGGGGGGAGGAGGGCGCGCGTGGTGCCGGCGGGGAGCGGCGGCGCCCCCTCCTCCTCCTCCTCCTCCTCCTCCTCCTCCTCCAGCGCCGCGGGCTCCTCGGACATGGCCGCGGCGGTGGCGGTGGCGGCCGCGTCCCGGCGGCAGTCGTGCTACCTGTGTGACCTGCCTCGCATGCCCTGGGCCATGATCTGGGACTTCACCGAGCCCGTGTGCCGCGGCTGCGTCAACTACGAGGGCGCCGACCGCGTCGAGTTCGTCATCGAGACGGCGCGGCAGCTCAAGCGGGCGCACGGCTGCTTCCCGGAGGGCCGCTCCCCGCCCGGCGCCGCGGCCCCCTCCGCCGCCAAGCCGCCGCCGCTCTCCGCCAAGGACATCCTCCTGCAGCAGCAGCAGCAGCAGCAGCAGCAGCAGCTGGGCCACGGCGGCCCCGAGGCCACCCCGCGCGGCCCGCAGGCCCTGGAGCGCTACCCCCTGGCGGCCGCCGCCGAGCGGCCCCCGCGCCTCGGCTCCGACTTTGGCGGCAGCCGCCCGGCCGCGGGCCTGGCCCAGCCGCCGACGCCGCAGCCGCCGCCCGTGAACGGCATCCTGGTGCCCAACGGCTTCTCCAAGCTGGAGGAGCCCCCGGAGCTGAACCGCCAGAGCCCGAACCCGCGGCGCGGCCACGCCGTGCCGCCCACCCTGGTGCCGCTCATGAACGGCTCGGCCACGCCGCTGCCCGCCGCGCTCGGCCTCAGCGGCCGCGCCGCCGCCTCGCTGGCCGCCGTGTCCGGGGCCGCGGCCGCCGGCCTGGGCTCGGCGCAGCCCGCCGAACTGAGCTCCCACAAGCGGCCGGCGTCCGTATCGAGCAGCGCGGCCGCGGAGCACGAGCAGCGCGAGGCGGCCGCCAAGGAGAAGCAGCCGCCGCCGCCCTCGCATCGCGGCGCGGCCGACAGCCTGGCCGCGGCGGCCGGGCCCACCGAGCTGGGCGCCGAGGGCGCGGGCAAAGGCCGCGGGCCCGGAGAGCAGGACTGGGTCAACAGGCCCAAGACCGTGCGAGACACGCTGCTGGCGCTGCACCAGCACGGCCACTCGGGGCCCTTCGAGAGCAAGTTTAAGAAGGAGCCGGCCCTGACTGCAGGCAGGTTGTTGGGTTTCGAGGCCAACGGGGCCAACGGGTCTAAAGCAGGTAGGGGCGGCTGTGGAGTGAGGGGCTCTAGGGGAGAGAGGGGCACGCAGAGCAGAGGAGGGGGTGCTGTTTTCCATTCGCCGTTCTACCCCGGCCCAGAAACAACAAACACCCAACTTCCTGATCTGCCTGAGGCGGAACCAGTGCTTAGTGGCAACGTGTTCATGTGCTGAAGCAGCATAACAGAGATGAGTCAGACTGGGCTGATAGGCACTGACACAGGGTTTTCCTTTCCCAGCACATTCTTGGATGGGAGCATGAGGGCACCAGTCACCTTTTAACCTGTTGGGGGACGTTGGCGATCGAATGCGCGGTTTAACCTGGGGACGTGCAGTGCACGTGTAGAAACAGGCTCCTCGGTGCATGCTGTGTTCTGTGGCTTTTTACAATACCGCCTCGGAGCCCCACGGGTCTAAGTGTCCTAACTTGCACGTGCACTTGAAACTCCTGTGGGGTTTTATAGACCAGCTCTGAGAGAATGGACGTTCTTTAGGGAGTCTTGTTTCGTGTTAGGAAGAGAGAGATCCTTTTCAGCACACATCCACTTACTTCCTTTTTTTCCTTTTCTTTTTTTCTCTCCCCCAGTGGCAAGAACAGCGAGGAAAAGAAAGCCTTCTCCAGAACCAGAAGGTGAAGTCGGGCCCCCTAAGATCAATGGAGAGGCACAACCGTGGCTGTCCACACCCACAGAAGGGCTCAAGATCCCCATTACTCCTACATCCTCTTTTGTGTCTCCGCCGCCACCCACTGCCTCACCTCATTCCAACCGGACCACACCGCCTGAAGCGGCTCAGAACGGCCAGTCCCCCATGGCAGCCCTGATCTTAGTGGCAGACAATGCAGGCGGCAGTCACGCCTCGAAAGACGCCAACCAGGTTCACTCCACTACCAGAAGGAATAGCAGCAGTCCACCCTCTCCGTCGTCTATGAACCAAAGAAGGCTAGGCCCCAGAGAGGTGGGGGGCCAGGGGGCAGGCAGCACTGGAGGACTGGAGCCAGTGCACCCTGCCAGCCTCCCAGACTCTTCTCTGGCAGCCAGTGCCCCCCTGTGCTGCACCCTCTGCCACGAGCGGCTGGAGGACACCCACTTTGTGCAGTGCCCGTCTGTCCCTTCGCACAAGTTCTGCTTCCCTTGCTCCAGACAAAGCATCAAACAGCAGGGAGCTAGCGGAGAGGTCTATTGTCCCAGCGGGGAAAAATGCCCTCTGGTGGGCTCCAATGTCCCCTGGGCCTTTATGCAAGGGGAAATTGCGACCATCCTGGCTGGAGATGTGAAAGTGAAAAAAGAGAGAGACTCGTGACTTTCCGGTTTCAGAAAAACCCAATGATTACCCTTAACTAAAACTGCTTGAATTGTATATATATATATCTCCATATATATATATATATATATATATATATACACACATATATGTATATATATATACACACACACACACATATATATATACATATGTATATATATATGTATATATATATATATCCAAGACAAGGGAAATGTAGACTTCATAAACATGGCTGTATAATTTTGATTTTTTTTTGAATACATTGTGTTTCTATTTTTTTTTTTTTTTTGACGACAAAAGGTATGTACTTCTAAAGGCATTTTCTTCTTTTGTTAATGTTATTAGCATATCTTTGTGCTTTATTATCCTGGTGACAGTTACCGTTCAATGTAGGCTGTGACTTGCGCTGCTTTTTTAGAGCACTTGGCAAATCCGAACTGCTTCTAGCTGTATTTGTATGCACTTATTTTAAAAAGAAAAAAAAAAAAAAGCCAAATACATTTTCTGACATTGTAAGATTGCCTTACTGTCTGTTATTCCTTACTGCTGGCTCCTCTCTCAGGCTGGAGGCCAGTTGGTGGAGAAGGAAAGGAAACGAGTGAAGTGGGCGGCATGCCAGCGGGAAATATCACCAAGTTTCCCCCAAAACGTTGTCCTCTCAGAGTAGTAGGAAAATAGATGGCGAATCTTTCTCTATTTCGTTCTTAAAAGTTCAGTTGTTGGGATATTAATGACTGCCTGGGAGTTGCTGCTGAGAGATTTTCAGGACTCGTGTGGTTTTGGGGGGGGGGGAGGGGGATTTTTTTTTTTTTTTTAAAGGCAAAGTTGACCACTGTTCACTGCCCACGTGATCAGTTGTAAGCTTCCAATGCTGCATGCTAGCCGGTTACATAATACACGATTCAGTGACTGAGGGCGGTGACCGCGGATGGCGCGGCGCACAAGATGGCACTGCCATCTTTGAACAGAGCCTGGCTCTGCAGCGCCACTCATGTTTTGAAACCCCCCACCCCCCACCCCCCCCCCCCAGAGCTCTGTTTGTTGTTGGTGTCGTCGTTCCTTTGAAAAGAGTCTCGAGGGAAGTTACGGTTCAGGTGAACTTGGAGATTGCGGGATTGGTTTCGTTTCTGTTTTGTGTTTGGTTTTTGTTTTGTTTTTGGTTTGGGGTTTTTGTTGTTTTATCATTTACCTGTAGTGCTATTGCTGTTGGTACTCTCACCTACACCCTGTTTCTAGCGAGTGCTAAATACAGTATGGTACAATGACAGGAACAGCACATAGTGCTGCCAGGACTGCCCGTGGGCATATCAGTGACAGCCCAAATGGGGGTGGAGGAAACCTGTAATTTCCTTCTTACGTGTGTTTGACATACCAAGTGAATAATACTGTTCTTCTGGAAAAAAAAAATTTTTTTTTTTTTTGATAAACTAGTGACAATTAAAGTAAGGGTTTTAATAATAGACAGGCCCCACCTCTCAAACTATTCTTAGAAACCTTTTGTAAACTAGTTTCTTTTGATCACTATTTTGCATCAGTAAACTGATTTTTTTTTTAAACCAATAAATCATCTGTTATTAGAAATAGTTGGCTCACAGTGATACTGGTTTTTCTTTTGTGCTGTTACGATTTAACATTGACAGGAACACTATTCGAAATCCTTTTATGTTCAGGTGTTTGTAACTTGGCCCTATAATTAGGCTGAATCATGGCTTCAAGGTCTACTACAACTTATGTGTATCGTTTACGACCTAGCTTCTATTTTAATTTGAAGATAGAGATTGTTACCCTCTTTAGATTCTTTTTTAGTTATGTTTTTGTCTTTCTTTTTTAAATTGCTCAAATATTTTTTAACGGTCGAGTTATATTAACACTTGAAAATCAGATACTGCACCAAATACAGTATTTTTTTTTTTTTTGGTAGTGTTTTTAACGAGTGCACCTATTATTAATGCTGTGCAAATTCATGTTACCGGTCATTGTTATATTACAAACAGACTTGCATGATTAACCAGTTTGTTGTTACACTTTTTTTTTTTTTTTAATTGGAGCATCAATGACTCAGATCAGACTGGTTTCTCTTATGTAAATGCATACATGCAGAAACACAGAGTCCATTTTACATGCCCGTAAAGACATTTGTAAAGAATTCAACTATTATGGTTTGTTGTATAAATGTGTATCTAAGCACTTTATTATAAACTGGAATTTGACCTCATAGATTCTACAAGTTGATCAGTCATTTGACCTGATTCGTGGTAGCTATCTGTATGTTTTGCAATCTTAATACAGATAAGCTTTCAAAAAGATTATTAATAAAGAACCATCCTGCTGTTTTGAGTAAGTCTTTCCAGCTGTGGAGAAGACAGCCTATGGATTCTCTGTGCTGGTGTTTAAGGAGGGGGAGAGTACGGACAGCTTGAAAGGGCTGTGTTTGAGATTACTCCTATTAAAAACTAAGACCTGGAGGAGTCTGGCCCTTGGGTGGCCTTCGTGGAAGGCTTGCAGCTGTAAAATGTTGATTGGGGTTCTTTTTCTGGCGTTCTCTTCTCAAGTTAAAAAGTTTAACATTGGGACATGGGTGTGATCTTTTGTTGTACCTGATGACAGTGCAGAGAGTCTCCACAGCTGGATAAAAATGTCAGAAAGCTACTTACTGTACATGGGCAGTATCCGATTTCAAATCCTAAATATTTCAGCTGTGCTTTTAATACTCAAAATATTAGGGGATGGGGTGTTGAAGCTTTCCCTTTTTTGCTTTACCAATTTATAGAATATAACAGATGTACTGTCTTTCATGTGGCCTCACGTTAAAAGTTATGAGAACGTACACATGGTTTACAACTTTTACTATATACCTTCCCTTGGCCACCAAGTATTTTTAAAGTGTGCCACCTTTTAACCTTTACTTTTTTTTAAGTTGAAGGTGATCCCTTTTTCTATATATGATGAAACTCATGTCAACCGAAGTGAGTGTAATCTCATATCAACATTATTATATTTTAAAATCACGCTATGGAAATATCACCTGCATTCTGTCATTTGTCAGATTTACAGTACCTTTTTTTTTTTCTTTAACTTTTAGCATTAAATAAAAATAAAATTGGGAGCACTGAAAATTTTCTGAGGCCTTTTTTAATGTTTTAAAGTTAGCTTAGAATGGCTATTATTGTAATCACTAATGGCAATGCGACCAAAGGACGTGTGGGGTTGGGGTTGGGGTTTGACTGGAAGAACAGGAGGTAAAAGACACAGAACAAAAAGCCAACTGATGGTAGGGGGGAAAAAAAAAGTGCTAGGGACCGGGGAAAGGGCAACTGGATAGGGGAAACCGATGAAGAGAAGAGCGGAACAAAGTACAGCCAGAAAGTACTTGTTTATTTTCAACTTGTAGTAGAGCCAGCCCCTCTACAACAGGAGACTGGCAGGAGATCCTGTCCACACCTCAAAGGCTATCGAGACCAGGAGCTACTCTCTGGAAAGCATCAGAAGAAAACAGCCATGTTGGGCCACGTGAAATGCACCGAAGACAAAAGGGGGAAAATAGTAGCCTGCCTTTTGGAAAGCATTGGAATAAAACGAGAGCGAAAAGCCAGGGGGATTACTGATGTCTTGAAACCTGAATTTATAAATAGAGATAAAAGGTGGGAAGCACCGGGAACCATTTGCAGACTACTGTCTACTCGCACATAGTAAGAGATGTTTGCAGCTTTTACTCGTTTTATTGATCAATGGCTTGGCAGACTTCTATGGAAGGAAGTTGTGAAGCTTACATAGAGTTTGGGGATAGCGTACACATAGACTGATTTACTACGTGTTTTAAATTAAACAGCCACAGTTAATGTGTAACTGAATATTTTTCGGTTGGGGTGGTCCCGTAACTTGGACCCATGGCTGTATGTGTGTCAATAATTTCTTTTTATTAGTAGGCTGTTTAAGGCGGTTTTCAAGAAAGCGTATTCTTAATAAGTTAATTACAGCTCATGATACGCAACACGGTGTTTCATTTAGGGATCAGGTTAAAAGAAATGTTAAACCGTTGACTTTAACGTCAGAATGTTAAATTTTATTTTTAGTAAAATTTAAGAGACTGCAGCTTGCAGAAGTCATTTTTAAAATTTCAAAAGCTCCTCTCAAAGTAAACTTTAATGATTGCATTCAGTTTCCAGTTAAGAAGACCAAACGAGCCAGACTCTTGATGTGGCAGATGTCTTTGTTTATTCCCCAAAGGAGGGAAAAAGTTAAAGGGAAAATACAGAGAACTCCCTTGAATTCCTAGACTTAAGTCCCTTGTTACTCAAAGTTGTTTTGCATATGATTTATAGATGGTTTTATTTGGTTTAGTGAAGAGTAAAATGTTTCTCTTCCTGATTCCAAAGGGTATGCGTGGAATCATTCAGAAAAATGTTCAGTTGTGTGTAGGCCACTAGAAGTCCTGAGTCACCCTCATTTGCTTGCCTTTTCTTCAGAGGGAACAGTGTGAGAAGACACGCCTTTCCTCTGTCACAGACCAAGGTCAGAGGCACCAATGAATGGAATCCATATTTACCTACTTCATCATCTGGGGCTCTAGAAATGAGAGGCGGGGTGGGGATGCTATTTAACTCCTTCTGTGCCACTGGTTAGGCCTCTGGCAGCAATAGTATTGATTACAATCAAATAAAAATTACGGTGTGACTTCGCAGATTATTAATTATCTAGATCCTTTGTTGCTGTTTCTCTTGACAGCCTGCATTTTCCTCCAGTCATGAGCCCCTGACAGGAATTTAAAAGGCACAAAACTATACAAAAAGCCAATTTGTAAATTACTTAGGAGGTCGGAGGATGGAAAGTGACGGATTTATGGATTATCTGTGGATTTCTCGATTAATCCCCAGATAAATCCATTATTAGGGATATCCACACTATCCCTATTTACCATTAACTAATTTGTACCTAATTTAACAGTGAACTTTGTTTTAACCCATCAGTCTGTTAACCTGCTGTTTCCCCGTGTTAATACAACTTCACATGCTTGATTTAAAACAGCTTTCCTTTATTAATTTGAGGTATAATTTTTTAAATTATAGAATACGAAATCAACATCAGCATGGATCTTTATCACAGCATATTGTGTGCTTCTGTGTGGCACTAAGCCACGTAAAACAACCCATACAAGCTACAGACGAGGTATTTTAGGGCAAAAAAGTACGCCCTAGGCAAAATCATTTTTAGAATCATTTAGACATTGGGTCGTAAAGCCGTTCTTTTATTTTGAATCTGAGAAACAGTCGAGCAAAATCTCCTTAATAGAACAACCCTATTAGAACGGTATAAACAGTCTTAAATATTGCTTTGAAAACAATGTAGCCCTTTAAAACTAAAAGTCTTAGTAGAACGAGTCTTCAGTGCACAAAAAATGTATCACAAAGTCAGCCATGAAAATCCTCTAGGAGGTGATTTACTTTTAGGTCAGACAAGGTCTGGATAAGAGACCACAGGATTCCTAGTTTAAATTGGAAGCATCAATACACTGGTTGATCTCATCTTTTGAATGGACTTTAGAAGTTGGATTGCATAATCTAAAGAGCCTCCTCTGGCAGTTCAGTTAGACGCCCTTGATGCTGAGATAAGACATCCTATATAGAGCAGTAATGTCCCATTTGAATATTTCTCAGTTTATATTTTGGGGAAATCAAATGCGGTCTATAATCTGTAGAACCCATCACTTAACCACTTTTGCTTAGCAATTACTATTTCATTCTTAATGTCCCTACTATCCATTCATATTCAGATGCTTACAAGGAGACAGGCATCACGCACAACAAAGGAGTCACGTTTTGTTGTGTAGGTTATTCAGGCAGCAAGTTTAGCAGACCAATCCTTGGGTCACCGCATACTTCTCTGCCTTTTAGAAAATCTCTTGCCCCTGGCAGTTCAAATCGAATCTTTTGAACTGTAAATGTGGCTATTTACATTGCCAGGAAAAAATAAGTCCAGAGACATGTCCTCAGAATTAAGGGCCAAAGATTATTTTAATGTACGGTGAGAGTTTACTAAAAGTAAACCTTTATTGTACGATTTTAAAATATTAACCACACTCGTAACTTCAGTTCTGCAGAGAACTGAAACGTAGGAGTAGGGATGGTCTGGGGCCGAAGACATCAGCATTTTGTTACACACAGCCTTGGCTTTGGGCCTTCCATGTTCTCCAAAGCCTGAGAGACTATGCGGGAGCTGCAAGACAGAAAAAGGCTGTTGCATGCCTTAACCCAGGCTAAAAGGACTCTTACCTCCGTTTTGTTATTTCTGCCTCCAAACAGCATTCCAGTTAGCTCTTTTTGGTGATAAAAGATAAAGATTTATTGTACCCCACCTACAACTGGAATCAGAATTTCACAGGAGGGTCACAGTCATTAGAGAAGTTTTCTGGAATACTATTCTCTAAATAAGCACCATGTGGGTTGTTGCTATTATTTAACACCTATTAAGTAGGCACATCATTCTAGGCTTTGAACAGCTGAAGAGTCCGGGCCCCAGCTTTCTTGGAGCTTACAGACAATTCCGCAGACAGGCAGGGGAAGGTCGGTGTGCTCGATTAAGGGCACATACTGAGCAAAGTTTAACTACTTGCGGGTTTCCTTCCGCGAGTTTGGAAAATACGTGGTCTAGGGCTAAATTCTTAACCTGGAGGATTGAGTCTCGTTCTAGAACTTCTAACTGGAACCTCGGTAGGGCTGTGACACAGGAACGCAGTCCAAAGTCCAAAGTGCTGTCACACAAGAAATTCATTATGCCCAGCATGCAACCGTCATGCATGAAAGGGGCCGCTGGACCTCGGTTATCTTCCTACAAATCAAGAAGCCATTTGGAAACATCGGGGCCAGGTCAAAATCGTCAAACTGTAGCCTTGTCTTTCTCCACTTTTTTTTTTTTTTTTTTTAAATTGTTGCTCACAGTGGCGTTTTTGAAAAGGAAGAAAACAGCCGCCAGCACTGCCAAGCCCTGTTTACTGGAGGGGAAGGAAAGGGGAGGCGGCTCCCTGACTCTCCGGCAGCCTGCGTAAGGGCCTGCGCCCACGAGGAGACCCTGCTGCGGTTTCCAGCGCGGCACCCTGACTCACGCCGCGCCCGTGTTTATTTATTCTAGAACTTCTGCCGGGGCCGCACGGCCGCCGGCGCAGCGCCCTCGCCCCGCGCCCCGCTCTGCGCACGTGGAGCCGGGCGGCGGGACCCCACGCGGGCGGCGGCGCCCGGACCCGCCCCGCCGGCGCGCCAGCTGCGCGGCTATAATTAGAGAGGAGCCGCGGCCGCGCGCCCCCGCCCGCGTGCCCGCGAGGGCCGTGCGCGCGCGCGCGCGCGCGTGGGGCCGCCCGCGTGCGTTCCCCGGCCTCGCGCTCTGGACCGGTTACCGAGTCGTGCACCAAATAAAGTAAAGGTCTGGCTCCTGCCGGGCGAGGCGGGCGGGCGAGCGGCGTGCCAGCCGGCTCCGGGGTGTGGCGAGCCCTCGGTTGCCCAGAAAAGATGCAACGCGCGTCAGCAAGAGCCTTGGCTGCTGCCGCGAGGGTCCCTGACGCGCTGCCGGCTGTCCCGGGTGGATTTTCTAAGTTGGGGAGGGCGCATGACAAGAGCTGCCCCAGATGTCACTCCCTTTTTGGAAATCATGAGGCTGCCTTTTTTTTTTTTTTTTTTTTTTTTTTAAACGACTGTGGCTATAATAAGGCAAACGGTCCACGCTGGTGGAGTAAACTCTCATACTTAAGGGGCATCCGTCTTCGGGGAAAGCACACCGAGGCACGGGTGCGTGTCCATAAAAATGTTATTTATTAAGCGAACCTCAGGGCATGCCCATATGGGTACTACAGAGTCAAATAAAGTATTGCAGCCACCGACTGCCTAAAAGGGAGTTGCCTTTTTACAGAGAGACCTTTATTAAAATTACGGCAAGGGCCAGAAAGTTTTTTCTTGCGTCATAGCACCGTTGGGCGCTGGAGGTGCCCCGCAATCCATGGACTTCTAATTTCCGTTCATTGTTAGATTCAGTACTCTGCAGTAACGTCTCAAAAAAAATCCAAGAAGCATGACCCCATCCTTGCACAAGATGACGCCGAAATGGCATGTAGTACCAGCCTTGGAGTGCGGGCCGAGGAACTTCACTGTGGACTGAGGGTTGTGTAATAGTTTCAGGCACGAAATCATTTTAGAAGCGTGGGATGAATTCCTACAGAACCGTCCCCTCCTTCTGTATTTTATCGAAGAACTCCCAAGGCTTCTCAGGTTGCAGCTCGATTCCTATGAAGCTATTTTTGCTCTTTGCCCGAGCCCATTGGTCTTGACACAGCATCGCTAGAGTCACCCGCTCCGCTCCTGGACAAAAGACCTTTGAGAGCGAATTCTGCAGAGAGAGTCTCTCTGAAAACACACCTCAGAATTGTCCAGTTCTGTCCCAGACACACGACAACACCGGAACAGAGGTCAGGACGTCTCCAGGTGTTCCTGGGCTTTGGGTGATCATTTCAGGTAATTCCATTCATTTTTGTGTTTCTATGTGCGATTATTATTATTATTATTATTGTTAATGACCGTGTGCTTACCTTAGTGGGGGCAAAGGAATCAAACTGGACTGTCTCAATGACAGCTTTTTGGTTTTCCATCCATTGGCCAGACATAAGAAAGCACTGGATGTGATACCCATTAGGTACTTGGGCGCCATGAATGTGTACCACTAAAAATATAGATGCTTGGTTATTATATTAAAGAGGAAATAGCAAATGGTCTTGAAACACTGGAGAGAAGGGGCTCCCCCTGCTGTCATCATAGAAGCTGCATCGTCTCTCTGGCTAGAGTAGCAAGGACATCGCAGGGTAAAGCATAGTAGCCGACCATTCGTGAAGTTCTCATCACGTTGGGGGACGTATAGTTCTATTGGAAATAAAAGAAAAAAACACAGACCACGAGTGAAGGCAATGAATACTTTTCTTAAAAGTTTTCTGTGCTCACATTCACTTGCTGAAGGGCCAGCGTCCCTATAAACCACTGAAATGGCCGGGGCACCTGGGTGGCTCAGTCGGTTGAGCGTCCGACTTCAGCTCAGGGCACGATCTCACGGACCGTGAGTTCGAGCCCCGCGTCAGGCTCTGGGCTGATGGCTCAGAGCCTGGAGCCTGCTTCCGATTCTGTGTCTCCCTCTCTCTCTGCCCCTCCCCTGTTCATGCTCTGTCTCTCTCTGTCTCAAAAATAAATAAATGTTAAAAAAAAAAAAAAAACACTGAAATGGCCAACCCAAGTCCACGGATGGCTTTAAAGGCAAGGGTGGCATTTGCCACCTGGTGGCAGGTAGGGTTGAGGTGAGCCTGTGTTTGAGCATATTGTGCCTTTTTTAAAAAAAAAATAATAATCGATAAAAGTGACGTATGACGAAAAATAACACCACTAAGTTTTGACCTTGGTAAAAATGTTGGCTTTGTAACAAAACTTGTTTCCTTTTCCTGTAAATCACACTCCTCTGCACATGGGTCTTTACATCTGTAAGTAAGCCTTGAGAGCTCATGAACACCACGGATTTGTAGCGCTGGGAAGAACTCGATGGCAAACATTCCCTGAGTGAAGTGTCAGCCGTGACCAGACCGAGCCGGAGGTCATTCATCTGTTTGCCGAGAGGTTGAGGACTTGGATGGAATTAGTCGGGTCGAAGGTCTTCACGGATGAGGTCAATCGCAAGCAGTTAGGAAGGAGAGGAGAGGGGCGCCTGGGTGGCTCAGTTGGTTAAGCCGTGGACTTCGGCTCAGGTCATGATCTCACGGTTTGTGAGTTCCAGCCCCGCCTCAGGCTCACTGCTTTCAGCACAGAGCCTGCTTTGGATCCTCTGTCCCCCTCTCTCTCTGTCCCTCGCCCACTCGTGTTCTCTCTCTCTCTCAAAAATAAATAAACATTTAAAAAAAAAAAAAAAAAGAAGGAAAGGAGATGGCCTGTGCAAGCTCTGAGGGATTGGAGAGGAAAAATCACCGGAGGAGAACCCACGTCTACGTGGGTGTGGTCATGTATTGATTCATTTATTGGTTTGCTTATCCCTTCCCTCCACTCATGGTAAGGAAGGCAGGCGCTTGAGCTTTGGCCACAGCTCCACCTCTCTAACCATAGCGTTTAACCCTCTGACCTCAGTTTAATTATCTGTGAAATGGGTTAAGGCTATACCTACGTCGTGGCATTGTTGTTGAGGGGATTGAATGACAGGGTTGTAGAACACGCATAGTCAGCGCCTATTAAGTCCTTGTTAAATTTGGGTACATCACCCTGCGGTGCTGGGCTCTGGGCCGGTGTTAGATAGTTGTTAAAAAACAAACAAAAAAAACCACCAGTGTCTTCAGGGTCACCTGAGTGGCTCAGTCCGTTAAGCATCCAACTTTGGTTCAGGTCATGATCTCACGGTTGGTGAGTTCGAGCCCCGCGTCGGGCTCTGTGCTGACCGCTCGGAGCCTGGAGCCTGTTTTGGATTCTGTGTCTCCCTCTCTCTCTGCCCCTCCCCCGTTCATGCTGTGTCTGCCTGTCTGTCTGTCTCTCTCTCTGTCAAAAATAAACATTAAAAAAATGTAATCATGAATCTGGTCCCCTCTCTCCACCTGATGGAAACCATCATCATCTCTTGTCTGAAGCACTGCAGAAGCTTCTTACCTGTTCTTCCAGCTCCCGCCCGTCTTCTCTGCAGTTTGTTCTCAGTTCAGCAGCCAGAATAAACCTCAAAGATACTGGCCTGATCTTGTTTCATCTTCATTCAAAGCCCTACGATAGTTTTCTGTCTCCTTTAGAGTCAGATGTGAAGTCTTCCGCTGGCCTGCGAGGCCGTGCCACCTCTCAGACCTGGCTCGGACCCTTGCTGGCTCCATTTTAGCCACACTGACATCCGCGCTCTTTCCTGACCTTGCCGAAGAGGCTCCTGCCTCAGGACCTTCGCATTTGCTCTCCTCTGTTTGGAAAGGTCTTCTGAGATGTACGCACAGCTCGCTCCTTCACTCCCTTCAGGTCTCAGCCCCAGTGTTCCTGTTGCTGTTGTAAACATTCCCACAAATTTCGTGCCTTAAAACAACACAAAATAACTGTCTTAGGGTTCTGGATGTCAGGAGGGTAAATTTAAGATGTTCACGGGGCTGGTTCCTTCTGGAAGCTTCTGGGCAGAACCCGTTTCCTTGCCCCTTTCATCTCCTCGAGGCCGCCCACATTCCTCGGCTTGTGACCCCTTCCTGCCACCACTCTGAACCCTCGCTTCTGTCCTCACGTTGCCTCCTGCCTCCCTCTTCTAAAGACTCTTATAATTGGGGCGCCTGGGTGGCTCAGTCGGTTAAGCAGCCTGCTCTCGGTTTCAGCTCGGGTCATGATCTCATGGTTGCTGGGTTTGAACCCCACGTTGGGGTCTGCACTGACAGTGTGGAGCCTGCTTAGGATTCTCTCTCTGCCGCTCCCCCACTTGCACGCACGTGTACTCTTTCTCTCTCTCCCTCAAAATAAATAAACTTTAAAAAAAATCCCGTATAATTACACTGGGCTCAGCTGAGTAGTTCAGGATACTCGGCTTATCTCAAAATGCTTAACTTAATCAAATCTGCAAAGTCTCTTTACCAAGCAACATCCCGTATACACAGGCTCAGGGTGTTAGGACGTGGACATCTTGGGGAGGGGTCATTACTCAGCCTACTGCACACTCTCTATAAAATAACCGTCCCGGGGCGCCTGGGTGGCGCAGTCGGTTAAGCGTCCGACTTCAGCCAGGTCACGATCTCGCGGTCCGGGAGTTCGAGCCCCGCGTCAGGCTCTGGGCTGATGGCTCGGAGCCTGGAGCCTGTTTCCGATTCTGTGTCTCCCTCTCTCTCTGCCCCTCCCCCGTTCATGCTCTGTCTCTCTCTGTCCCAAAAATAAATAAAAAACGTTGAAAAAAAAATTAAAAAAAAAAATAACCGTCCCAACTTACCCCCCATTCTAGAATCCTGTCCCTGTTTCATTCTTCCCCTTAGCACTGTTCCCCATCAGACATTGTTTGTGTCTGTTGGTTTATAACTTTCTGTCTCCCCCGCGCCCCGACCCCTGCATGCCTTAGAGTGTAAAGCCTACCAGACAGGGCAAAGCACCCCCCTGTGGCACAATAGTGGGGGGCGTGGGCATGTTCTCAGTAAATATTTGTTAAAGGGCTAAATTTAGTCTCTGATCTTAATGAGGGGAGTGTGGTGCAAAATAGTGAACGGTAAGAAAAGAGTCATGGGGCACCTGGGGTGCATGGGGCTCAGTTAAGCATCTGACTTTTGCTCAGGTTATGATCTCGCAGTTCACGGGTTTGAGCCCCGCATCAGGCTCTGTGCTGACAGCTCAGAGCCTGGAGTCTGCTTCGGATTCTGTGTCTCCCTCTCTCTCTGCCCCTCGACATCTTATTCTCTCTCTCTCTCTCTCCCTCTCTCTCTCTCTCTCTCTCTCTCTCTCAAAAATAAATAAACACTAAAAAAAATTTTCTTTTAAAAGGAAAAAGTCATAAAAATGTATTTGGAAGATTTCATGGAAACACAATCATTGGACTGCAGAGAGAGAACATCAGGAGGGCTGCACGGAGGAGGAAACTGAAGGGGGCCAGTGGCAGGGCAGGGCTTGGGAGAAGGAACAGAGCTCAGCCAGGTGGGATGGATCTGGGGATCCTACAGGAACTGTTTAGCCAGGCAGGAGGAGGGTCCATGCGGACAGATGCGGGTTAGAAAAAGCAGGAAGAAAAGGTCAGGGGCATATGCTAAGGAACCACATCAGAGTCCGAAGGGTGATGTAACCTGAGATGCTTTCTGCAGGGGTAGGAGGTAGGGGGCGGGGTTCAGGTAAAGCAGGAGGAAGCAGGCAGGAAGCGCATTCTCCTTGGGGGTGGGCGGTAACAGCCTCTCCCAGGGGGCCCCCCAGAATGGTGAGAATGTGTTCTGATGGCTGACCCCAAAGAGTTCAGCCGGCTCTGAACTTCCACCTTCTCCTGGCACAGGAGGAGAGAGGAGGGCGGCAGGGGTGGGGTGGGGGGATGTGCAGCAGCTTGGCTCACCTAACAGCTCCCTGGGCGGGGGGGGGGGGGCCCTTCCAGGCTGGTTGCAGCTGTTCTTTTATCGAAAGATTTGGCCAAGAACAGTGTGAAGCGGTCACAGTCACGACTGCCTTGACTCCACCAGCCTGGCTGTGCCCTTGGATAAGTTCTTGGGGGTCTCTAAACCTCAGCCTCCTCATCTGTAGAGGGGGGATAAGAATAGTGCCTACTTCTTAAGTTTATTGTGAGGGCTAAGTGAAGTGATACATTAAGTCTCCTCGGGGCAGTTATACCAAAAACCCAGAGTCTAGTTCTTTATCCCCAAACAGGAAGCACCCGAGGCCGGGGTGACCAACCATCTTCTCTCCCCTCACCCAACCCCTAGAGGTCTCACCACTCAGGTCTGCCCCCCCCCCCCCCACCTGCCGGGGCCCTCTGTGGACAGATCTCTCTGATAGGCCTTCTGGGAATGCATAGTTAAATTGCAGCCCTCCACCTCCAGAGTCCTCTGAAACGGAATCTCCCCCACCACTTCCAGTGGGAATGGATTTCCAGCCCTTCGTCCCTTCTCTAGCCTGAAAACTGCCCCCTTCACACTTGGGTTGTGAGTCTGCATGGCTCTCCCCTGCCCAGCCTCATCTCCGGGATCTCTGGCCCATCCTTGGCCCTGGTGGAGAGGACAAAGGAAGGCCACCAGGTTCTGGGAGCCAGAGAGAGGCTGGGATGGAGAAGCCTGAGGCTGCTTCAGTCCTGGTTCTGTCTCTCTCTAGCAGCAAGGGCCAAGGTCAGTTTTTTCATTTTTTTATTTTATTTTTAAGGTTTATTTATTTTTGAGAGAGAGAAAAGACAGAGTGCGAGTGGGGGAAGGCCAGAGAGAGAGAGAGAGGGAGACACAGAATCCGAAGCAGGCTCCAGGCTCTGGGCTGTCAGCACAGAGCGCGATGCGAAGTTCAAACTCACAAACCTTGAGATCATGACCTGAACCGAAGTCAGACGCTTAACCAACTGAGCCACCCAGGCACCTCGTGTTCTAGATTAATCAAATGTACATATCACTCACCCTACCACAGGTAAGGAGGGAATGTTTAATACCTATAGTATTAGGTATAGAACCAAGAACTTGAAAAGGTGCTGTAAGCTCTAAGGTAATGTAAAAATACTGACTTTTACTACTTCACCTGGGATTTCTCTACCGACAGAAACTTTACCCTACCTGAAGTTAGGGATTTACTTCCCCTCACACATAATTTACAAAAATATCAAGACAACTTTGATCATCTGTAAAGTATTGATCCAATAGTGTTCCCCCAAATCCCCAGCTCATCCTAAGGACACAGCTCTTTCTGGGAGGCGGTTCTCATGGTTATGATGCAGTTACAAACCACTGGGTCACATTTCTACGTGGCCTTGCAGAAATGTTACGCTCAGGTTGGCCATGGGCTCCACGGTGGGGAATGGGGAGTCAAAGTCACCAGGAGAAACTGCAGACTTCGTCCCCACAATGCTGGGAGAACTCGGGGTTAGGCTGCCCTGGGCACCAGTCCCCATAGGAAGGCCACAAGAGACAAAGAAGTCTGAAAACAGATAGCTAAAGAGGCTTAGTCTTCGGGCAGACCTGACAAGAGACTGGAGGTACCCTCGCTACCGAAATACGTAATGTGTGCTAAAGGGGGTGTGTAAAACTAAGTGTGTCTTATTTCAGTGTGTGCTAAAGATTTCATGCGGGATTGCTAATGTGGGAGCTACTGCCTGTCTGTTTCGTTTTTGCTGAGTCACAATAAATGTATTTCTAAGCGACCAAGGAGGCTTTGGGAAGACGTGGTCACTCTACGGGGCAGAGAGGGGCAAAGGGAGCTGCACAGAGGAGGAGACACTGAAACTCCTCGGCCCTGGGCTCCTTCGTCATCCCACCATGAAGGCACACGTCTACCCCAGTCCTCAGGCCAATCCAGGCATGACGAAGGACTTCTGAGTGCCTCTGGGTCCCAGGACCACCTTGTACCACTCGCCGAGTTCCCATGTGACTGCCTGAGTGTCCTTCCTCGCCCTGTCCTAGAACCTCTGCCCCTGGGGAAGCCTTCTAGAAGTTTCCGTGGCTCCTCAGCTATCCCCTCAAGCTCTAGTCTCGAACTGTAAAGGGAGCTCATTGGCTCTTGGACCTGAAGAATCCATAAGCAGGTCGGCTTCGAGTTTGACTCACTTCAGGTTTGAGCCCGTGTCTAAGGGCACGTGAAGTACTGCAGCCCATGGGACTGGTGGCCCGTGGGGCTGAGCGGTCTCCACCTGCAGGGTCACAGGCAGCAGCCCTAATCCCTGGAGAGGACAGCTGCCGGGAAGGAGGGGTGCTCCCGCCCTGATGTCAGAGTTAGCCCCGCATGGAGGGGCAGGGTGGTGGCTGGTAGGCAGGTAGATGTGTGCACCTCAAGACTTCTTTGCTCCTGCTCGGTCTTCCTCTTTGCCACCGAGGGAGTGATCCCCAGCACTGAACTCATGGTGACCGGCTCTACACCTGTTAGGACACGGGCCGAGCTTTGGGGTGCCATGGGGAGCCACTGGAAGCCAAGGAGAGTGACTCACCCTCTGTTGACAGAGATGGCGTGGCCGGGACAGAGAATGCAGGAGGAAGGTGACTGGAAGACATGTTGGGACAGCCCAAGCGAGGGGGCTGTCTCTGAGATTTTGATGTGTAATTTGTTTTTATATGTTAAAAAAAAAAATACCTGAAGTGGCGGGACTCGTATCTTCACAAGCTATAAAATGCCTCTCTCATGCTCCCCCTGTCTGTCTGTGCCACTTCCCTCCCCACCAGGCTGCCATTGTCGTCACCGGCAAGGGCATGTCACCTAGCACGCGAGGGGAGGCCACCGCTGCACCCTTGCTGAGAAGTACACGGATCCTTCCCGCACCGTGCTGTCCTCGCACGGGTGCTCCAGGAGCGCGCCAGCTTGGCCGCGTGCACTTGGCACTCCCATCCGTCACCGGGTGACGAGAATCTTCCACGTGCCGATGGCGGGCTGCAGGAACCAGCAGACCACTAGTCGGACCTGAGCCTTCAGGAGAAAAACTCAGCAGAGTTGTGACTGGGGATCCTTCTGAGCTAGGGAGAGACACGCTAGGGGCAAAATGTTGCTGGAATTATTGGCACAGAATTCTAAGTTGTGCAGGAAAAAAGAAAAAATTCCGCTGAACGCTAACCCAGTGCTGTGTGATTTACAAAGCCTTTTGCTTCTGTCAGGCCTTTGAAACAAAAGCATCAGAGAAATCGCGCCTTGCTGAAAGTTATTCGGTGAAGCCTCCATTTAAATCCAGACCTTCTAACCCTAAATCCTATCTTCTTTTTATCACTGGTTTACAGCATTTACGGGTAACGCTTTTGGGGACCCTGGCAGCATGGGCAATATTAGTTAAGCTGTGCCACAGAATGGATTCTACAAATCCCACCAAACCCTTTGCTTACCCACTGGTTCATTCTCATTCTTCATGCTTAGTTTGCTAATGTAGGAGTCACATGTCCCTGTTGTCTTTATTCTCCTGGTTTAATCAGGAAAACGAGCCAGAGGAGCCGAAATGATTAGCTTGGAATCATTAGAAGAGGAAAGAATTTATATTCACAGTGACTGTATTTCTAGTCCATTGATTAGGCAATTTTGCTTTTATGAATCAATCGGGGTGATTGCTATGCTGAATAAAATACGGAATTGCTATCAGAAAGAAAACATAAATTATTAGCTTTAAAATGCATACCGTCTATGCAGGGAGCTACACAGTGTATGGAATGTTTCTTGTTTCCTCTTCCAGATTTCTACCTGGGTTTTCTCAAGGGGTACTCCTATGGGCTCTTTGGCTCTGTTGTGGCACGTGACGGGATGATCCAACAATGCAGTGTCCCGGCGTGTGACATTACTATTTAGCTTCCACTAACAGCCCCTTGTAGGCGCGGGGTGGTGTTCCAAGTCAACACAGAGCGCTTTAATATCAATATCAATAACCACGCGTATCTTGACTCTGCGGCTTACAATCCAGAAGGCAAGGTGATTTTTAGAAATCCATACAATCACCTTTGGAGACTCTAAGAACTAATGCCCGAACCATCTCATCTCCTATTAACCGGTTAATTTTTTTTTCCTAGGATATACAGAGGTCATTTCCTAAATGGCACATTTCCCACTGATTAATCTCAGTGGATTGCCTCTTACTATAGCAAATATGATAATGTCCAACAATTATAATTCATAATTATGGAACTTTATTTCATAAGAGGGTGTTTTAAAAGCCAGATAATCACTTTTAAGAAGACACTAGAAAATTGAATAGGGCAGAATAGAGGTGGAAGGAGGAGGAGAAAACAGAATAAAAATAGCAGTGGATGAAACGCTTTAAGACTAAAACCTCGCAAGGCTGGTGTTCCATGCGTTAAGAACAAAAAAGGAGGCATTTGGCTTTAGTACCGTGGGATTTTATGGATTCTGGACGCCAGAAGTTTCTTTCTTTCTTTGTTTATTTTTTTTTAAGTTTATTTTGAGAGAGAGAGAGAGAGAGAGGAAGAGAGAGAGTGTGTGAGCGAGCAGGGGGTGGGCAGAGAGAGGGAGAGAGAGAGAATCCTGAACCCCAAGCGGGCTCTGTGCTGTCAATGCAGAGCCCGATTCAGGGCTTGATCTCACAAACTGTGAGATCGTGACCTGAGCTGAGATGGAGAGTCGGATGCTCAACCGACTGAGCCACCCAGGCGCCTCTAGATACCAGAAGTTTCATGATTTAATTCATTTGACACATTTATTGTATGCATCCTATACATTAAGGCACTAAGGAGTTTAGATTGTTATAATTTTTTTAAGATCTGGCCATCTCGCAGCCTACAGAAAATGGACTGGCCCACGAGATAGACAGTTGATGAGCATGGAGGAAAAGGGAAAAGAGAAGGAGAAAGAAAAAGCAGAAATGAAAGTTTAAGGAGCAGCAGCAGCCAGTGCAAACAAAATCCCGCTGCAAGACCTTTGTCCCCCAAATAAAACTGTCAACTGTTTCTTAATTAACACTTTCCTAATTTTTCTCAGCGAGCACTAGGTCCTGTACGTTATAAGTACCTCCCAAGGCACAGTGAGGAACACAAGATAAATAAGATTCAGACCCTATTCTCAAAGAACTTAGACTCTATTTGGAAATTTCAAGCAGTGCACATTGAATCATGGATCCGCTCTAAGACAGCATTCAAGCAGGTACAGGAGACCTGATCCACACTCTGGGGGTGACGTTCAAAGAAGGCGGTAGGCCCAGCAGGGGTGGAAGGGACAAGGAAGGGTTCCCACAGAAGAGGGACACCAGAGAGGCCTGAGAGGCGGCGCAACAGAGGGGAGGCAAGAAGACACAGAGCAGAAATTAGCATCGTGTGTCTTGGGATCAAGAAGAAAAATCTGTGCCTTCTGTAACCGCAGGATAATTACGAGGGGGTCACGGGGAATGCTGTTTGAGTAAGCGGGGGAAGCTGGGACCTCCAAGCTTTCGGAAACTCAAGCACAGGGAGGTCGGGAGGGTGGCCGAGGGTGAGGAAGCCGGCCACGGCCCAGATACCGGTGGAGAATGGAAAAACCACTTTGCTGACAGGCCTTTGTGCCACTCCCTTCCACGGAACTGGTCCAGGATGGCCGCAGAGGAGCTCACGGAAGAGAATTTCAAAGAGGTTGTTGATAAGGCTTGGAGACGGAGCTGATTTCGGGCAGGGGCGAGAAGAGGGTGTGGAGGATGACTCCAAACCTGCGAATATGCCTCATTTCCGCCAACTGGAGCAGGACTCGGGCTTGGGAGAAGATGACAAATGCCTAGATCAGAAGACTAAGAACGACTCCAGACGCAGCTGGGGTAGCCTCAGGGCGAGGATCAGAGCTGTCCGGTCCTCCCCAGTCCCCAGGGTTAGGCAAGGATGGCAGGACGTGTGTGAAAGCTGTGGGGGTGCCCGGTAGGGCTGGGCACGGGAGGGGGCAGGGGAGGGGGGAGAAGGGGGGCAGGGCACGGAGTTCTGGGCACTGGGGAGACTCACTCCATCACTCCCCCCCCCCCCCCCCCCCCCAGAGAGCAGTGTATGCATCTGTGCTGCAGAGCACTGCTCCTTGGCTCTCGTGGCCTCTGTGGCCTCATTCAGGGAGCACGACCCGCTCACACGCGCACGCCAGGCACCGTGCGGGGTCCAGGAGCTCATGGGGGATGGGGGGGGGCTCTCAGTCTCCCGGGGAAGGCAGAGATAAGCAGATGTGGGGATCCGAAAATACGAGCCGTCACTCCGAGGAAAGCATCCGAAGCAGCCTCCTCGGGTATTTCCTGGGGGTGCTGTGTTGAATTGGCATTGAAGGGGGCAAAGACTTCAGAGCACTGACCGTCCTTCAGCAATTCTTGGCAGGAGCAGAGGGTGGCATGATTTAGGGTGAGAAGTTTGTGTCTCAAAGTTCAGCATATAAGAGTCTAGGGCTGTCGTCACAGCAGCTCGAGGAAGTTAACCAGGGTAGCCCCTGGGAGGCTAAGACAGACGAGGGCAGTCCCCAGCTTGGGCGCTGGGATGCGTTCCCACATCCCCAGTGGATGCCCCAACCCCACGGATGGTACCCAGCCCCATCTATGCTATGTTTTTTCCTACCCCATACATCCCTATGATAAACACATACTTCCTTTATAAATTAGGCACAGTAAGAGCTGAACAGCAATAACTAATAATAAAATCGAATAACTATAAGCCTATACTGTAATAAAAGTTACGTGAATGTGATCTCATTCTCAAAATATCTTATTGTACTTCCTGCGAGGATGTGAGATGATAGAATGCCTAGGAGGTGAGATGAAGTGAGGCGAGTGAGGTGGGCTTGTGACCTGGGATGTGTCAGGGGGCTCATTTTCTTCCCAGCTGATTGACGGCAGGTAATGAGCCGGGAAAAGTGAAAACACAGGACTGTATAGCACACGCTCTTTGAGCCGGGAGCTGAGTCTTCAGGTTCCATGGTGTAGCGGTTAGCACATCTGCCTTACACGCAGAAGATCCTGGGTTCGATTCCCAGTGGAACCACAAGCTTGTCTTAGTTTCCATTTAAAGCTGGAGGAAAAAACGGGCGCGTTTTCATCTTTGGCAATCAGGATCTTTTTAAATACGATTTCATGGGTATGTGCAAATGTCCTGAAGTGCAGGTTTTCTTCCCATCAACTTACGGCACAGAGACCCGGCTGAAATCTCAGCTCAAAGGTCCCCAGCTCCGGGCCCAGATGTTCCTGATCTCTGTCCAGCAAGGATGACAGGCACTCACAGCATGGAGGGGAGCCAGGAGCCCCCCCCGTCCAGGGCCAGCCCTGGGGGCCGTATGGCACTATGACCTCTTCTCCCTGAGGTTCCTCTGACTTCACCCCTGAGCTATCCTGAGTCCTAGGTGCACTGCTGTGCCTAGAATGTGAGGTACGGAGAGAGGAAGACGTTCGGCCGAGTCAGGAATAGCCTGGGTTTTGACATCAAAGAGTCTGGATTCCAATTCTGCCTCCACAGTGCCGTTAGCCATGTGGTCTTGGACACGCTCTTTGCCGTGGTTCTGTCCCTGTGTGTCGACTGGGCATAAGCAAAGCACCGGCATCACGAGGAGTTTGTGCACGCTGGACGAGATGATTATGGAAAGCGCTTAGCACTGGCTCCTGCCTACTGCTAAGTAGGCACTCAACGGGCAGCCGTCGGTCTCAGAATGTGGCTCCCCTCCCCGTGCTCTGCGTGAGCTAGGACCCAACAGCTCTGCCTGTACCCTTCTTCCCTTCTCTCCAGCGACAGAGCTCCAATACCGGCTACCAGAAAACGGACCCTCATTAACAGGTGGCATCACCTCTGAGGTACCTCCGCAGTGCGGCCTGAACCCCACTCTGCCCCCCACCGTGTTGTTCTCCCGCTAATGTTCTGGTTAATCCAACCGCTTGAGCAGAAGTGTCACCTCCCACGCTGTCCCACATACTACCCACCGGAAGATGGG
This sequence comes from Felis catus, assembly GCF_018350175.1. Taxonomy (NCBI): domain Eukaryota; kingdom Metazoa; phylum Chordata; class Mammalia; order Carnivora; family Felidae; genus Felis; species Felis catus. The sequence continues at coordinate 14,085,373 of NC_058378.1, forward strand.
GAGGCGGGATCACGGCAGCCCAGAGGTCTACAAGTCCTGTAGGAGAGCCCAGAAAAGAAAGAGGCTCTTCGCCACGGGAGATTTATTATTACTATTACTATTATTTTGCCGACAGGCTCAGAATTTAAATATAGGACGCTGAATGGCCACAACCTCGGCCCAGCCCTGAGCGCCTCCGGGCATGTTCCTGAACCAAGAATTCGAGTTTCTGCCCAGTGGGCTCGCCATCTGAACTTTCTATTTCTAAAATCGCAGTTCTTGGTAGCCAGCACACATTCTGAGCCACAAAATTCTGAGAATTGTTGCACTCGTCAGCTGCTAAGTCATATGTTCCTCAGCCTGGTCCCTTCTCCAATCCTAACAGGACTTGTGTTAGAGTCTATGCATTTGCCTGTCACATGAAAATTGGCATCCCTTATAATACCATAATCGCCCAGAAATCCACCGTCAGGCCTGTCATAATTAATCCATTTTCAGGATCCCTCAGGGTCTCCAAATACAATGACTGGTGGCAAATTAATAGATCCTTTGGATCGTCTCCTTTCGCTTCAGCAAAGAACTGACCCCGTGATGGAAATTTAGTTTAATTAGGACAATCGCTCATATTGAAAGAGTGCCTCACAGCAAAGAAGCCCCCAGATTCCATCTCTTAAGCTTCGAAGCCGCACCTCACGTGACTTCGGGCCAACTTTCAGCGAACAGGTACGTTCGTCCCCATTTGCTGCCCGTTGACAAGCAAGAAGATATTCACAAAGCTTGGGATTCCCGCTTCGGTGTTGACTTTTGTCGCTTCAGCTTACGTGTATGAACTGTCGGCGGCACAAAAATATATATGGAATAGTTTTTTTTTTTTTTTTTTTTGAGTACCTACTTCATGAATAGGGTATCCTGTGTACATGGTGAGGCTGTAAATAGACTTCAGTAGTGGAGCGCTGGAGTGGACAAATATAGAATGTAGCCTGTGGTCAGCAATGCCACACACACTCCCCCAGAGAGAGCCCCATGCTGGTATGTTAGCTGGTCTGTCTGGAAGCTTTTTTTTTTTTTTTTTTTTTTAGGTTTAGTTGCATGATAGTACAAAGAGCCTTGTGTTATGGTCTCAACACTACTATTTATACCCCATGACCCATTAAGCACTGATTCCTTGGTTGGGGTTCTCCCAACAGCTCGAGAAAAGAAACAGGGAAAAAAATAGCCTGACTGGAAAAAAAAAAAAAAAAAGGAGTTCTCATTTACAATCCTTGAGTCAAGAATTTGGTAACATGACCCCGGCCAAAGCCTTCGGAGGCCTCGTATCAGATGTTGTTATTTTTGGGTGGCTTGAAAATACGCCTGGTTGAGGCGTGGGCACCCGAGTGGCTGTCGCAGGAAGCAGGAGCCAGAGTGGGCCCGGGGCTCTGTCCCCGAGAAAGTCCCCCAGGCGGCCCGGGGACAGCCAGCTGCCGGGCTGGCCCCGGGCCTCACAAGAGGAATCGGCAGCTTGGCCGGAGGAGAACTTCACCTTCCCTCAGTCAGCCTCCCTCCCCTGCAGAGGGGTGTCAGACCTCAACATTCCTCTCTTGGTCTCCCAAAGGCAACTGGACACTCTTTGCCCCGCCCCGCCCCCCCCCCCCAGCACCTTAGGCACTGAACCTCCGTGGAGTCCGACGCACCCCTCCCCCGCCTTCCCCCAGGGGACTTCATTTTCTTTCAACAGGGCATTTCCCCTGAAAAGTGAATTGCCTCCCCTGTTTGGGAAGAATGCCCGCTGGAGATATTTTTACGCTCTGTCTGCAGCGGGTGAAAGGGAAGCCCGGCTGAAGTGATTCCCCGGTAATGCGCTCCCCGAGCCCCACCGTGCTGTGCCAGCGTCCGAACGGACACGGTGCCCACGTTCGGGAACGCGGCTCGCTTGGCCTGTCCCGCCGCACCTCCCTTCCAGCCCGTCGTGACCAGCACACGCGCGTGCTTGCACACACCCGTGTGCACCCGTGCACACGCATGCACGTGCGCGCGCGCGCGCACACACACACACACACACACACAGACACACACACACACACACGCCTGGCTCAGAGGCCAGATAGATGGTTAGCTGCTGTGTTGTGGCCTTCTAGTACATATTTGGAAACTATTCCAGGGGAGCATGAAGGGGACGTGTGGGCCCCTCTTCCATGAAAATAACTAAGAAAGACCTCAAATAAACTGTCCCGAGCGCACTCCGGAGTCGGAGACAGGAAGCCGAAACTCTCTGCTTGCATAATTCACGTGCCCTCAGAGTTACCTTAGTTGAAAAGGTCTTTAAAATATTTAGACCCGATTCCTCTTCCTACGAAAATCGATGCTTGGCGGCCTATGAATCCCGTAAAGTAGGCGACTGTCCATTCTTTTCTTTTAATTTTTTAAAATGTTTATTTGTTTTTGAGAGACAGAGAGACAGAGTGCAAGTGGGAGAGAGGCAGAGAGAGAGGGAGACGCAGAATCCGAAGCAGGTTCTAGGCTCTGAGCTGTCAGCACAGAGCCTGATGAGGGGCTTGAACTCACGAACTGTGAGATCACGACCTGAGCCGAAGTCGGAAGCTTAGCCGACTGAGCCACCCAGGCGCCCCAGGGTCCATTCTTGGCACGAGTGTTAGTGCCTCCAAGATGGCTTCTGACTGATCTGGCCCCACAGGCCTGTGTGCACCCACCGGCCCTCCTTATGGAAATTCAACTTGTCCTTTCTTGTAGCTCAAATCCCGCCTTCTCTGTACAACTTTCCACCGGGCCCCACGGTAAAGATGGGTGTCATCCCATCTCTGAACGTTTCATGTTTGAGCTGGGCCTGGCTGGTTGAGGAGGGGTTAGCGGGTCAATGAGATGGCTAGAGGATGCAATCGTGACGAGCCAAGGGTGGTGTCGCACAATCCAGAGAGGCGGAAAGATGTGTTAGGTTGTGGGAAAGAAAACGTGGGGAGAGCTGGGTTGGAGAAATAACAAACCCGAATGTCAGGTGTTGTCAGCCACGTGAAGGGGGTTGGCTTTAATTGAAAGACAACAGGAAGCCGTGGTTTTAAGTCGAAGCGTGAGTGGCTGTTGCTTGCGTCCAAGGGCTATAACTAACATGGCAGCCCAGAAGTGTTTGTGGGTGCATAAATGAATATCAGATAACTGTTGTGGAGGGCTCAGAGAACCTCTGTGACAGTGTTAGTTCATGTTACATCTTCCCATTGGGAAGTTGTTGTGGTCTGAATGTCTGTGTCCTCCCTACATTCACATGTTGAGGCCCTAACCCTCAACGTGATGGTATTTGGAGGTGGGGTCCTTGGAAGGAATTAGGTTCAGATGAGGCCATGAGGGTGAGGCCCCAAGGGTGGGATTAGTGTCCTCATAAGAAGAGCAAGTGAGTGAGACCAGAGCTCGCTCGAGTTCTCTCTCGCTCCCCAAGCCATAGGAAGACACACTGAGAAGGCGGCCATCTGCAAGCCAGGAATTGGGCCCCTCCCCAAAACCGAATCTGCCGGCACCTTGACCTTTGACTCTTGGCCTCCAGAACTATGCGAAATAAGTGTCTGTTGTTTAGGCACACTGCAGTATTTTGTTATAGCAGCCTGAGACAACTAATACATAAGCCATCCGAAATGCATTAATATAAATAAAAGTTATTTGGGGGGGGGGCACTTGGGTGACTTAGTTGGTTAAGTCTCCCAACTCTTGATCTCAGCTCAGGTCTTGATCTCCGTGCCCTGAGTTCGAGCCCCGAGTTGAGCTCTGCGCCGGGCGTGAAGCCTACTTAAAACAAAAAAAAGTTACTTTTCTATCAAGAACTCAGTTCCTCATCAAAATACGCATAGTATGCGTGGATGCAGACCTGAAGACCTGCGTGTTGCTTATTCTCAAAAAGACCGATCTCATCTCATCTCTCTGATAGATTGGTTGGGCTCGTCAGCAGCCTCCCAAAACTCAGCAGAGGCATGAATGTACCGTCTCTGGTGCGGAACGGTCAAACATTTTTCAGTCCGTCCCAGACAAGATATTATGGGGCTTAAGATGAATTAATGTGAATTTAATCCACGACAATTTTCGGCCAGTAATGTGCTTTTCAGCCTTCATGCTGCCAAGTGTAGGCTTTGTGGGGTTTTGGCTTAGCATTGCTTGGGCTCACGAGTGTAGTGCGGGATGACGAATTGCCATATTCCTCTGGAGAACGGTGTAGTTTGTCTTTATAGTGGTGCTAGGTGTATGGCAGTGGTATGTCAACACAATTTTATTTCTCAGCCCCAGATATTTTCTCTCCCCTACCAGGTTGTCCAGTTTTCTTAGGAACTTTTTCTTAGACTTGGCTCCTCCAGCGGATTCTTGATGGTCTGGTTATAGTTTGGAGAGTACAGCTCTCAGATCCAAGAGATTGGTACCTTATAAATTGTTTCTTCAAAGACTTTAGGAAGAAGAAACTCACTGTTTTCATTCCCTAGAACCAATGTACTTGAATTCTTTCTGCACCTGCCACAAAAATATGGAGTATGTTGTACGAAATACGTTGTCGGTGTATGTAATTTCCTAAGAAGGAAGACTTATAAATCTGTGCCTCTCTCGCCTAATAACTTGCAGTGCCAAGAGTTGGTTTCCACCCGATGCAATCGAAAGTCAGAGCGCAGAAAGGGAGGAAAGATCACAGGCATTCGTTATGATGCCTGTCTGATGAGGAATGCCTAGGACGGTGTCTGGGGATTCTGGAAACTCAGGTGAGACTACATGCCTTAGCCTCTAGCTCTGAATTTGGATACTTCTGCTGTGGCCAGTAAGGTCTGGAGCCACCCAAGGATGTGTGCGTAGCCTTGCACAAAACTCCAGAAGCTTTTTTATTCCTGAAGCACCCTTTCTGAAACCTGTGTATTGTGTCACGTTTAATTTTTTTTAGGTAGAGAGAAGGTTGACCTGAGCAAAAATAAAACTTCCCTCTTTAAAACCAAACAACCAAAAAAAAAAAAAAATACACACACGCAAACAAACAAACAAACAACCTAAAGGAAAAATGCAAGTCTCTGTTATCCCTAAGAACTCTTCTTTTCAGCAGCATTAGAGAGGAGAGGTGGAGGTCACTGGATGTCCTGCCCTTCATGTCCCTGGCTTGGTCCAGTGCTGTTGAAGTCCTTTCTCTTCTGAGTGGCTGTCTGCAAGTTCGGGGGGGCAAAGCACAGGAAGGGATTCGGTTTTCTAAGCCTGAAAGAAAGGCACATCTGGGTCAGATGCAGCTCTGAGGAAGGCATCCCTTTAAATGTGTTTGCTCAGGCCCACCTTCCAGCTCCCCAGCCCCTCCTCTACAGAAGCTCATGTCCATTTCCTCCCCTCCACTCCCTGTCTGCCTGTCCCCTCCGCAAAGCCTCCCAGAGTGCTCCTCCACCCCCACAGGCAATCACCATCCTCATGACTGAGCCCGTGCGTCCCGCGACAGTCACATGTATTTCGGGGTGATGTTTGTAAAATCAGCTAAAATGGTTCTTGAAAGCTAAAGACCACCGTCAACTCTTCACCTTATTCATAAAATCCTGGGCTGGCCTTCATAGAGCTCTGCCGGTTGGGGCTTCTCAACCCTCTGTGTGCCTGTCAGTCACCCGGGGCACCTGTTATATTCCGGGTTCTGAGTCAGTAGGTCTGTGGCACTGGGTGAGAGTTCTTGATGTTACAACCCAAGTCAGGCACAGGTGAAGCAGAAGTGTAACGGAGGCTCGTGGTGGCTCCACTTAAAGAGAGTTTCGAGGCTCCTGGGTGGCTCAGTTGGTTAAGTGTCCGACTTCAGCTCAGGTCACGATCCCATGGCTCCTGAGTTCGAGCCCTGCGTCCGGCTCTGTGCTGACAGTGCGCGTCCTTCTTCGGCTCCTCTGTCTCCCTCTCTCTCTGCCCCTCCCCTGCGTGCTCTCTCTCAAAGATAAATAAACGCGAAAGAAAGAAGTAGAGTTTCACCCCAGCTTCTTCTGAGGGCTTCTTCCCAGCTATTCATTGACGTTTTCATGTCCCTCGAGGCTCGCTTCCAATCTGGCACACCCCTACGAGAATGCCAGAATCCTCTCAAAGGCCGGAGAGCGATGACGTACCCAGCGGCACTGGCCACTGCAGAGAGGAGGCGTTCTGATCACGAGCTGCTTTTATCTGGAGCTCACTGACCAAGCGGTTCCACGTCCCTGGGGAGCATTTGATGGACAGCGCTGCCTTTAGAAAGTGATAGAACTTTTCTGTTGGCAGAATTTGTATTAAAACCTCAAGACGCTCGGTTCTTTTCATCTCCGCTCCTCCTAATTTATAAGACAAAGCCTCAAGTGCTTGATCTGTAAAATGCATCTTGCCAACGGCAGGCAGACTTAAGGAGAGCCTCCTCGGCCAGGTAGCTTTCATCTTAAGGGATGTACAGAGCCAGGGAGCCAGGCCTGACATGCAAATGATTAGGTAGTAGCATAAATCATACGAAATTGGGCCCCAATCCATCATTCTTACTTTCAGAAAAAAAAAAAAAAAAACAACTTTCTAAATAAATAACCTGTTTTCAGTCTGAAACTAACATGATCCCAAACCATTTTAAAAATAGAGTAAAAGAAAAGGAAAAAGAAAAAACTCGCTCCAGTACATTAATAACCACTGTTAAATGCAACAATTATCAGCATTTCGTTGTAATATTCTTTTTGCTTTTCCTGTGTGTCTGTTTTCATGTGTAGACTAATTTTTCCATAATTCTGACATACGATATGTGTCATTTTATATGCTTCTTTTTTTCACTCACTGGTTTATCTGTCATAAGTATTCTCCATGTGATTATAGCCTTTATCACCATCATTTCCATGTGCTGCAAATTACTCCATTGAATGGTTATACCAACGTTTGTTAATTCAGTTATTAATGCGGCTAAACGTATTAGGCATTTAAGCTGTTTCGAAAGCTTTACAAATACAGTTGGGGCAAAAATGTAATTTATCAAGTGTCTGCATACAGAATACAGTGTGTTTCAATATTTTAATGAGCTTGAAGTCCATAACATGTATTGATCCAAATTATATGTGTATGTGTATATATATATATATATATATATATATATATATATATATATGCTTACTTATTTTTGAGAGAGACAGAGACAGAGTGTGAGCTGGGGAAGGGGCAGAGAGAGGGAGACACAGAATCTGAAGCAGGCTCCAGGCTCTGAGCTGTCAACACAGAGCCTGACACTGGGCTCGAACTCACAAGCCCTGAGATCATGACCTGAGCCGAAGTTGGATGCTTAACCAACTGAGCCACCCAGGTGCCTCGATCCAGATAATGTTTTTAAAAATGTATTTATGAGAGAGAGAGAGAGAGAGAGAGAGAGAGAGAGAGAGAGGATCCCAAGCAAGCAGGCTGGGCACTGTCATCACAGAGCCTGACTCAGGGCTTGAACTCACAAACCGGGGGACTGTGCCCTGAGCGGAAATCAGGAGTTGGAAGCTTAACCAGCCGAACTACCCAGGTGCCCCAGATACAGATAACTTTAAAGAGGTATATAACAGGTGACACAATTAAAGCATTTATCAAGGATCTCGAGGAAGCCAACAGGGAACAGACATAGCCTGTCAGCCTCTGCCACGGAGAGGGTGTGGGAAGGGGAGAAGAGGCAGGGATGGTTGCAGAGAGATTTGGAGTCCCAGGGGCCAGGGTGAGCGACCACTCACCTGGATGTCACCCCATGCCCATGGGTCAGTGACTTCCCTCCCTGCATCCCAGCCTCCCCATCTTTTTTTTTTTTTTTTGAGAGAGAGAGAGCAAGAGAGCGAGTGAGCATGAGCAGAAGAGGAGCAGAGAGACAGGAAGACGCAGAATCCGAAGAAGGCTCCAGGCTCTGAGCTGTCAGGACAGGGCCCGATGCCGGGCTCGAACTCAGGAACCGTGAGATCATGATCTGAGCCGAAGTCGGACGCTTAACTGACTGAGCCACCCAGGTGCCACCCCAGCCCCCCCCCCATGTAAATCAGATCGGTGCCTACCTCAAAGGACTGTGGCAAGGATGAAGGGAATCCACAAAGTGCTTAGTAGGAATCGTGTCCTGGTGCGCATACTCAACAAGGTCAGAAAACACCATTGGGGCAGCGATCACAGGCATCGGGAGCTGCCTCCTCCTGCCGTTCACCAGGTCTGCTGCTCTGGTGCCACATGTCTAGTTATTTAAAAGCCGTAAATGAGGCCAATAAGCCATTTAAAAAATGTTTTATCCTCCCACCTTGATATGCCTTCATGACACAAAATAGAAGACTCTTTATAGAGAGGTGCCTGGGTATCTCATTGGGTTCAGTGTCCGACTCTGGATTTCGACTCAGGTCATGCATGATCTCACGGCTCGTGAGATCGAGCCCTGCGCTCAGCTTTGTGCTGACAGCACGGAGCCTGCTTGGGATTCTCTCTCTCCCTCTCTCTCTGCCCCTCTCCCGCTCTCTCGCTCTCTCTCTCTCTCTCACTCTCAAAATAAACTCTCTCGCTCTCTCACTCTCAAAATAAATAAACTTTAAAAAAGGGAACATATTTATAGAGCTATGGTTTTTCTATGACTAAAAAGTAGCAAAATATGGAAGGAAGAGGAATATGATCCTTTGTAAGCCTGTCTGGGATGTTGTTTGGCAAGCATTGGTTGGATGACTAAAGAATAAAGACATAAATTTATAAGTTTTTAAATGTTTATTTATTTTTGAGAGAGTTAGAGACAGAGTGTGAGCAGGGGAGGGGCAGAGAGAGAGGGAGACACAGAATCCAAAGCAGGTTCCAGGCTCCGAGCTGTCAGCACAGAGCCTGATGCGGGGCTCGAACTCACAGACTGTGAGATTATGACCTGAGCCAAAGTTGGATGCTTAACCGACTAAGCCACCCAGATGCCCCAAGACATAAATTTATAAATTATTATATATTTATTTAATAAAATTCATCTTCTTACCTTCATTTCAGTGAAATCATTAATTATATTCTTATAATCAAGAGTTTCACAATCTGTGTTCCAGTGATAGCAACAACCTAACAGATTAAAAATAAATGTAATTATATTAAAATATACAAAATTCTAATATATTTTAATCAACATGTAGATTAGCATCAATGTGAGAGGCTAAAAATTTAATTATTTTAGATATGTTTTCTCAAAACTAATTTTTTATTCCAAAATATTCAAAATTATCCATTGTAACTGAAATGCAAATACAAATTACTTACTGAATATGAAAAGTTAAAATAAAATTATTTAAGTAGACCTGAAGGTTTTTAGAAGATTTTTTTTAGTATATAATTACATCCCAGTGTGTATTTTTATAAAAATAAAACTATTTGCAATTCTAGTAAAATTTGTTTAGCTGCTAATGTCGAGAACTGCTTTTACACAGGTGCACCCGGGTGGCTCAGTCGGTGAAGCGTCTGACTCTTGGTTTCGGCTCAGGCCATGATCTCCAGGTTCGCGAGTTCGAGCCCCACGTTGGGCTCTTTGCTGACAGGGGAGCCTGCTTGGGATCCTCTCTCCCTCTGTCTCTACCCCTCCCCCGCTTGCACTCTTTCATGCTCTCTCAAAATAAATAAATAAACTTAAAAAAAGAAAGAACTGCTTTTATACCTCACATATATCTATCTAGGACTATATTTGTGTATATAAGTAATGAAATATGAATTATGTGGTATTGCAAAATGTATGTGCAATTGTCGGGTATCCTGTGTGTAATTTTTTAGTACCCCAGGGACCCTGGGTTGGAATGTGAAGAGAAGAAAATGGACTTTCAGCTCTACTGGGAAATAGTTATTGATCACGCAAGAATTTATTACATCTTTGCTAGAGGAGGGGAGAATTAACAAGGAAAAGATTTTGTGTTTCCTCTTCTCCCGGCATTTCTGCTGCTTGAATTCTCTCTATGCTTTGGAGTCATGAGTCATGGTCATTTCCAACGTCAGTAGTAGTGCGAACACACCTTCTTGGCACTCGGTACTCGGATGCAGGGCCTTTTACTTCAAGGCCAGAGATGCAGGTGTCCCTGGGGCCTGAGCGGTATTGGTCACAAGAGCGGATCTTTAGGATTATCGGTTGTCATGCCTGCATTGAAGCAAAAATGGGCCTCAAGTCATGCTTGCACGCGCGTGTGTGTGTGTGTGTGTGTGTGTGTGTGTGTGTATGTCCAGGATCAGAGACTCTCTTGCAAAGGCAACTCTCCAATAAAGAAACACAGGACATCGTGCACAGATATTTCTTGGGATAGATTTTCCACAGTGTGCAAATCCTTCTTATAAATACCATTAACCACAGTCGTTCCCTCACTGACTTTGAATCTATTCTAGAGTCCCGTGCCCACCCTGCATGGCTTGACGTTTAAAACACTGTGTCCTGTGTCCGTTTTGACAATTTATTAGAAAAGGTAGAGGAAAGAAGCTCCCTCCTTTCTCACCACCAGGACCCATTCCAGAATTCAACAGCCCCTGGAATCAGAGCAGCCCGTTGGCGGGAAGGCCCCAAGACCTAGAGCTGCCGAGCAAAGGAGAGTCAGCAGGTCCAGATGCGGCTCTGAGCCACCACTGTGTTCATTAAGAAACTCTTCGAATCTTGCCCCTTTTTTTCATTATCTCTGAAGCTCTGAGGACTTTCCTTCCTCCCAGAAGCTTCCAGGCATTTGTCAGGGGAACAAGACTCCTAGGAATTTAGGGGAAGTGTGTTTGGATGTGAGGCTACTGTTCTGACAGCTTGGGCTGGGAGAAACTGTTGGTGCCGTCTGTGGAGCTGGGGCTCGGAGCCCGGGAGCAGCATCGGACATCAACCTGAACTGGCCGCAGAGGGGATCGGAGCCCACACATCCAGGCCCCGAGTCCCACGCCACAAGCCAGGAGGAGCGGCCCGGTGGCCAGTCGTCTAGAAAAAGGCAAAAGGTAGTGCACGAGGCTTTGAATTCAATCAATTCTTCCGTCAAATAAGTCACAATTCTCCTAAAAATCATTTATACCTTTACCCCTGGCTTATCTTAGATCTCTAGCCTACGCTGTTTGAATACCATCATTTCAAAATGGCAGGTTTTTCTTCTCATTCGTTTAAAGCAGTGACCTCATTTCCCTCCGTGCTACCTTAGCTTTCAAATCATCCTTCTCCCGAGGTATGTTTAAGGGCAGCGTCTCAATACACTGCGTGTTGCTTTATGTGTGATATAACTAAATAATTATATCCTATAACGTTGATACAGATGGCTTTCAGGAATATAAAGACTGACGGAAAGGCAGGGAGAAGGGGAAGAGAATCAATCTACGTTTCCCCTGGGAGATGATAAGTCATTTCGGTGAATCTCTCTTGAGAGCCCACTGTGTGTCTGCCACTGTCCTAACGCTCGGATCGGTTGTATATCTTCTCCCGAGCTGCTCGTAATCTTGGAGGGAAGAGAAACCACGTATACTGACGACTGTGAATTAAGGGAGACCGAGCTGAAGTTATGAGAGAAACATAGTTCAAACCGTCGGCAGCTCTCTGCATGGATCAGGAAGTTTCGTGATGGGTGTCCGAACAAAGGCGTAGGAGCAACGTCCCAGGGGCCAGGAAGTGTCGGCTGCCTCGGGAACTAAGCCGTGTCGGATAGGGTGCGAGATGCCGGGCTGACACGCGTGGCTTCCTTTGGTGGGCAGTGGGGAGCACAAAGGTGGTTAAGCAGGGAGGAGTCTGATGAGAGCTTCCTTTAGGAAGATAAATCTGGCAGCAAAGTAGACAACAGATTCAAGTAGGAAGAAGCAGGAGATTGAGAGGCCTGTCGGAATGTGTGATGGGGGCTTGACATGGAAGAAATGAGGGTCTGAGCTAAGAGGGAAGACAGGACACTGGCCAAAGACTTCTGGATCTACCGGTACGGATACACTCCCATCTTCAAGGCCGAATGATACTCCTACACTCGCCCACGTCTGTTTCTGTTATGCTTTATGCACATCAGTTGCAGGTGTGGACTATGTCGAGAACCTGACCAGTGTGACTTACGTCCCAGGTTGGGACACTCCAAGCATTGTCAGGGTTAAAAGAAGTGTCGCAGGAAGAACACAGCTCTCTTGTTGGCTGTGGGTGTAGGTGAGTCCCACAAACACAGTAACGAACACCAGAGAATTCTAGCGAGCCGAAAGGAAAAATGAAATGAGCCAATAGGCACACAGCGGTGCCAAAGGCCAGGTGGGCAGGAAAACTGAAACGCTGGGATGGGTTTGAGACCACAGCCTGCATGAGACCTCCCTTTGTCATCAGGACATGAAGCCTTGCTCAGCGACGTTTGATTAACTTCTGCGTTAGGCAGGATTCCTGGGAATCGGTCTGAGGCTGCAAGGTGCACCCAGGACATTTATCAGGGAATGCTCTTGGGACTAATGCCGGCTGCGGGGGGGGGGGGTGGAGGAAGCCGAAGGGGGGACAGGGAGGGTTGTGGAAATGTGAAGTAGTTGCAATAGCTCTGGAGTCCGGATGGTCCTTAGGGCTTGACCTCAGCTGAGGCCAGAAGGCTGGGCCTGTATCCCCCATCCATTACTCGGTGGCTGCCGCTGTTCCCCAGAAGGGTGGAGGGGGACCTTGGTGACTCCCATCGGGCAGGGGTGGTTTCTGGAGGGAGTCTCAGCTGTGAGCCCTCAGCAGCCAACGCTTCCAGCAGCGGGGGGGAATAAGAGCCTCCATCCTGGAGGAGAGATCTCAGAGGCAGGCCACGGCATCTCCAGCATCATCTGCTTTCTGGGGATTTGCCTCGTCTGTTGGGAGACTCTTGGGGTGCAGGCCGGCCGAGGGAACGCTGTCACCTAGAGCTCTGGGCTCGTCCAAGCCGACACATGGTGCAAAGCCAGCAGCTGGGGGACACAGAATGGCAAGGCCAGAGCCTCCGAGAGGGCCCAGCCGCGTGACCTTGGGCACACGACTTCATCTCTTTGTCCCTCAGTTTCTCCATTTGTCCAATAGGGACAAAATTAGTACTTACCTCATGAGTTCTTGCAAGACTGACTGAGACAGTGCACGCGAAGCGCGTCGCACTGGCTCATCATATGCAAGGATCTGTGGACAGTGGCTGGCAGAACGTTCATTGCTGCTAATCATTTCGCAAACTTGGAGAAAGGCCTGAGACCAATGTTGAGAGCCCAAGTCCTCATCCAAGAGGTCTAACAGTTAGGGAAGTCGGATCCATCCCGGAAGCGAGAGGTAGGTTTGTGCAAGGCGGGGAGTCCCGACAGATACCCAGCCCGGGACTATTGGCCCTTGACTTTCACATGTTTGTTTCCAACTGGGTGCGACTTGGCAGAGACAGCCCTACCGACAAGACAAGAGCGAAACCACATATTTCTGGTGAAAAAGTTGCTGCCTTCTTCCTTCTGCCCTATTCCTTTAGTTAGGTTTAATGGCAAGCTTAGCCTTCCCACTGAGTTTTCTTCTCCCTTGAACTTGAAATCCTGGCTTTGCCACCTGTCACCTTGTGAAAGTCACAGAACCTCTCTGAACTTCAGTGTCCTTGTCCTTAAAATGAGACGGATAGTACTCGATCTCCCTTGGTGGTTGTGAGATTCGAATGAGATATTTGGAAGCAGTTCGCAAATTGTAAAACACAATGTAGATGTCACGGTTATTGGGGGTGTTCTGCTGACTGCTTTTTCTTCTCTTTTCTCTCTCTCTCTCTCTCTCTCTCTCTCTCTCTCTCTGGATACGGTGTTCATGACCAATAGAGAGGCTGGGGAGGACAGCCACAGGTTAATGAACGCAAAAGAGTGAAAAGCCCCTGGTGAAACTGATCTGACAAGAGCTTTCTTCTCTGAGCAAGGATGATGCTATCTTTTGTCCCTTCAAATACGAAGGGCCTTTTTTGTGCCAGAGCCTGTCCGAGGCCCTTAAGGTCTAGAGAGAGAAGACCTCCATTATCTCAAGGTATTCATGTCATCTGTTTTGTCATGTGTGTTAGATTATTTTTCCATTGGTCGCAAAAGATTTGCACATGTTCACCCGCGCTCTATCTCCTGGCCCCTAAACCATCTAGCTAAAGCCCTCCTGGGAATGGTAAGACCCTCCCAGGCCTATGACATCCTTAATTCTTGCCACACTCAATGTGGCAGCAACCTTTGATGGAACACTTCACTTCACGTGCAGTGCTACCCACACCAACACATGTTTAACTTAACTCAATTGGAGTGGAGAGTGGGGTCTTTGACGAACAGAAATTTCAAGGCTTAATGAATTTTAATTCATCGAGCTTTCTTTTAGGAGTAATGCTTTTTGTTGTTGTTGTTGTTGTTGTTGTTGATCTAGTTTTCAAAAACCTCTCCCTACTCCATGGTCTTGGAGGTTTGTTTTTGTTTTTGTTTTGTTTTGACATTTGGACCTGAAATGTGACTTGAATTAGCTTCTATGGCTGTGTGCAGGGGGGGATCTAATGTCTTTTTCTCCAAAGGTGGTTTTTTTTTTTTTAAGTAGAGGACACTTCCAAGATGGTAGGAAATGTGAATGTGTTGTAAGAAAGAAACAAACAGAACTGGGGAGAGATTCCAGGCAGTTCAGAAGAATAGGCCAGTCTCCAGGGTTTATTAAGATAAAGCCCTGCAGGCCAAGGGGTAATCATGGGGGCTAATCCCTATCCTCAAGGAGCTCACTGTCTCAGTGTGAACACGTGATTATGACAGGTTTTCATCTATGGCCGGGAACCCCTCACCTTCATTAAAAATTTCACAGTTAACAAAGAATTCCTATATGTGCTTCTTTACAATGTATTCCTGACCACGTCTGTACCTGTGACTGGGATTCACAGAAGCTCCGGGACTCGCCCAAGGTAACACAGCTAGTGAGCACAGGGCCGGACATAAAATCTGGAATGTCTTCTCAGCCTGGTGTTTTTTCAGCCACGCTGTCTCTCAGCTTGATCTCCACTTTCCAGTGGCTTTTATTATACAATGAAATCTGCTAAATCTGTTTCTGTCTCTCCATCTATCAGCCCTATTTGTCCTATTTGTCCAGCCACCAGTTTATCTGTCCGTGTATCTACCCATTGTCTATGCGTTCATCTGGAATGCAGTCGTCTGCCTATCCGCCTACCTATCTGGGAAGGTCGGGCGGGTGATGGCAGAGTACTGGGAGAGTGGGGGGAGGGGGCACCTGAATTCAGCCAGATCCCAAGCTCACCCCCAGCCAGTTGCCTAACATCATGCCGGTCACCTCGTGCGTTTGCAAATCAGTTTCCACGTCTATAAAATGAGGTGTTTGGAGTAAATGCTTTTTATTTATTTTATTTTATTTTATTTTATTTTTTATCTTTTTTTTTTCAACGCTTTTTTATTTTATTTTTGGGACAGAGAGAGACAGAGCATGAACGGGGTAGGGGCAGAGAGAGAGGGAGACACAGAATCGGAAACAGGCTCCAGGCTCTAAGCCATCAGCCCAGAGCTCCACGCGGGGCTCGAACTCACAGACCGCGAGATTGTGACCTGGCTGAAGTCGGACGCTCAACCGACTGTGCCACCCAGGCGCCCCACTAAATGCTTTTTAAAATGTGGCCCCTTTCTAACTTGATTGTTTCCGACTATTGTCTCTAATACTATTTTCTTTACTAATAAATAATTTACTTCACCTCCGTGCACCTTTTGTCTACAGCTTACCCTCATGCCCCTTCCCTGCTTCTTTGATTGCAAGCAATAAATACACAGCTCACAGTCACGCAGGCATGAGGCTGTTGGCTTACACAGTTCAAGTACCGGGTTGATCACAGAGTTGAAAGGAGTAACGGGTAGACGCGGGGTCTCTGAACTGGAACTGGGGATTCTAAGTAGCCATCCACATTTTACTCTGATTATCTGTTCCTGTTTATCCGTAGGTCCTACTCTTTTAAAGGAGGGCCTTTATCCACACTCTGGGAACTATGGCCCCTGCCGGCCCCCGATAAGCAGATCCAGCAGAAAAATTCTCATGTTGTGTATACCATAATTGAAGGGGGAGGGTCTGACTGTCCTCTACCAGGTTTTTTTGGGTGGGGGACAGGATGATTGTAGCCAAGGGCCCTTTAACCCATAACTCTAATGGAACTTTGTGGAATAGAAGAACATCTCTTCCCCCCCCCCAAAAAAGTATATTGAATAGGCCCCCAAAATGTCCTTTACACGCACTGATCCAATAATAAGGTATGGGTGGGCCAAAAACCAACTTGGAAAAGTTAAGGCCGAATAATGGTTAGGATCATGGGCCCTGGAAACAGTTCTCCTGGATGAATTCGAGGACATTCACGTTGACAAGCCAACGTGGCCAAATTATATATCCTCTTTAGGAGAATAACATTACCTATGGCAACAAGTTATTGTGAGGGCCAAGGACAAAAATGAGGTTGTCTGTTACTACTGCCACAACTGCCCATTTGAAGAGTGTCATAAATAATAGATTCTGAACTAAAATGATGCCTGCTGATGCCTGACCTAGAACTCCTCCCACCGTCCCGTGATTTGGAAGGCAGCAGATGAAGCAAGACGGAAATGGAGTGAGCAACATTGTGACGCTGGCATTTCTGGATCCTTGTCACAGGCCGGTGGCCAGCGTCCCCTCTTTATTTGGCCTCTTATTGCCCGTGTCTCAGAAGAGGGAACTGAGGCATAGAGTGATGAACGTCCGGCTGGGTCACACAGCCAGCTGGTGGTGGAGGCTCCGTTAGGGGCATTGCTGATGGACGGACAGAAGCGTAAGCGGGGTTTCCCAGAGTCTCTGGCCGGACGCGACGAGCTTCGACGTCGTCTCTCCTCGTTGTGGTTTGCCTCGTGTGCTGTTGTCGGGCTCGCTGTGGGCGCCCTGTCTTTTCAGAGAACACGCGGACGGATGTCGACCGCGGAAGCTGATGGAGAAGAAGACAGCAAAAAGGTACAACTCAGACGCCAACACTTGGGGGTGAATTTACAGTTGTAGGGAAGAGAAACTTCCCAGGCAAATAACATTGTTACTGTGAATTAAATGCCTGGCTTTTATGCAACCTTGGGATTGATTTCTGCTACGAAGGAACAGCGAACGTAAACCTGCTTCAGACTCGGTCATTCTGAGTTTTTACCATCCAGGGATTTCAAAATCAGAAAGGCGTGTTAGGTCATCCACAGACCTGTCGCTCTTTGTTATTCAACCCTGCAGTCTGGCGGTCCGCTCCGAATTTCTGCAGGATGCCTCATCCTGTACCTGCCGCAGAGCCGTGACTCAGCCCTATTGAATAACTCCCTTTTCCCCCGTATGACATGTCAACTTCGTTCCATTGCTATGGCATGTTTCTTGCCCTGTGGCTGATAAACAAGGCAACCCAGGCAGGAAACTAAAGCAAATTCCCTACTTCTGATTCAAAGCGGGAGGTCTGCCAGCATAGACCTGGAAGACACGCTCCCTTACCTTGCCCAGTCCCCTGAGGAAGCTGGTTTTCTCTTCCTTAGCCTCCATCCCTCCTCTTGTTCCTGGCCCCCCCGCCTCCCCAGGAGAGGACCACAAAACCCTGGAGCTCTTTTTACCTGAAAAATAAATCCAGGAGCAAGACCTTTTACGTTACGTTTATCAAAAGGGAGGATGTTCGTCTCATGACTCCTTTAAAATGAAGCATTTGTGTCTGAGAGGTTTGAAGTGACTAGTGTCTGTAGGACTGGGATCCACGCTAGGATTCTCTGACTACATCACAGCCGGGTGGCCACGCGAAAGTCGGGGCTCAGAGAGATAGCATGGTGTCGTGGGTGCAAAAAGAAAGGCTTTGGGGTTTCCGAGCTTCGCTTTTGTTATCTAAAAATGGGGATTAAAAAAACTTTCTTTTGGGGGTGCCTGGGTGGCCCTGACGGTTGGGCTTCTGACGGCTCAGGTCATGATCTCACAGTTCGTGGGTTCGAGCCCCGTGTCGGGCTCTGTGCTGACAGCTCGGAGCCTAGAGCCTGCTTTGGATTCTGTTTCTCCCTCTCTCTGTCTGCCCCTCCCCTGCTCACACTCTGTCTTCTGTGTGTCTCTCTCTCTCTCTCAAAATAAATAAACATTAAAAAAAAAAACTTTCTTTGGGGGATTGTTGTAAGAATGAATTGAGAGTACACGTCAACCACATGTGAAGATATATCCCAGATCGGCGTGATGGTAACTTTTCTCATGGACATGGTGTGTCGCATTCACCGTGATACTGGTTTCTGCCTTGTTTCAAATGACAAAACAGAGCTAATTATAGTTGCCACTAAATCATGTTTTAAAAAGATTGAACTAGTGAAAGTACAAATTCTTAGAACTTTTCTGGAGACAATTTAGCATTATCTATCAAATAAATATATATGTGTATATATATATATTTTAATAGAATTTTACTCTAGAAATTTGTTAGGAGAGTAGGCAGATGTCATTCGTAAGTATGGTAATCATGACATGGTTGACAATATGAAAATTTACAAACAACCTATAAATTCTACATAGGAGACTGGTTAGGTAAATTATTATGCATCTATACAGAGGAATACCGTCTAGGTAGCCATTAAAAATCATTTATTCTTATGGGAAATATTCATTTGTGTATCATTAAGTGAAAATTGCAAAGAGTAAACTGGGGTACACTGTTATTGTTAATAAATAAGAAAAGCATGTATATACAACGGAAAGAAAAAAAAAAAGGAGGGTTCATACCGAAACATTAATCATAGTTTTCTTTGGCTGGAATCCAAGTGATTTTTGTTGTCTTCCTTTGTGTTTTCTGTATTTTACAAATTTCTTGTACCCCATATACTTTATTTCTTTAATTAGAAAAAAAACATGATTTTAAAATATGGCCACTTAACTCATCACGTTTTCAAATGAGCGTTAAGTTTAATTAAGTTTAAAATGCTTCAGAGAGGGGGCACCTGGGTGGCTTAGTCGGTTGGGCTTCTGACCTCGGCTCAGGTCATGATCTCACAGTTCATGGGTTCGAGCCCCGCATCGGGCTCTGTGCTGACAGCTCAGAGCCTGCAGCCTGCTTCCGATTCTGTGTCTCCTCCTCTTTGTCCTTCCCATGCTCTGTCTCTCTCTGCCTCTCAATAGTAAGTAAATGTTAACACAATTTTTTTTTAAGGCTTCAGAGAGACTTTGAAAGAACTTATAAATGTGTACATAGAAACAAAGCTGAGAAGAAACACCTCAAAATGTGCACAACATGATTTCTGTGTGGTGGTTTAAGGCAGTCATTTTATTATCGATCTTTTATTTTGCTGAATTTTCAAAATTTCTACAGTCTACATGTATTGCTTTTATGAACAGGCAAAATGCTATCAGAGTATCTGAAAAATTGGATAATTATTATTTACTAAGAGTAATATTTTCTCAGTGCCTTCTGTGATTTCTGGTTGATTTGAGCTTTTTTTTTTTTTTTCTCCTTTACTGAATTTAGTTTATCTTGCAAGTAAATAAACCGACTCAGAGGCAGCCCGTTTGTCAGTTTCAAGATGTCTAATTTGAAAAAAATCTAATTTCTTTTCTTCTTAAAATCTCTCATTCATATATCAGGGAGACTTTAATTTGTAGCATCAAGTTATTCAAAGCCCAAGTCCTAAGCTGCTGGAGGGAAGACCGTTCCCAAGCTGAATCTGAGGAGAGCCTGAAAATCTTCCGGGCGAGTCTGGCCTCACAGGATTGTCAGCCTGATTTTAGATCAAAGGGGCTCAGATAAACGCATTAACTTTCGACTACTTCTCCTCCAAGCCTCAGATCCCCTGGACGCTTGCCCATTTGGGCTGAGACCTGTAGGCGGCTGTTTTTGGAGCAAGGGTGTCTTGAGGTCGCGGCTAACGCACAGATTTCCATGTCTGGTAAAACAACCAGCATGTGTTTACCAACATGAATGGTATTTTTCAAGGTCAACGCTGGGTTCCTAGCAAATGGAAAAAATAATTGGTATGCAGGATAGAAAAAAAGCCAAGAAAGTGGTAGGCCTATTGTTAAAGCCCTCTGTACAGCACACAATTTTAGGGAGGCCTCTCGCGGGCCAGCCTGCCGTGTGCACTCCACCCTCTCGCCCACAGATTGGATCTCACCCTGGACATATACAGGGGAATGAAGTTGGGACATGATTACATTTTCCCCCATCTTTTGTCCTCTTCTTAAAGGGTAACAGTTATTTTGGTATTGGATAAGAGCTCTTATTGACAAATACGAACCAGGCTGACAGGTGCTTAAATACCATCGCAGGTAAGAAAATGAAAAACGAAAAAAACTAGCAACGTATTTCTTTCACGCATCCGTGTGCAGGCCCAACTTAACCCCGCTTTCAGAGATGCCCTTATGGGATGCAAACCTAACTACTGTTCCCCCTTCAAACGTGCTTCTCTCTGGGACAGGACCTGAGCTCCTTGGTGTAGCATTTGGGGGTCTCAGCCACCGCATATCTCTTTAGCCTTTAGCCACCTCTACCCCTCCCACTTCAAACCCAAACTTCCTGTCATGTCCTGGACCCCAGGAGGGTAGGTCCATAAATAGCAGGACCCAGAACATGGTGAAACAGCAGGCCCTTGTTCAAAACAAAAATTCAAGGATAAGATTAAAAATTTCAAGGGGCTCCTGGGTGGCTCAGTCGGTTAAGCGTCCAACTTCAGCTCAGGTCATGATCTCGCCATTTGTGAGTTTGAGCCCCGCGTCGGGCTCTGTGCTGACAGCTCAGAGCCTGGAGCCTGCTTTGAATTCTGTGTCTCCCCCTCTCTCTCCCCTTCCCCTGCTCGTGCTCTCTCTGTCTCTGTCTCTTTCAAAAATAAATAAACATTAAAAAAAAAAAAATGAAGAATTTCAAAATGGCGGCCACAGAGCATTAAGCCCCAAGTACAAGGCCCGTGTGACTTTTTGGGTCAAATGCCCATGAAGTCACTCTAACCTGCGGCACGTTTTCACCTCAGTTTCCTCGCTCCTATGGTGTGTGGCCTGGAGTGTCCTATCTATTGTCTGCTTCCATCATCTTCCCTCCTCCTTATTCTTTAAGATTCACTTGGCTTGGGTATCTGTGCCAAAGAGTCTCCCAAACTTCCCTCCCACAACCCCGCACCCACAAGTTGGGGTGGGTATTCCTCTTCTGAGCACCTTTTAGACCGCTGATTCCCAAAGGCTGAGCCGGCCACCACCTACTGTATATGTACCTGGGGCGGTTGTGAAAATGGATCTGAATCTCAGGGAGAGGAGCTTAGGCATCTGCCCTTTGAGAGTTCCAGAATGGATATGCATGCACACTGAAGCTTGAGAACGAATGCCCCTTGCCCAGTGTCCTTGCCAGGCCTGTGCTCAGTTCCCTTGTTTCCTTAACATCTGGCCCTACGTTCACGTGATTCCTTGTTTGCTGGACGGAGCTAACTGTTCCCATTTCAAGTCTGCCTTCTTTCCGCTCGTGCTTCTCACTGGCTCCCGGGTCCTCAGAGCCTCTCCTCCTTTCCCTCCAGAGTTAATGCAGCTCCACGTGGCCTCTCTGGCTGGCCCCGGGCCCCAGGAGTGACCCGTGGGGTCGGCACTTTCTGGACGGAGCTGCCAGGTGGTAACGTGGTAAGTGCCCGGCCTCCATGATTGCGAACCCCAAAGGGAGACCCTAAGTGTTTGCTTCTTGAGGACCTCCAGCTGGAGGAGAGAGAGAGAGAGAGAGAGCGGGATGACCCTCTCTCCACAGAGGTGCGCGTGAGAGAGCATCTCATTTTCTCTGTGGTCAGGGGCCCTCGTGTGAGACCTCAGGCAGTCTGTAGGCCGAGGAGACTACAGATGGCACCACCAGGCCCCAAACAGCCGGCACGTTGAGAGGCAGCAGTGAGCTTGTCTGTGGATGGGTTTTCTCCGGTCCCAGCCCACATGTTGGGAGCGCTGATCACAGAGGAGCTGTGCACAAGGCCTGACAGAGCTCCTGTCCCTGTGCCTCAAGCCTGAGCTTGCAGAGGAGGGCCCAGACACTGGAGAGATGTGGATGACAGGCCACCCCAGCCCTGAGACTCAACACAGGGCACTGGATGTTTCTTTTGCAGGAAGGGGGAAGAAGTGCCTGGGGGTGGTGCGTGAGCAAAGGAAACAACGGCCTGAGGTGGCCTCCCCGGTGGACTGGGGGCACGAGCTGTCCGTGTGTCCCCCATGCTGGGCTCACCTCAGCTCGGCCCCGCGGTCTTGGCCGGCCACACTCTCAAGACCACCCCAGGGCCTCCGAGATCCGTGAGCCCCACAATGAGCAAGCCAGCTCCAGGTCTTGGGTCTCCCCGTCGCCCTCCCTCGAGGCATCTTGGGGCACAAACGACACCAGCTTCCCTCGGCCCTGTTTTGAGGCCTATCTACCAGGAGCTGGAAGACCGCCTCAGGAAAACTTGGCCCTCTCTCTCCTGTTTTGATTAGCGTTTTTGCTTTGTTTAACAAATATCTCACGGCTGTTGTTTCAAAAATTAGTTTTTTCTCATTCGGGGCATCGTCAAATCTGGATCCCGTGCCAGCCAAACTAGGCAAAAATTTCTAGGCCTCCAGGAAGCTGTTACAGAGAGGGGAGCCCTGTGGTTCCCACAGCGTGAAGGAGGACAGGTCACCCCACGGACCATTAAGCAATTGTCTGGGAGCCAGTTGTCTGCTGGTCTGTGAATAGTTGTCTGAGTAAGCAGATGTCTCGCGGATCATGAGGTAATTGGGGCCACGATACCCAGTGCTTCAGCCACACGATTTCTCCGTCTCCCCTTGAAATTTTCCTTAATCGCCATCGTCATCCGCACTCGCTGTACGAGCTTAAAGGTACCGAGTGCTTAGTATGTGCAAGGCACGGTCTTAAGCTTCTCCTTAACGAGTCTCATTGTTTCCCATCATAATAACCCTGAAGTGTTGCAGTTATAACCCCTTTTACGGATGGAGCGATTGAGCCTCCGAGGTGCAAGTGTCCTGTCCGAGGTCGGACGGGTATCAGGATTCAAACATCCCACGTGTCCTAGCCATAGTGAGCCTCTGCAGATATGATTCTCTCCAAGCGCAACCTGGTCTGAGGACCGCTTCCGCTTTGTAGCCTCCCGTTAGCAGGCGGGGCTCTCAGTTCTCTGCAGCACCTGCCACATGCATTTATATTTCTGTCTACCTGTGGTATAATAAAAAAAAAAATGTATATTTTGTCTTTGTCCCTGGTTCCTGGCACAGAGTTCTCAAAACCCTTGGGATTTCCTGAGTGATAGGAATGTTATTTATTTATTTATTTATTTTTATGTTTATTTATATTTTTGAGAGACAGAGGGGCAGAGAATGAGTGGGGGAGGAGCAGAGAGAGAGGGAGACACAGGATCCAAAACAGGCTCCAGGCTCTGAGCTGTCAGCGCAGAGCCCGATGCGGGGCTCAAACTCAGAAGCTGTGAGAGCATGACCTGAGCCAAAGGTGGACACTTAACTGACTGAGCCACCCAGGCGCCCCAGGAATGTTATTTATAAAGGTCCCTTTGACCATACCTGAGTTTATGCTAATGAGGTGACTCCTGAGGGCTCCCAGGGGAACCAAACACGTGATTACAGGGTAGGAACTTTCAGTCCCACCCCACCTCATCCTCGATCTCCAGAGAGGGGGGAGGGACTGGGGATTGAGTTCAATCACCAATGGCCAATGCCATTAATCATTAATCAGCGATGCCTACTTATTGAAGCCTCCATTATAAAATCTAAAGGACAAGGACAGACGAGCCTCTGAGTCGGCAACACACACTCATGTGCCAGGAGGGTGGTGCGCCCCAACTCCACGGAGAAAGAGGCTCCTGCGCTGGGGACCTTTCCAGATCTTGCCCTATGCACTGCTTCATATGACTGTTCATTTCTACCCTGTGTGATAAACTGTATTCTAAGTATAGTGCTTTCCTTTTTTGTTTTTCGGGGGATTTTTTTGGCAATGTTTGTTTATATATGACAGAGAGAGCACGAGTGGGGAAGGGACAGAGAGGGGGAGAGAGAGAGAGAATCCCAAGCAGGCTCCGTGCTGTCAGTGCGGAGCCCAAAGCTGGGCTTGAACTCATGACCCGTGAGATTGTGATCTGAGCCGAAATCGGATGCTTAACGACTGAGCCACCCAGGCACCCCAGTGCTTTTCTGGTTCTGTGAGTCCTTTCAATGAATTGCTGAGCCTGAGGGCAGGTGGCAGGACGCACTGACCTTGTAGTCAGCCGGTGGAGCTACAGGTAGCCCCGGGACCCCGCGAACAGCCAGTGTCCGATATGGGGGCAGGATCGTGGGGTCAGTTGGTGTCGGAATTGGTTTGAGTTGTGGGTCACCCAGCTTGTGCCAGAGGACTGGACAGTGGCTGGTGTGGAAGAGCTACCCCAACCCCCCACCGGCCAGTGAGACTTGTAGGTCTGGGGAGGGGCTCGTGTCGCTGGTTAAACAACACGGCGGGGGCGGGGAGGGGGGCTGCAATGCGTTGCCTGCTCAGCATGGCTCACTCCTCCACCTGCAACTTCAGACTCTCAACCCCCAGCGGGAGCTTCTGGAACCTCTCTTCACCTTCAGGTGTTGAGACAGATATTCACTGGGTTGGTTACAGTGAGGCCGACCTTCAAGTGACGGGGAGTAGTAAGTTTCAGCGCCAGGGTCACACTGATACTTGGTGACAGAGCAAGGACCGGGCTTCCCAGTCTCATGACTGACACACCTCTACCTCACCGTCTTTCGGCTTTCCAAAGTATCCTTCCTGATCCGATGCCACAATTCTCTGGGGCCAAAATGCAAAATGAAGTCACCGCGAAGCTGCCGTTGACTCACCACGGGACCCTGGTTTCCAGGTCGGTGTCACTTCCACTCCAAAATAGTCCAAACTGGACTATTTTCCATCAGGGGGTGTAAACGGCCTTAGGTCTCAGCTTCCTCCCCTCCCCCACCAGATGTTGTGAATCATAGGCCTATGAATCTCAAGGCCTCCGTCCAATAAAGACACAGGAGCTAAAGGCAGGTGGGGAGGGGGAAGATCCCGGAAAGTCCCCACCACTGTCAGCAGCTTCCTTGGCAGGGAGGATTCACCGGGCTGGCTGGGTCCGGAGCTTGGAGGCCAACTGAGGATCTGTCATCAGCTCCCTCTTGTTCCAGAAACAGCTTCTTCAAAGGGGTCTGCCGCGGCGGTGGGGAGGCCTGCTCAGAGTCTCTGGGATTGTTGGAAGGTGGAAGGAGGAGAGGAAGGTGGGGAGGACGCCTGGAGCCCTGCCACCCGAGTGAGGCCGGTGACAGGAAGAATCTATCAATCTTGTGTGCAGAGCCAAATATGGTGCTGGGGCTCGATAGGTAATAAACAATGGTCACATTGCAGGCTCCACAAGGAGAGACATTACAGACGAGAGCCAGGGGCAGCCTGACGTCACTGTGTGCGGCCGAGCCGGCTGGCTCACCCTGGGCTGCAGAAATTCCATATTTGTCCCTTTTGAGCCCACATGGGCTTTCTTCTCCATGTGCTCAGAGCAGGAAGGGGAAACTGAGGCCCGTGTGTCGCTTGGGAGATGTATCCCCGGGGGTGTGGTAGGAATTGAGCCTGTCTTATATCGTGACTTGCTTTTGGCAGCCTCGTCCACATGCAGCCAGGCTCTTAGCGGCAACAGCAAGAGATCCATGAGTGGAAATCACCAGAACTGGCACTTCAAAAAATTTATTATTATTATTTTTAATGTTTTGTCTATTTTTGAGAGACAGAGAGAGACAGAGCACGCGTGGGGAAGGGACAAAGAGAGAGGGAGACGCAGAATCCCAAGCAGGCCCCAGGCTCCGAGCTGTCAGCACAGAGCCCGACACGGGGCTCGAACCCACGGACCGCGAGATCATGACCCTAGCCGAAGTCGGCGCTTAACCGACTGAGCCACCCGGGCATCCTGAACTGGTACGTTTGTTAATGAAAATGGTTTAAGCAGACATTAAAGTGTGAGTTTTAGATACTCCAGGACCGGTTTGTTGGGGGGGTGGGGGGGGGGACACGGGGACACCTAAGGCTGACCGCTTCTCAGAGCGCTGAAGACAGTCTAGCTGGAGACCAGCTCTCACACGTACAGATCTGAGAGCAGGGCACTGTGTTTTCCCATCCAGGCCAAACAGTTGGCACGCATAAGGGCAATGGGGCCAGGAAACACCCACGCTCTCTTCCTGCACATCACGAATAAGGTGGCACATATTCCTTTCCCTGTGCCTGTCTGTATTCAGGTTTTCTTAACAATGAGATTTCTCTGGAGCGCGTGTCCTATATAACCGCAGAGACGAGTAGCTGACGAGGGAGGTAGTGTCGACTCGCACAGGATTCTGAGCCAGAAAGCCCTGGCTTTGTGTCTTAGAACCCCAGCTGTGCCCATCACCAGCTGTGAGACCTTAGGGTGTTCACCTCACTCCCCATAAAAATGGGGCAATCTCTTCCTCTCTGCAGGGTTTTCGGGAGAGGCAGAAAGAGCCCTCCAAAAGGGCCGAGCGTCGTGGTAGGTTCTCAGGAAATGGAATGAATTCGGGTTCTCCTAAACTGAAATCATAAACTACCTGTAGGTTGTCATTGGCTAGAAGCCCTCCTCACTCCTGCTTAGAGCTCTCGAGAACAGGCTGTGGCTTTAAAAATGCAGATGCCTTCTGCAGAAGAGGAAAGGCTGTGCGAGGAAAGCCAAAAGGCACCGTGTCCTAACTGGCACGACTCTGTCTGCACCCTGATGCCTGCCTTGTTGGTCCCAGAATGCTGAGCAGGGACCCGGACCAGAGCTTCTGTGGTTGCGGGCCCAACTGTAAGGCCATAATACATCACCATTCTTTCCCCGATGGTCATCCCCAGGGAAAATGCACGTATGCCTCAGAAAGGCTTCAAGGGGGTCAGCAGCACAAGGTGTGGGAACCGGAGGTGGGGGTGGGGAAGATGCAGTTCCCGGGCTGCCCGGAAGCGACCGGCTCTCTGGAGTGTGTTGCTGATGGCAATATGGCCGCCACACTTGGCGCCGGAAGGGATGGCCGCCATATGCATTTTATGCCGTCACGTTGATTAGACCCGCTCCTGTTTGCTCTCTGCCAATACTGCCTGATTGGAAAATTAGGAGAGCCACGTGCATTTGCTTCATATTGTCGAGGATGGAAAACCCTGGCCCTTTGTGCTGTAAGGAAAATATCTGAGAGGCTATTGGTCTAAGTTTGTGTTTTTAATGTTTATTTATTTACTTTTGAGAGAGAGAGCGCGCACAAGTGGGGGAGGGACAGAGAGAGAGAGAGAGAGGGAGACACAAAATCCAAAGCACGCTCCAGGCTCTGAGCTGTCAGCACAGAGCCCAACACGGGGCTTGACTCACAAACCGTGAGATCACGACCTGAGTGGAAGTCAGACACTTAACCGACTGAGGCCCCTGGGCGCCCCAATGGGGTCTGAGCTTTCAATGTCACGGAGAGAGAATGCGCCAGAGCGGCATCAACGCTGATGGACCAAAATGGTGAGGAAAATGGGGTAAAAATGGGAAATAAATTAGGATGTCTGAGAGGCAAGCCATCACTAACACCAGAGAAGGATTAAACCCCAAACACTACTTATGACTTTTATGTGTAAGTTTGCAATTCATATTAGTCCCACAGAGAAGCTACATTAAGAATAGTGGATTAAATAAATAAATAAAGAATAATGGCAGACTGTGGCGATTGTCATTTGTCACCCATAGATAGTGCTCCACGTTTCCACTCGGTGGCAACAAAACCAGTGATCTAAATATTAGCAAGTGGAACACACGATAAACATTTAGTTATATATTATTATCCCTGTAAAGTCATTACAACAGAAATAAAAACTGTTTTTTATTTTAACTATTAATATTCATCAAATGTTAATGAAAATACCTAACAAATAATTATGAAAAACACATGGCTTAAGTAATAAAGATGAAAGAGATGATAATCGTCGTGAATATTTAATCTGCAAAATAAAGAACATACCATTAATAAGACTTAATTATGTCATTAAATATTTAACTTTACTTTCGCTCCTAAATTTTGTTTGCACTTGGCATATTTCAAATGCAAAAAGCTTTTCAATAAGATTTGTGGTTTCAGCAACATCAAATGCCAGCACATCTAAGTTTGACTTACTGTCTTCATCAAATTGGTCAAACATCATTTTATTTATCATTAAGTGAAATGAACGACGCTCTGGCGTTCACTACAAGTTATGCTTTACACAAAAGCGGGGTTTAATAATTGATTCTAGGTTAGAGCCACAAAAACAGTGTTTTCTAGTGGTGAGGAAAAAGAATTGCTTTTCTTTTAGTTTGTTTGTTTGTTTGTTTTGTTTTTTGGAGTATCACACTACTTTGTGCATTCCCTACCGTTTGCATAGACAAATGCAGATCTGATTCTGCCTTGGCTTGCTAGAGAATGGATCCTACAGCAGCCACCAATAGATGCACCCATTTCCTCGGAATTGGTCCCTTATAACTCCTGTTTCCCGAAACACGCTTACAAGTAACAGAGAGTAAGATAGGTTCCTGGTGCCGCTGAAGGCACTGGGAACTCCCGCCCTCCCCCTGGCATGAAGTGACAGCCTCCTCTCCGTCGCCCAGTGCAGGGCTTGGCTGTATCGCTCAGTGGGCACAGCCAGACCACGCGCACAGCATAGGGACACAGCTGGCCCTGCTCGTCACGGCCAACTACGCGCATCTCTTCACATTCTGTGTTCAGCGGCATCACACTGGTGGCCGGAAATCAGCCGTGAAACGTTTACACCAAAGAAATGGGCAAATGCTACTCTGGGCTCCACCGCGCCTCCCATCCTAGAGGACCCGTTAAACGTTTACTAGTGCATCCCTGCGCGCACATGCAGGGATCCGGACGTGATGCCCGGCCGTCTCCTCCTGTGCCCTTTCCCTATCGGGGCCTCTGATGACCCGAAGCTCAAACACCGTGTGGTCGCCAGCAGGGCAGGGCACCAGGCACCCACCTCAGGCAGCTCTCACTGTGCGGTGTGGCCGCTCGGTCTTTCTCCCCTGGCCTCTGAGTCTCCTGACCAACTTTTCTTCCTGGTCGGGCAGCTGAGGCAGGGGCGTAAACGGCCTTGGCAGGCTTTTCCTTCGCTGACTAGAACATAAAGAGCTCTTTGTTGGGAGAGGAAGGCCAATCCTTTCATGGAAGTCTCTAGCTATGTTTGCTGCTCAGTCAGTACCTCAAGTTGGGCCCTGAGGGCCAAGCAGGAAGCTGGACCAGAGGCAAGGGACCCACTGTCCCAGTTGGCCCAGGACTGAGGGCCTTACTGTACTAAAACTAAGGGTAGTTCCAGACGACCCTAGCTGGTTGGTCACCCTCAGGGAATCTCCCATCATTTCTCTCTCTCTGAGGCTGGACGCTGGGTGACATCAGGAGGCCCAGATCTTTGGAAAGGCCTCTTCCTCCTCTGATGGCTGCCGGCAAGAACAGGAGAAAGCAGGAAAGAAACTAGAATTCCTGAGGGGAGATGCAGTGTTTCCATCCTGGGGCATAAATGAAGGTCGTGGGCTCAATCCGTCACCCATTAAGGACCCCAGTTACCTAATCTCCAGGGCGTGAGCCCCAGGTGCTGGGAGAGGCCTGCAGGGAGGCTGGTCTGGCCTCCCGCCTCCTGACTGTCAGGCCTGTGCAGGCCCATTGATATTCCAGGGCGGTCGGCAGCCTCAGAGTTTCCCAGCCCCCACAGACAGGCTCTTCTGACGTTCCTTTCCAACTTGGCCGTCGGTACCTGACTGGCACACCGGTCCGGCCCTTGGGGGCAGCAGCCGGGCACGTCGGCCTGTCGATACTAGACAAACAGGCCCATCCTGACCCCCGCGGCGGCCTTCAGGGACGTGCTGGCCCTTTTCAGAGGAAACATTGGTGTCTGTGCAAAACTTCCAACTTTGAAAGAATGAACGGTGACCAGAATAATAATGGGGCGAGTCGCCCGGACTCCTCGTGCTCAAACTTGTCTTAGAGTCGAGCCGTTTTTGATCGTCTCCCCGTTTTCCCATCTCTGCGGTGAGGTGGGCAGTCAGGCGGGCCCCAGGGCTGCTGGGCTGGGGGTGGTGTTGGGTGGTTCCCCTTACTCCTGAGGGGCTCTGTCCACATAGGGGGTGCTCGTGCACAGGCTGGAGTCTGTCTTGTTAGCCAGCAAGAGGCTGATTAACTGTCCCTAGAGATTCAGAGGCTGGGACGGGTGACTTTAGTCACCGCGTAAGGCCCGGCCACTCATCGGTTTTGCCTCCCTCCGCCTGCCTGCCATTTGCCAGCCCTCTAAGGGTCTACTCAGGGACCACCCCTCCGAAGTCTCAGCAGCTCAGTCAGAAGCTCCCTCTCCAGGCTCACCTGGCATTCAGTGCTTAAGTCTTTCATGGCCCTTGCTCATATCAACACTATTTTTTGTCCTCCTCGAGGACTTCTGGGCAGAAGGGAGCTTTTCGTATCATCTCTGCATCGATAACAGCACCTTATACTCAGTAAATGCTCAATAAATGCCCACGGAGGGTTTTGAATGCTTGCAGGACTCCCTTTGAATCACAGCTCAAGGGATTACCTCTCCCAGGAAGCTTTTTTGGGTTAATCAAGGGTACCTTCACCTTTAAGTATGATCCCGACCCTCCCTTATGTTGGGAAGTAGTGAATATGGTGTAATTAGTCTTGATAGCTAATGTGAGTTGAGCACTCACAACATGCCAGGCGCTGTGGGAAGCACTTCACGTGCCTTTCTGTCCTTAAGTGACAACACCCCACTGAATTAAGTTCCGCTAACATGGTCCCCATTATCCAGATGATAAAGAGGAGGCACCGAGAGGTTAAGAAACTTACGTAAGTTGACTTATCTGGGAAGTGCTGAGGTCAGGATCGAACCCATCTCGTCTGGCTTTCGACTGGCTCGCTCACGATGTCCTACTCTCTCTGAGTTTTATATTTGGTTGCGTATTGAATGAATGGTTGAAATCCCCAGGGTGGCATTTCTGTGATGAAATGTGCCTGCACAGTCCAACCGGCAGCCCCTTTCCCCGTGGGGCCGCTGAGCCCCTGAAATGTGGCGAGAGTGTGCCCAAGAAAATAAAACGTTTACGTTTTAACTAATGTCAGTTTCAATAGCCTCATGTGACTAGTCGCTACTGAATTGGACAGCACAGCACGGAAGCTGAAGGATGTATTTTGACTATCTTTTCTAAGTCTCTTACCGTGTAGTCCACGGCCATCCAAGAAGAACTTGGAATGGCTAGTCTTCGTGTCTTTCAGTGCTGGGAAAACACCCAGCTATTACTTGCGCTGAATTCGTGGAATAAGTCGATGTCCATCCTTACAGTGTTTTTTTCCTACCTCCAGTGGTTTCCCGCACGCGAAGACACGCACAGTTCTAGTTTCTTCATTCACAGAGGCCTGGAGAAGAATAGACGGTCCAGGGCGGACTGGTAAACTAGCGCTGAGACCAGGGACAGGAAGTGAGCTACCCTGACAACACCTACTACGCGCTGGGTCTTGCGTTGGGCATTATCTTATTTACTCCGAAAAGCGATTGGGCGGCCTCACTAATTCCCATTGTATGGTTGGGGAAAACTCAGAAAGTCACACTCAGGAAGTGACAGAGACGTGGCTTGAGCTGAGTCTGTGTGATTTCACTGGCCCGTCAACTTTCATCTTGATCACAGAATGTTCACTGTTCAACGGCAAAGAGGAATATTCGAGACTGACCACCTGTTCAAAGTGTGTGTGTGTGTGTGTGTGTGTTTATTGTTCCAATAGTGATACAAGGCAATTGGTTAGAATTTAGCGTCCTAGCAAAATGGACCTCTTTTGTATTCTTACCTCTCTGTATTCCTCATAGGATAGAAAATTCTAGAGCTGCAATGTCCAATACAGTAGGCAGTAGCCACTGTGGCTAGTGGGCCCTCGAAACGTGGCTCATTGAGATGTGTTACAAGTATAAAACACACACCAGATTTCAAAGATTTGGTATGGAAAAAAAAAGAATATAAAATACCTCACTGATGATTTCTATATGGATCATACTGAAATGATTGCATTTTAGATATATTGAGGGTATAGAGCAATTGATGTTCTTTCTTTTTACTTTTTTAAATATGGCTCCTAGGAAAATCTAAGCGGCCTCTGCGGTTCACATTATATTTACATCGGAGAGCACCAGTGTCTAGGGGAGTGTACTTGCGAATTCTGGATAAAAGGTAAGCGGCTTGTTAAAATTCTCCTCAGCCTCAGGAAATGCTTTCGTGCCACTAACACCGGCCCCGAAAGGAAGCAAAGTTGGGAGGCTCAGTCGCGGCGTGGGCCAGTGCAGCCCTCCTGGCCCCCTGCGGGCCGCGCTGGGGGCTCCCTCATGCTCGTGCCCTTAAACTCCGCCATCATTTCTTCTCTTGAGCAAAGTGCTTCGTCATTCCTCTCTGGGAGGCAGGTAGGTGATGAAACCACGGCACAGAGAAATGACCTGATCTCTCCAAGGTCGTTACGGAAGGCCGTGGCCAAACCCCACGGAGCAGAGTTTACCGGCCCAAAATGCTTTTCCGGTGGGTGATCTGAACTGCAGGGGAGCAGGTTCAACGCCCGGGCTTACGGGGGTGGGGGAAGGGATCACAGTGTCTGCGAGTGCCTGACCCCACCCGTCCCGCGTAGTATTCACCGCTCCCTGGGCTCAATAACTTCCATTCTCCTAACGGAGATGGAAAGTGCCGTCGCATCCCTCTTTGATGATTTAAAAGTGTTGTGTGCCTTTTCCTCTTTCCATCCAGCCCTCGCCCTTCCCCTTGCCGCTTTTCACGTTTCCATAGCAACCACCTCTATTGTATCCGTGACTGTGAAGAGAAATCTTGCAGATGTTAGTAGAGATCCAACACCTTCCAGCAGCTATTTTGATTCACAGTCTCCTTATCTCTCGGCGCTGATTTTCTTGTCCTTCCTTCTCCCTACAGCTGCTCGCTTCCCCCCCAAGTACCTGCAAGCCCTTCAGCGTGGCTCCCTCTGTCCTCCACGAGCCCGGGTGAGCTCGGGGCAGGCCAGGGTCTCTGGGGCTCATTAGAAACCTTAATTCTTCAGGTGGCTCTGACACAACAACGCAGAAGCGCCAGGGGGGTGGAATCAAAGGCCGGAGGGCAGTGGGGTAGGATCTCCAGACGCCCTTAGGGGAGCCCCCTTACCTGAAGGCCCGCAGAACACAGGGAGGGCCTTCCTCGGCCATCCTTCCCACCTACCACATCCTGCTCTTTTTCCAGCTCCCGCTCGCCTCCACCCCAGCCTCGTGGAAAGCTCGGGACCACACCCGCGCCTTTGAATGTCTTCATTCTGTGCATTTCCCGCAGAGGGATCAGCCACCTTTCCTTGCTGGTTCAGAGGACAGGGCAGACATGGGAACACGCACACGCTCTCATCGGGGCTTTGAAGACCCACGACACCTGAATCCCCCACCTCCCCTCTCAGGGCCAGGCTCAGCTGGCCATCTGGAAAGGCCATCAGAATGGGGCTTTATCGTTCCCCTCCCGAAACTGTTTGAAGAGTTCATAGCCTACAATCCCTCCTTGGAACCGGGCATTATTCTCTTGATTACACAAGCCTGACAGCCTGATCATAATAAACATGTAACTGAAGAGAACCTATTCCTTTCCAGCGGCATTATTTATTCACCTAAAGCAAAGGCTGAGCTATATTTAGCATATGATGTCAGTGGGTTGTTTGGATTCTTGGAAATTGGCAGGAAGCCACCTCTCACATGATATATGAAATCACTGATAAATGCTTCTTTTCACCAAAAGAAAAACAGCTTAATAAATGCGGTCCTTTTCTGCTTTCATCTTCTCCCTCCCTCCCTCCCTCCCCTCCACCGTCCTCCCTCCCCGCCGGCCCCTCCCCCTCCCCCTCCCCCTCCTCCCGCCCCTTCCACGTCTGGGATTTGTCTTTCTGTGGCACAGCTCAGCAGAGCCTGTGAAGTGGAAATGAGTTGCTCAGTATCACAGATCAAAATGAGGCTGTTGGGATGCTCGGGATGGTTTTTTTCCTCTCCTAGAGCCTGGAAGGCAGCCAAAGCGCGAGTGAATCAGACACACACGCACAAAAAGGCAAATCTATACAGCAGTGGCTTTATGGGGCCCAGTATTTATGGTGCAGCACCCGCTCTGGGTTGCTATTTTGCAGGCGAAGATGGGAAATAGATAGTGATTCAGGATTGCCATTAAGTGTGGAAACAGCCCCTGTACAGATTGTGTGTAATAAACCAAGTACGGAGAGAAGCCGTAAGAAGCCCAGGATTTGCCACACTGGATCAGCCTTGAGGCCCATCAAGTTCAAGCTCCTGATTTGTGTGCTGGCTAATACCTGGTGCTTGGAACAAATCTTGCCGCCTTCCCTCTGTCTTCCCCGCCATGCGCTGGGTCCATTATACAAGGCTGTCGGAGGGCTTGGGCGGGCCTGTGTGTTTGGAGTGAAATTAATTCTTGCCCTCCTGTGGAGATCAGTTTATATGGCCCGAAGCGGAAGATTTAATTGCCCTTCTCTTAGCTCCTTTAAAAAGCGGCGTCATTACTGATCTCGTGGATTCACCCAGGCCCTTTCATAAGCAGCTGTCGCGTTTAACTCAGTGACCCCCAGCAGGGGCCTGGTGGGTAGTTTTCCTGGCCATGGGGAATGGGGAAGGCACGGCCCCCAATGGCGGTGGTTCATTTACGTCTGTCCTCAGTGCCGTCCCACGGCCCCCCGGTCCTGGCATCGGAAGACATCCTGAAGACCAGAGGTGCGCTTGTTTTCAGCCCCTTATCATTTGGGGTGTCTTCTTCATCAGGTGCCTTCTAACATCCGCTCTGTCAAGCAGTCCTGCCTGTAACCGCGGGCGTGTGAGTGACTCGGAGAGTTTCAAAGATGCCGCCGTGACACTGGCTGCTGCTGGCCTTTCTTCCGCACCCGCCCCTGGGCTGAGCCGGCTCCCACAACTCTTCAATCTTCAGCCTCAGTCGGAGAGGAGAACCGAAAGGGAGGAGGAGGAGGAGGAAATGAGAGCAAACCAAAGCTGTGTTCCTCCTGTACCTGCCTCGGTTCTTAGTGGGGTGTGGGATAGATGGACGGGGACAATAGGCAGATTAACCGGGACAGAGGGGGGATGCACCCTTGCATCAATTACTCAGTCAGCGAGAAATCCCACCAAATGAACTCTGGCTGCAGGTCAAAGCTGTTCTCCGATTCCACGGTCAAATTAGCCCTCGCCTGGGACTCCATAATGGGGACTGCAGGTGAGTGGGGAGTCTTGGTTTCAGCTGGGATTATTTGTTTCCTTCTCAAAATGAGGGGTGTTGGACCCTGATGACCCGCTAGCTCCCTTCCAGGCTCTGACATTCTCAGGTTCTGTAATTGTATGATTCTGTGACTTTATGAGTCACCCAGGGGGATTTAACTCTTTCCTGGGAGGTCACCGCCCTCCTCTCCCCGCAGGTGAGGTGAATGAGCTCTCAGACACAGATGCTTCAGGAACACGCCCCGAGGAACAGAGACAGGAACGGGAACAGGGCGCCGAGGCTGCCGTGGGTCCTGAGCGAGCAGGTAAATACGCTTCCTCTGGACGCACATTTGCTCTCACTTGGGGACATGGCTCACTCAGGCTCTCTGGAGGGCCAGATCGTGTTTATATGAGGATGATGATTGCTGTTTTCTGCAAGGAACGATTCTTTTGGCCCAGGCTGCTTGAGAAGCGGACTGCCTCTCTGTCAGCCCTCGATCTCACAGTGTGGTACCTTGGCATCTAGCAGGGCATCACGTGACGGGGCCAAATAACCTACTTGCCCATCCCTGGAGGCTGGCCCACGGTTCCCCTAGGGCTGGGCTGCAGTCACTGTCTGTTTTATCACATGACCTTGGGTGAGGTGTGGAAAGACCAGATGCAGGTGAAGACAGAGAGAGGCTGAGAAATTTTAAAGATTTTATTATAGTCACCGTTCCCTTGAGAGAGCACGGGACACCATGCAGGGTCTCCTGGGTAAGCACCGGGGGCGGTCAGGGAGCAGAAAGAGGGGGCATGTGCGGTTTCCATGGGGGGGAACAGGCGAGGCAGGACAAAGTCACGCTTAGGATCGGCTAGTGTTTGAAACTGGCCTCCCTGTGAAATCTGTGTTCACTGGGACTGTTAGAGTTTCTAGTTTAAAGCTATCTGAGGACTCCAAATGTTTATGGGTACATTAGGGTTCTTCAAAGAAACAGAACCAACAGTGTGTGTGTGTGTGTGTGTGTGTGTGTGTGTGTGTGTGTGTAAGAGAGAGAGAGAGAGATTTTAGGTAATTAGCACAATTATGGTGATTATGGAGGCTGGCAAGTCCAAAGTCTGCTGAGTAGGCTGGCCGGCTAGAGACCCAGGGAAGAGTCAATGCCACAGTTCAAGTCCAGAGACAGTCTGCTGGCAAAATTACCTCTTGCGTGGGGATGGGTGTGTGTGTGGGGTGGGGGGGTCAGTCTTTTGTTCAATTCTGGCCTTCAACTGATTAGATGAGGCCCACCCACATTATAGAGGACATTGGATCAGAGTCCAATGATTTAAATGTTAATTTCATCCAGATACACCCTCACAGACACGTCCAGGATAATGTTTGACTACGTGTCTGGGAACCGTGGCTCAGCCAAGTGGACCCTCAGACTTGAACTTTGCATTGGGAGAGTCACAGTTTTGCCTACGGGTCACTAATAGACCCCACCCCCCCCCCCCCACCCCAGGTGGCTGTCAAAACATGCGCTTTACAGAAATTACAAGTTTGGTTACTAGACGGTCATTGTCTCCATTAAGGGGTAGCTCTCACGTGGCAGGATCTCCAAGGTCTCCTCACCTCTCAGTGCCTTCGCACAGGCAACTCACAGCTACCCCAGGAAAACGCGTGGCTCGCAAAGCACATTCCCTCCCATTATCTCCTTGTGTCTCAAGACAGCCGGTGAGGGCAGCAGTCCCGCTCTCCTCTCAGGAACCAGAGAATGTGAGTGGAGAGGTAAGACACCTTGACCCACTCAGCTCCCACAACCTGCAAGTGGAGAAAGCCAGATGTGACACTCATCTTCCGCTTCCAAATGACGGGGGCTGGCTTTTCAGGAGCCATCGTCACGTGCCGGGCATTCCCCTCGATGCTCACACGCGTCCGTTTGCCCGACTTTCTGAACGACCCCGTGGGGGTTGCTTCACCCTTTATGCGCGGGGAAGCTGAGGCCTTCCCACCGCGTCGCACGGCGGGGCAGGGGTGGGGGCTGGGTGTGAGGCCAGGCTGGAGTCCACGATCTTCGCCACCTCCCCCGCATCCAGGGGTAACACCACCCTCTCCGCCCGACACGCTGCTGCTGCCTGGTCACACCCACACCCATCACTGAAGACCAGGAATAATCGCCCGGTCCGGCCGTGTCACTAAAGGCCATGAGAAGGTTGCATGACGTTTTGGAAACCCCACAAGGTGGAGTGAGGTCCCGAGATGAGGCCGGGGCTCCAGAAAGCAAGTGTCACTTCCCCCAACCTCACAGCTGGGGGTTGGTCCCAGGTGCCCCAGCTTATCGGGAGGGCCCCAGGGCCTTGCTTCCCTCCGAAGCGTTCGTTTGGTCTCACGTCTTTTGCTGTGTCCCCACATGACCTGCTGGGCCCTGACTGCCGTCGCCATGATAGGCCAAATGTGGGAGACACATTCATTCGATAAACCTTTACCAAGTTCCAGGCACTGCGCCGAGAGCCAAAGCTGAGAGATGACGAAGGGGGCAGATCGGGCAAGCAGACAGCATCAACCGGATGGCAGGGCCACCAGGCCACCTGTCCTGTCAGGCCTCTGGAAAGTACTCCGGACCCACAGGCGGAGGCCTCACCAGCTCTGCCCAAGGGATGCTGGCCGCCCTGCGGGAAGGGGCAGGTTGACCTGGAGCCGAAACGCCAAGTCCACGGATGGAAGAATGAGGGAAGGGCAGCCAGGCCAAGGGATCAGCCTGTGCAAAGGCACAGAGGCGCCGAGAGCATTCGGTTCCACACAGCTGGAGTCTACAGCATGTGAGGCGTGGCCAAGAAGGCCCAAAAGTCCGGCTGGACAGACCGTCAATAGCCTGATGTCCCGCCGAGAACAAGCTTGGATTTGTTCGCTGAGAAATACGCTGGCTGATCCTGGAGCAAACCCTCCAGTACCGCTGAATCTTTGTCAGCGGTGTGTGAAAGTCTCCGATAGACTCCGGTCGGTTATTGAGTCTTGGTTTGTGCTCAGCCCTAGGAAGGAGCTTCGGGGCACG
Source organism: Felis catus (assembly GCF_018350175.1). NCBI lineage: Eukaryota > Metazoa > Chordata > Mammalia > Carnivora > Felidae > Felis > Felis catus. The sequence goes on from NC_058378.1 coordinate 14,123,444, forward strand.
CAGAGAGGGTTAGGTATGGGTTCCTGACCTCAGAGAACTTACAATCCAGTTGAGGAGCAAGATTAAGGACGTGAACCATTTCGAAGCCATCCCAGGAAAACTCAGCAGGTGTCAGGCAGTGTGGCCTCTTGAGTAAGCGTGGAGAGAGGTGGCGAAGGACGGGACGGTTTATGACGCGGGAGAAGTCATCGCTTCCTGCTGCTGACCCGGGAACGACCACGTCCCCTAACCTCCCCACGAGCCCCTGTCCTTGTCCCCGGCGGATGCTTCACGCACAGCCTCGCCAGCTGTCATTGGCCTGGACGCCACTTTCCCCTTCCCTCCCGTACCTCCCAGCTCACGCCTGTCCGAGCTGAGCACGCTTGTCTCGGACCCTCCTACGTTTGCGGTTTGCCTGCAGCCACCCAACTCCTCCGTGGAACGTGGGCCTGGGGGAGAAAGACGTTCTAATGGATTCTTGAATGATGGAGGTGTCCGATATGAGGCTCCGTGTCCTAGGAGGCTCTCTCTTTCTACCAGAACCCATTTCTTATGGGCTCCTCCGAAGGTACTCGTTTGTGGCTGGTGGAGAGCTCCTTGGCGTGCCCGCCCGTATGTCTCAGGGCTGTTGCTTCAGAGCGAGGCAGTCGTCTCGGTGCGGGCCCGCGGCAAACGCGTCACCTGCACGCGTGGCCCGTCTCCTCCCCCGCAGCGCGAAGCGGGGATGATTGAAACGCGACGTTTTCAACCCCAAAGCAAATTACGGCGAGGAATCAGTGTGAAATTACTCTCTTCTGCCCAGAGTTCCTTTTTCAAAGTCAGGCAGCAGCACCCGGGATGAAAGTTGGCCTGTCAGACAAGCCCATTCAAGCTTGCAATTCCTCTGTCATTTGCCCGACAGGCTTGTGATAAAGAGCAAGGATAAAAAAAAAAAAATCTGCCAAAAATAGTGCCACCGAGAACCCTACACCAGGGCTGGCTCAGGAGCCAAGGCCGCCCCGGCGCGGGCCTCTCGGATAGGACGGCGGCGGCGTGGACTTGTTCTGACAGCGATGTCGTGTGACCTCGGATTTCGGCACCGGAGCCGTGGAGAGGAAGCGGGGCACGAAGCCGCATCTGTGAATCAATCCCTGAAGAAAGGAAAGGGAGAACAAAGTTTACATTGAAAATCTTGACTTTCCAAACAGCGTGTCGAGACAGCCCCGCAGCGGACAGGTTTGCTGCAGGCCTGGGATGCGCCCTGGGCTGCTGCAGGCCCGGAGATTCATCTAGAAAGAATACAAGGAGGCTCGTTCTCCCTGGTGCCCAGGGCACTCCCCTTTGCGCTCTTTTGGGGGCCTTCGATTCCACTGGGTGCGGGGGGGGGGGTGCCTTGGGGGCCCGAAAGAGGGCGCGTCCCCTCTGCGGCCGGGAGCGCGATGGGCCCAGGAGAACATGGAGGAAGATCCGTCACCTGCGAAACTGTCAGAGAGGCCACTGCAACCTGGTGGCAAATGCTCCGGATTACAGGGACGAGCAGATCCTGTTCCGGCCCTGTTGCCAGCTCTCAGGGGGAGGTGGGCAGGCTGACTTCCAGGGCTCGACGCCTGCTCCCAAGGCCGAGGCCGAGGCCTCCAGCCGCCCCCACCTGCCAGGTGACCATGAGGCTTCTCGCCTCCGAAGCTAAGAGGTCACGCCTGTACCCAGATTCGGATTTTGCTGATTTATCTCACCTCCTGGGGCTGCGTGCTTCCTCTGACGGCCCCTCACCTCGCCGAGGTGAGGCATCGTTTGCTCCAGTTTATCGATGGGACCATTGAGTCTCAGAAAGGTTAGCTGCTGTGGCCCAGTTCACACTGCTAGGAAGTGGTTGATCCCAGAGTCAAATCCAGGTCTTGGGGATCGAAGTCTGGTGACTTCCACACAAGGAAGTCTCCCAGCCTGCCTCAGAGGCGGCGGCCCATGTGCAAACGGGGAGGGTCACGTGGTCCCTCTGGGTGGTCATTTCACCGTCGTGGGGTTGAGCTTCATGTTGGGGTCTATGCTGAGTGTGGAGCCTGCTTGGGATTCTCTCTCTTTCTCTCTGCCCCTCTCCTGCTCTCTCTCTCTCTCAAATAAATAAAAATAAATAAAGGCCAAAAGAGCTGTGACGATTCCAATATGGTAGCCATTTTGCAGCCAAGTCCTTACAGGGGCCACAGCTTCAGAACGGTCTACGGTTCGATAGGCCCCACTGTCTGTGATAGTCAATGTCACCGCTGCCACCGCGGTCCTGGTTACCGCCAGATTTTACCCGTGCACGGTGCTTCCGATCGCTGGCTACCCGGAGAGTTCACCCGGGCCGGGCTGTGCCCACTCCTGCCGACTGTCTTCTGTGTCACTCACAGCCTCCTGCAGGCAGAGACTTCCCTGGGGAGGTTTCCCCGGGGGACCCTTTTCTTTGGCATCCTTGAACAGCTGTCACCCTGTCCCAGTTGTTTTTCAAGAAAGGAGGTCCCCAGGGTTTCGCCGAGGCACACTCAAACTTGACCCCACCATGTCGATTGATTCACTTCCACCCCCTCTGGGGGAAGGGGCGCCAAGCCCTGGGTGCCCGCGGCTGGATGCTGGCAGCCTTTCAGACTTTTGCAGCTCATCTATCACCTGTTGTTTCCGACCCGGAATACGAGTTCGGCCATGCGGGGATCGCAGTGGTTCCCGCAAAGGGAACCTTCTCTAGCGGACCCCAGGACCTCTGGGCAGACGGGCTTCGCGCCCCAGGGCGGTCAGCAGAGCGGTGAGAGCAGGGCACGTAGGTAATGCGGTACAGAGGGTGGGTGAGGGAGGCCGTCATTCAGCACGCGATTCTGAACTGGGCATCTGCCAAGAGCTTCTCGGTCATTTCCATTAGCCATGACTTCTAAACATCCTTGGGACGTGGGCAGGAACTGTTGCCTCCGTCTGGGAATAAGGAAATGGAGAGAGAAATGTCTCCAGGGACACATCCACAGGGTGAGAAGAGGTCAGAGCCCTTCGTAATGACCACCGTCTTTCAGCCCTGGCCCTGCGTGCATCCAGCAAGTTCATGGGGGAGGGCAATCCCGGAGCGTGGCTTCCATCCAGGAATCATCTGAAACATTAACTTGCCACGGGCCGGGTTGAGGTCTGGGTGACTGTCACACGGCACGTAAGGGGCAGGCTCAGAGGGGTAAGGGATCGGCAGTGAATCACAGAGTGACTGGCACCTTCTCAGCACGGAAAAAGGAGGCTCTTACTCCCCAGCCACGCCTAGGGCCAGCTCTGAAGCAAGATATATTTTTAAACACAAGCCTCGCAGAGAAAATGTTCCCTAGCATGTCCCCATAGCCTACTAATGGGGCAACTGTTGGCAACCAATGCCATCAGCCCGTGCTAAGGGCTGTGTTCTCAATTTTTGGTTCTATTCTTGTCCCCTGGCATACGATAGGGCTTGTGTCCCAGGAGACTGCAGGCCACTGACGAAAAAGGTTTCAGTAGGTTCTCGCCTGCTCTCAATTTCAAGGCTCTCTGATTTCGTTCAGACGTCGGGCCTGTGCGCCTGTGCTCATTTACCGAGTTGGAAACTTCTTTTTTTCTTCCTCTTCTACTTCTTCTTCACATAGATGCCATGGAAACTGCCCGATGCTTCCCAGAGGCTGGGGTACCCCCCTGTTTTGCCTCGGGGCGGCGAAGGGCTGAAGTCTGAGAAGGTCGGCTGCCCCTCCGATGCCTGGGCAGGTAGCCACTGTGGTCCTCCCTGGTTTCCCAGCGGCTCTGAGTACTGAGAGAACCACCGCAGGTGACTGGCTTCCCTCCTTTGCAAATGCAAAGAATCATTCCAGGGTCAGCTTTGTTTCTTCTCGCTCTGATCAGGGTCTGTTGCTTAGCCGGAGAAAAGAAAGACACCTTCCGGTCCTCATTCGAGTGGCTCTGGTCTAGTTTATTCAGGGTATCCTGCTAAACCCTGCTGCTGTGCCCCTGTGTATTACTAGTGTTGCTGTAGTCGGGTCGTTGTTTTAAGGAAGCCCGTTTCTGAGCGGGGCGGGAGGAGACGCCCTTTGTCTGCCTCTCGGCCCTGTGGTCCTGGCCCTCGCCAAGGGAACCGATCTCGCGCTGCTGTGTTTATTTGAGTTATGTAATATAAACAGCTCCAAGGAGATGAGCTCCTCAACGTTTGTGTTTAGACTCAGGCTTCACTTGTCCTCTGCAGAGCTCATCACTTGGGTGGTTTCCTCTCGCCTGCTCTGTGCTGCTGCCGGAGAACAAAACAGCCTGCCCTTGACCCTTCCCCAGGACCGGCCCTTTCCTCCCCTGACCCAGCAATGAGAGCAAGGCGCTGCTGATGCGTGTCCTCAAAGGCTCTTCACAGGCCGAGGGCAGGGGCGGGGGGACGTCCAAACAGAGCAGAGACCATCGGTGTAGGTACTGACTTTCTCTGTGGCTTCTTCCCGGGTACGGGGTTCCCCCATGCCAGGAGTATCCCTAGAATATTTAAAACCTAATTCCACTTAGCATATGGATTCACACTCAAGTTTTCAGCAACACCCCCGATGTGTAAAACGTGTGAGGACAGCCAGGAGGAAAGTTCAAAAGGTATTGTAGACGCCCGTTCCACGTTATTTTATGGTACACATCCACTTAAATATTTTCAAAGCATTTCATTGCTCGTTAGACCAAGTTCACGGCGTTTCCCCCCGATGACTCCACACTAAGGAAAACATCTTCTCGTTGAGTTTGTGCATCTTCTCGTTGAGTTTGGCTTGGCACCGTGGTCCTCAAGGCCCAGTTGGATTGTGATACGTTTTTAGGAACGGTTTTCTCGAAACAGCTCTCCAAGGGTCGAGTCACTTAGTTCTTTATTTATACAGTTGTCTTAATGCAGATCACAGATATTTTCGGAATCGTTACTGGCTCTCCAATTTCTTATGGCAAGATGCCATCTCTGTCTCTAATCACCCCTGCTGCTCATGCTTGCCATTTACCGGGGTCACCAACCTCCTCGGGGTGCGAAGAATGTTTGCTCTTGTCGTGTCTTCAGACCTGTGAGTTTGGGGAGGCAGGACTAGCAAAACAGAAGGCCTAGAGGTTTGAGCAACAGGGGATGTGGCAGCCACACTTTTCTTCCCACGGTGTTCCCAGAAAATTATGAGAGGAATGAGGGAAGGAAGGAAGGAAGGAAGGAAGGAAGGAAGGAAGGAAGGAAGGGAGAAGGACGGAAGAAAAGGAGGAAGGAAGGAAGGAGGGAAGGAAGGAGATGGGAGGGAGGGTAGGGAGGAGGGAAGGAAGCAGAGGAGGAAGGAAGGGAGGAAGGAAGGAGGGGAGGAGGGAAGGAAGGAAGGAAGGGGGAAGACAGGAGAGAGGGAAGGAGAAAGAAGGAATTTATAGCAATGAGAGGAGGGGAAAATGGAATTGGGGCTTTTTGTGTTCAATACTCGGAGGTCTACCAGCTGAAGCCCAGCCAGGACCTCTGACAAAGCCACGCAGCATCCCCGTGTGCCTTCAAGCCCTTCAGGACTTCCGTGCATTGTTCCGGCAGCCGCTGCAGCAGCTTCCAACTCTTGCATCCCCTCTAATTTGTGAAGTCCCAGCTCTTACCCTCCCGTCTCCCTCTACATTCCTCTCCTTCAAGGTCAAATCCCAGCGCACCTCAACTTTGCCGTGTTTTCCGGGGCGGTGGCGAGAGCCCCTCCCCGGGGAAAGGGGGGGGGGGGTGCCGGGGACGGCGTTGCGAGCGGCGGGGCTGGAAGAAATCTGCTGGGGCCTTGACTTTCTCACACATGTTTCAGATGTGCAGGGTGTGATTGTAAACAGCGTCTTCTGCGCTGCCAAAGCTGGCCTCCCCGCCCGAGCCCTGTTCCCAACACCCCAGGGGTTCCAGTAATAGGGCGTAAAGCAAACAAAGAAAAACAGTAATCTGGTGTTCCAATTGCATTTTTTGTTTTTAGAAAATGGTAATGATAGGTTATTTGATTACCCTGGGTTTGGCTCTGCTCGCTCTGTATTAAGCACATCTGGTATTTGGTAACAATATAAGTAGCTGGAGATTTTTGGCTCTTGAAAATAAGCTTATCCAACGTTGCCATGCAGTTTGGAAACCCGTCAGAGAGGCCGGCCAAACTTGTGGAGATACAAGACTTTTTCTGTAGGCTGGGCAGCTGGCCAGGACGGCTAAAAAATGTGAATTGGCTAAGCACGGCTGCCACGCAAACACTTCTGGAAATTTCTGTGCTCGGGCCTGCCAAATGCATTATGCACAACATGAATTACAAGAGTTTCTAGCTCTCCCAGCAGTTGTGTTTTGAATTTAATTCTCCTGCGCGCTTTATGAAACATACACACACAACCAAAATGAGAAAAACACCGCAAAAATCCACTACCAGCTTTTTTGGTTTTTTTTTTTTTTTTTTTTTTTTTTTTTTTGTCTCTTTCCATTTGCATTGCCAAGCGTGCAACTTTTCCTGAATTAGGAGAAATGGCCTCAAACTTTGGTTTCAATTACATTAACTCTAACACGTGGGAGGGAAATGTGCTTCCTGGAAATTCTAGAAAGGAAGGATGTCTCGCATCATGGAGACAGCCTAATTTCTAAGTAGGAAAAACAATAAAGCGCAACCAAAGGGCTCAGAAGGAGAAAAACACATACAGCCTGCAGTGCTCACGGCCGGTGATTGGGACTGGGGCCTTGCCGAAGGGCTGTAGTCTGAACGGAGCTGTCAGCAGAATGTGTCTCTCCTGTGCCCGAGACGGCATCCTTGTACAAAGGTCCCTGGTTCGGCCCCGCCGGCCGGCCGAGCTATCAAGCTCACGAGGAAATTTCGAGGTGGAGGACGGGCCCCGGAGGACACGCCACAGCCGGTCAAAGGGAAAGCGGGCAGGAGAGAAGCAGCCAAGCCTTCCAGACGGATCCTGGTTCTGCCCAGGCTTCCCTCGCCTTGCAGGGCTGAGAAACGTTTGCATCATCTATTTTGTGATTCCAAATTGAGACTTGCCTCTTTCTGGTGATTCAGATGAGCTGGATTGCTCAGACTCTCTGCCCAGGATTGTAAAAGGGCCTGGAGCTCTCTACTTCTATTCTGGAAATGACATTATTCATAGGACGCATATAATTCAGTGCGAAATAATCACACCGGCACATGGAGAAGACAGGACGTCGTACGGCGAAATCGTTCCGATTCCTACCAAGTGTAATGCTTTCTTGATATACGGCCTTTCTCGCGAGAACTTAGATAATCGTGTCAATATTAGTAAGCTGAAACTCTGAAGAGTTCTAACGGAGGGCTAATGCTCCCAACTGCGTCATCTGTCAAGCCACTACGCTAGTCTGTGCCTCTGTTTCCCCCTCTGTGTTTGCTTGGCCCTACCGTTCTCCCAGGGTGTGGGAAAGGTCTTGAGTTTGAGCATCAGGTCCTGGCTGGGACCCTTGAAACTCTGTGACCTCCTCCCGGTGGCAAGTCTCAGCATAGTGTCCTCACTTGTAAAACGGGGACAGGGGCGTCCTTCCGCCCCGGCACGGTCACGAGGAACCCAACGTAGTCATGACAGTGCACCTGTTTTGCGACCTGTAAAGCGGCATACAAACGTGGGTTGTTATCGGTACCTTTCAAGTCCTAATTATAGAACTTTGCTCACTTAGATTCCTGTGAATGTGATAGAGAGCGTGTGAGGCAAAGCGGTCCATGCACGTGCGTAATGTGATCTGGGAATTTACTGGGACTGGGTGGCAAGGAGGGGAGACCGTTGCTTTCTGCATATGATGTAGGTTGACCTCTGTCAGTATGACTCTTAATTAAAGTATGTCACCTGCCTCCCCCTCCCTCTTTCTCTCCGCGCCCCCCCCCAGCTTCCTCCCTTCCTCTCTCTATTCCTTTTTTCACAAATCCATTGGCAGCAATCACGGTTAATGTGCCATTTGACTATGTCGACCTTGGATGGAAGGTGAGCTCGCCCGAGCTAATTAAATTTCCTTTCCCGTAGTGAACTGTATCCCAGAACTATCGTTCACACTAAGCAGCGAAACAGGTTTGGGCATGTGAAAAAACAAAAAAAAACTAAAAAGCTGGGGCCCCAAGAAAGTACTCTTGGCCTTATTTCCATTTGGCCCACATTGTCCTGTTCTTGGCTTAAATTTGGATCCCAGGACACATTTTCTCAGTTTCCTTTTCTCATGTTCCTGGATCTTTGTTGTAGAATTGTAGGAAGCACAGAGTCAGGGGAGTCAGCCAAAAAGGATTTCTCCCCTTCCCGGGAAGGTCTCGGGTCCTGTCTCAGACACTACAGTGTGGGCGGCCCCCTCTCCACGCGATTATTGTTTTCTTCGCCGTGGCCAGAAGTGGGGGGCTTTGAATTCACCTTGGTCAAAGGGCCTTTTTCTGTTCTCAGTTTTAAGGAGCCCCCCCGCCCCCGACTCCCCGCGAAGCACAGCGCCCACCAGTGAGCCAGCCTGGTCCCACTTTGACCTCCGGGATCCGGGGCTTCTGAGGACAGATCTAGAGCTCGTGAACTGGGGTAAGTGTGGCTCAGCGGAAGCAGGAACAAAAAGGAGACAGAAGGCCACTGTTGGGCACAGCAGAGGGAGAGAATGGGGCCCGGGGGCGGGGTGACAGGGGCGGAGGAGGGCATGACTGGAAAGAAGGCCGGGCCGCCGCCACTGCCATCCCAGGCGAGGACGGTGACAATAGGCCAACAGCTCACACACAGCACAAGGGCTGCCTCTGCCGGCCCAGCACTCCCTGTTGAAACCAGCTGGCACTGGTGTTAGTGGGGTCACGGGACCAACGTGGAATTTTCTGGAATAAGAGGCAGATTGGGAAGCATTCCCCAGACATTGCAATATCCAACCAGCCCCTCCTGCCATTTACCTTTCAGGCTGACCGCTGTGAATAATAATCATGAATATTGACTGTGCGCCCTCCCTCTCCTGGCTCGCCACTGTGAATTATTTTAGTCTCATGGTCGCGCGGCACAGTTTTGCTATGATGTAGGCACTGTCGTTATCCCTGGTTTTCAATGGGAAGAACCAAAGCTTGGGTGGTGGGTTAAGTGACCTGACCAAGTTTACACAGCTCGTAGCAAATGCCTGGGCTTCTCTTTGGCGTCCCGTTTATGGTTACCACACGGCCACCGCCCGAGGCTTTGGACAACCGACCTCTCACCCCCATCCTGTGTCGTCAATATTATTTTTGTATTTGATGGCAAACGGGCTTCCCGTGGGAGGGGGTGCGCGCAGAAGTGCATATTCTCCATTCCTTCTACCGGTGAGCTCCGTTGGTGCTACCTGGTTTCCTCGGTTTTGTCTTCTCAGTGGTTGCACCAACTCTGGGCAGGTGGACACATCCCCACCCGGCCAGGTTACTGTCGCCGCCCTCGCTGCATTCTGCTCACCAGCCCTCGTGACAGCAAGAAAACCCCACGCTTTTACGAAAAAAGCTCGTATTCGAAAGGATCGCTAAGCTTTCTAGTCCACCCCACTGATGACCGTGTCATAGCCAGACCATTTCATCTGACATTTTTAAAGTGAAGATGATGGGTGCCTGGGTGGCTCGGTCGGTTAGGTGTCCAACTCCCGAGTTCGGCTCAAGCCATGATCTCACGGTTCGTGAGTTTGAGCCCCACGTCAGGCTCTGTGCTGACAGCACAGAGCCTGCTTGGGATTCTCTGTCTCCTCCTTCTCGGCCCCGCCCTGACTTGTGCCCTCTCCCTCCCTCAAAAAATAAACTTAAAAAAAAAAAAAGTGAAGGTGATTTTCCACTTTTGTATATTCAGTATTTGCCGAGTACCTACTAGGTGCTTACTGAGTTCCTGCTAGCACAGGTACTGTTTGGGGCACTGTCTCCAAGAGTCTGCATGCTTAGGATGGGCGTACTCTCGAAATCCTAGTGTTCCGGGGAAAGCATTTCTTGTGATTTTCCCTTAGAACCCACTCTTCCTCTCCAAGATGACCCCTCTAAGCCGTGAGAGAAATTAAAAATGCCTTCATGGGGGCACCTGGGTGGCGCAGTCGGTTAAGCGCCCGACTTCAGCCAGGTCACGATCTCACGGTCCGTGAGTTCGAGCCCCGAGTCAGGCTCTGGGCTGATGGCTCAGAGCCTGGAGCCTGTTTCCGATTCTGTGTCTCCCTCTCTCTCTGCCCCTCCCCCGTTCATGCTCTGTCTCTCTCTGTCCCAAAAATAAATAAACGTTGAAAAAAAAAATTTAAAAAAAATGCCTTCATGGAATAATTATCCTGTGATTCTCAATGTGATTGCTAACGTTACCACTAGGACCTTTCCGCAAGTCGCCGGTTGAGCACCTGTGTGTATGAGACCGGGAGAGAATGAGGGAGAAAATACTGCCGTCGCTATTGTTCCTAAATGGCAAGATTGGTTTTATCACCATGGTATAATTATTAGTGTTACATATCACCTTTACCTCTTATTTATGTAATAGTTCAGAAGCTAAAAAAAAAAAATTCTTTATTTCTTGGCAAGTCTTGGATTCGACGGACATTTGTTAAATTGGGTCGAGCACTAGCTTCTCAGATCCTAAGTGTATTTGTTTTTACTGCCGCGTGAAGTCACCATGAGCTCAGCAGCTCGAAGTGACACACGTTTATTATGTCTCGTCTTCTACCGGTTAGCTGGGTCCTCTGCACGGGGTCTCACAAGACCGTAGTCAGTGTGCCCGCTGGAGCTGGGGTCTCCTCTGGGCGCAGGGTCCTTTCTCTCCCAGGTTCATAGGGCAGAATTCATTTCCTCCCAAGCGTCTCCTGGTAGGTTTGCTTCTTCCAGGCCAGCAAGTGCGAGAGAGGATCTGATGCTTTGTCTCTGCCCCTCTAGATTTTCTTTTAAAGGGCTCATCTGATTAGGTCAGACCCACCCAAGATAATCTCTCCTGTGAGTCACCCAAAGACACCTGATTAGAGACCTTAATTACATCTGCAAAATCCCTTCGCCTTCGCCACTCCCATCATGAAACACAGGGATGAGTGATACCCTTCCGCCTTTGCTGCATTCTATGGTTAGAATGCAAACCAAGGCCCTGTTCGCACTCAAGGGGAGAAGGTTACATATTACCAGGGTGAGGGACACTGGGGATCATTTTAGAATCTGTGGATAGCAAGGTTGTCTGCGTGCTTTTTCATCGATTTATACTTAGCGGAGCAACAGGCATACAATGTAAAAATAAGTGACGGGTCCTGAGAATGTAGCGATTGGAAATAAATTCATGTTTTTGAAGACGCACTCCGCAGCACACTCTGAAAAAGGTCACTTTTTCCCCCCAGCAGGTCTTAACAGGGGAGGGTGGAGGGAAGCGTGGGTAGGTGACGGTTCAGAAAGTACGCGAGCTAAAAGAAACATGAGCCGGAAAAAATCTAGGTTCCCGTTCTAGTTGCTCCTCAGAAAGCTGTGTGAGCTTCCCCTATCTGGGGAGCAGGGTGGGAGGGACATAGTAGCTGCCTTCCCTTGCAGGTCTGCTGAACAGGCAAAAAGAGACCAACAAACCTTTGTGGGGACAAAGGTCTTAACTGTCCTGACACAGACTGTCGGGATCCACAAGTGGATCACACCGTGCTTCTGTCTCAAAAGGCGGGTGCGTGATCACATCACCAGGAGCCGTTTTTGTTTTTGTTTTACTTTTTTAAAGTTATGTATTTATTTTGAGAAAGAGAGAGAGAGGGAGAGAGAGCGCGCATCAGCAGGGCCCGGGGGGGGGGGGGGCGGGGGGCAGAGACAGGGAGAGAGCGAGAGCATCCCAAGCACACAGCCCAACACGGGGCTCCGACTCACAAACTGAGATCACGACCGGGGCCGAAATCAAAAGTCGGATGCTCGACCGACTGAGCCACCCACCCAGGCGCCCCTGTTTTCGTTTCTGTTTTTGGCGATAACCAGTGAGGCGTTCTTGAAAGGCACCCACGTCTCTCCCAGACACTGGGGAATGCGTTCTCTGTGCACACGTTAGGGGAGAGAAGAGCCCCTTACACACTCCCTCCAAAGTTGTACCTTGAACTTGAGGTCCAGAACCTCTGATGCAGCCTCTACAGCTGGCTTGCACGGTCCCCTGCATGTCTCTGCAAGGCACACAAAGGAAGTGAGATAGGGAGGAGTGTGGGGCCATTCTCGGTCACGTGAGAATTGCTTCTCAGTTAGCCAGATCCGTGCAGCTGCACAAAACAAACACACATACAGTCCAGGCTGGGGAGACCGCCTGCAGAGCGAGCTTCCCTCCTGCAAGGAAACAGTCGTCTGATAATGTGTTAAGATCAGATTAATGTAGGAAGTAAACATGTAATAAATAATGATAGTGTAATAATAGTGTCTGTTGAAAATATGAGACCCGGAGTATGGATTTCTTAGGCTAATTTTGCCCTTATTTAAAAGAAACTGACAGACGTGCTTTATAAAATGGAAGGTAATTTAACAAGGAGAGAACGGAAGAACACCAACTCATTTTCCTTGTTTAACCGTTGCCTTATTCTTTTGGCTTAGAAAGGACAAGTGAGTTTTTGCTTTCTTTTCTTTTTCTTTCTTTCTTTCTTTCTTTCTTTCTTTCTTTCTTTCTTTTAAAAAAAATTGTTTTTAACGTTTATTTATTTTTGAGACAGAGAGAGACAGAGCATGAACACGGGAGGGTCAGAGAGAGGGAGACACAGAATCGGAAACAGGCTCCAGGCTCTGAGCTGTCAGCACAGAGCCCGACGCGGGGCTCGAACTCACGGACCGTGAGATCTTGACCTGAGCCGAAGTCAGCTGCTTAACCGACTGAGCCACCCAGGCGCCCCTCTTTCTTTCTTTCTTTCTTTCTTTCTTTCTTTCTTTCTTTCTTTCTTTCTTTCTTTCTTTCTTTCTTTCTTTCTTAGTTTATTTATTTATTTTGAGAGAGAGAGAGAGAGAGAGAGCATGAGCGGAGGAGTGGCAGAGAGAGGGGGAGAGAGAATCCCAAGCAGGCTCCCCACCATCAGCACAGAGCCCGACGTGGGGCTCAGTCTCACAAACAACGAGATCATGACCTGAGCTGCAATCAAGAGTCAGACATCGGGGCGCCTGGGTGGCGCAGTCAGTTAAGCGTCCAACTTCAGCCAGGTCACGATCTCGCGGTCCGTGAGTTCGAGCCCCGCGTCAGGCTCTGGGCTGATGGCTCAGAGCCTGGAGCCTGTTTCCGATTCTGTGTCTCCCTCTCTCTCTGCCCCTCCCCCGTTCATGCTCTGTCTCTCTCTGTCCCAAAAATAAATAAAAACGTTGAAAAAAAATTAAAAAAAAAAAAAGAGTCAGACATCTAACCAATTGAGCACTCCAAGTTTTTGTTTTCTTAGAGAACTGATATTTAAATTTCACCCTCCACATCTCCCACCCTGTCCTCAGTTTCCCCCCGCCATCCATTACAGATACGAGGCCGTGCCTGGGTTCAGAATTCTCCGGGAAGCCACAGGACTTCACCCTCGCTGCAGGAAAGACAACAGGCGTTTTTAATGATCTGGAAGCCAGGTCAGTTTCTGATTTGCACACCTCAGAGCTTTCAGTTAATGGAAGGGCCCCAACAGCGTTATCGCAGCGTGTTGTTGCTGACTCATCAGAAAGACCAGTCCTGTGATGAAGGAACCTGGGTCGTTATTTCTGTCGTATTCCTGTATCACCTGAAACATGCATGCTAGCACATGAAGCCATCTGAGTAAGCCACCCAGCTTTTGAGTCACACACCGAAGATATTTTCGTATCTGAGATGCGTAAAGCACAACTACACGTGACTCAGAGACACAGGCAAACAGTGGCCCCGTAAGAAACAGGAAGGGAAACGTCTTATAATAACCGCCTGGTCTGGCCTATGGACTTTGTTGGGATTTTCAAATGAGGGGATCTTGTTGGTTTTGAAAGCCATGTTGACAAACTGATACCGTATTTTTAGCATGCCTTGAATGGAAAACATGCAAGATATGTGAACAATATATTTCCAAATATGACACATATTTATAAAACACAGCAAACGCATGACAGATTGAGTAGGATATGTGGAAAAACATGACAGCTGCGGTACACCCTATTTCTTAGCAAATTCACACACAACAAATGACATTCATGTCCCATGGTTTGCAAAATCGATTTTTTAAGCATTTTAGGAAAGGCGGTAGGGAATGAAAGTAAAAGTTTGCAAAAGAAAAAAAAAACCAGAAGGTGGATGTAAATTTAAGTGACATGTCATGTAATTATCATGCATAAAACTAGTTCTGGATAGGTTACCCCCTATCCCCCAGCATGCTGCCCTTTGATGGAAATGATATTAAATGAGGCATTCAAAGTGATTTGCATTTTCAGGCGGGCTCAAATGTCATGTATAAGGGAAGGCATTTGGAAAATTTCAGTATAAAACAACCAAGAAGTGTGCCAAAGGTGTTAAGATTTACTTGGATGGAGGGGCGCCTGGGTGGCGCAGTCAGTTAAGCGTCCGACTTCAGCCAGGTCACGATCTCGCGGTCCGTGAGTTCGAGCCCCGCGTCGGGCTCTGGGCTGATGGCTCAGAGCCTGGAGCCTGTTTCCGATTCTGTGTCTCCCTCTCTCTCTGCCCCTCCCCCGTTCACGCTTTGTCTCTCTCTGTCCCAAAAATAAATAAACGTTGAAAAAGAAAAAAAAATTAAAAAAAAAAAAAGATTTACTTGGATGGAGGAGAATTGGTGCCGATCATAGTTTGGGTTCTGAACTGAGACAAATCTGGGTTCTGAACTGAGACAAATCTGACCAGAGACACTTGGATTTGGATGAAAGGCCATAGGGATCCATGGTCTGTTCTAAAGCAGGGACTTAGCACGAGAAGCAGTGTTTTTAGGGGGATAGTGTCAGCGCCTGTGAGCACAAAGCAACCTCTGAGGACAGTGGTGTGAATTCCTTATATGTGTAATATAGGCATTTAGGATTTGCGAAGGAGTTTTCTCATTTTCAAATGCATAATCTTATCTGAGCTGTGGAACCCCCTTGTGAGGCTTGCATTCATCGCGCACACTATCCTAACAAAGAAATCAAGAGTTGTGACTTTGGGGTCACACTCAGAGGAGGCACCAATCCTAACAACCAGGATGTTTGTCCCTTTAGGATGATCCCCGGAAGACACGGGGTTACGGGTATTTTTTTTCTCTCTTCTTCTTGTTACTTCTGTGTTTGTCCAAATTTTCTGCAGTGAGAAAATATGATTTTATAACTCTAAAGTGACATGAAATATTATTGCTGTAAACAAGGGACAGAATCCCCCATTCTCATTCCTTCTAGACCATTCCCTTTGCTCCACCCCCTACTGGAAGCTGGGACCGACTTTCCTGTGCTATTCATTGCTGGCCTCTGCCCCCAGCTGGAGCTCTCCCAGAACTCAGGGCTCTGTTGGTAGGCTGAGCTGGTGTAAGTCAACTTAGAACAGGTCAGCCTGGGAGTCTAGAGAACTAAATTTGCGTCCTATTTTCTACAATGCTGGGAAGTTCCTTCATATCTGTATGCCTTAGTTTCCTGCTCTGTATCCTTTTTGCCAGATATGGAGTGTTTCAAGATTCCCAAGCAAACATTGCCTTATCAAAGAAAGGTGATGCTAAGATTACATTCTTGTGGGAGACTGCTAACGTGTTGAAATACCGCACTTGTGTTTTCTGCTTGGCCTTGGCCTTACCGAAAGGAGACTTTGGGTAACAGAAGTAGGGGGAGGGAAAGGAAGGTGGGCATGAGAGACGGTGGAGAGGGAGGTGTACCCGTTGAACCGAGGCTGGAGTCATCAGCGGGCGTTCTGAGCTCCTCTGGCCCTTCCTGGGCGGGCGTGGCTCTAATGGGACCTCCCTCACTAACGGACACGCCACAGAAACTCATTCAAGGAGGCCGTCTGATCTAGCGTCATAGATAATAACAGACCAGACTGCTTCCTTGACCTTGGGCAAGCAACTTAGCCTCTCAATTTCCCACTTTCTCCACCTGTAAATAAATGATCTCACTGGGAGGTGAAGGATAATCGAGATCGAATTTCCAAAGGATTTTTAACTCCTTCGAATGCATCAGTTTTCAACTTTGGGGAAGGGAGGGTTCTTGGAACCCTCTGAGAATCTAATGAAAGCCCAGGAGGCTTTCTCCCAAAACGACATGTACCTGGCCATCAACTTTCATATAAATTCGTGCGGTTTATAGATTCCCTGAAGCTTAAACTTCCTCTAATTTCGGGGAAAAAACCCACACCTGCCTTAAAAGCAAAGTGCTATAAACACGTAAAAGATAAATAGTGTGTCATTTTCGTGTCACTGCCATCCTGTGGATTTCATTCGTGAAGCTCATGCGTTGTTATCACGACAATCCTCCTTTCATTATTGTTAAAAATACTCTGGGGCCCCTGGGTAGCTCCTGGTTAAACGTCCAACTTCAGCTCAGGTCATGACTCATGGTTTATGAGATCAAGCCCTGCATCAGGCTCTATGCTGGCAGCGTGGAGCCTGCTTGGGATTCTCCATCTCCCTCTCTCTCTCTGCCTGTCTCTCACACTCTTTCCAAATAAATAAATAAACTTAAAAAAATACTATACTTTCTCTATTGGTTTTCGTCCTTCCCCGACACCCACCACCAGATGATGATGATGATGATGATGATGATGATGATTATTATTATTTACATTAAGCACCTTGGAACCAAGGATGCTTTGCTACTGGTCTTCTGTGTAAGACGACATAGGTCTCTTCCATCTAAGTATAATCTAGTAAATAGATAAGAATATGTATAATTAAAGTGAGCTGCTAAAATGAGTTCTTTTTTTTTTTTATCACTCTTGGACAGTTAAAATTGCAATGCTTGAGAGAAAATGAAAAGTGGCCCCTCGTCATGTTATAGAGGGCACTTGACACAGGCATTCAATCTGAGATTGATTAAAATTTGCATACTTCTTATTATTTATTCTAAAATAATTGAAAAGCAGTGGTCTTGAAGAGAGAATTTTTTTTTGAAGAACAATATCTGATGCATTGGTTCCAAAGGAACCAGCCCATTTATTCAATAATGAAAAAAGGCATTATTTTCACATCGCCACCTAATGTCTTCTGTTTTCTCCCGTCATTACTTAGCTCAGCTGGAAATTAGGCATCTTCTTCAGTGACGCTTAAAAAAAACAAAACAAAACAAAAACAAAAAAAAAAAACTTGTGTTGTGAAATAGCACTATCCTTTGTGGACAACTGGACTTCAGAAAAAGACACTTGGCATGGGTTAACATGCTTCTTGGGTTTATACTGGACCCTCCTTTCTTTATCTTTTCCGTTTTTGGCACAATGGATAGGTTTTTAGCACGCCAGAATCTGTAGTTCTTGCTCTCTGAGATGTATATGTATATATATATATATATTTTTTTCCTTTTTACTATCTTCTATAAAAGGAGCCCGCTATTGATTGCAGCTGACTGAGTCGCTTGAGTTGATATCTAAGCAACGCTAACCCAGATAGGGATTAGCATTACATCAGCTGTCAGGCGAGGAAGCCTGGCAGAGTGCCCGCCTGTAAAAAACGGACCGCGTTTGCGTCACTGTTCCCTTGGTGATGCTTCTTGGAGCCTTGTCAGCTGTCCCCTGAGGTTGTTTCCTTAATATGTCAACAGACATTCCTGAATCTTTAATGCTGGATAGCTCTTTTCCTCTTCCAAAAACACTTAGGTGACCAAGCAGCTGGTGCTATGATCTTTCGAAATGTATCTCTTTCATGAAATACGTGTTTGCTCTGTGTTTGCTCTCTTCGGAACAGTCGAGGGGATTTAAGAAGGTTTGGATTTCTGCTTCTCCCATGTTAGAGGACCTATTTTTGAAGAAACAGGACAGCCAGCTTTAGTGCTGGGAGCTGCTTCTCTGCTTTTATCTTCCTTCGGAAAACCCCGTATTCCCTCACCAGCTTATCCAAACCCTCCAATTATCCGGTTACACGGTGACATCTCATAGAACAAAACAGCTGGTTGAAAAGACCCGGCTGGAATTTGCCCCCATTTATGATGTGCTCTCTGACCTTGCTCTAAGAACATCCGCGAGACAGAAAAAGGTGTGGGCAGTGACCTTGAGCGTCCCCTGCTTACCGGGAACCGCGTATAAGAAAGGTTTGTCACCCGTTGCCCACGTGAAATCCATTTCCTCATTTTCCCGACGTCTTTTTTTTTTTTTTGGCCATCCTGGCAATTCGATCTCTACTTCCATCTTGGAAAATTTTACACTGAAAAGTAGGTGGGTAAAGCCTCACGCTAACATACCTTCTTTCTCTCTCTCTCTCTCTCTCTCTCCCTCTCTCTCTGTCTCCCTGCAAGTAAACGTAGCCCATTGAAACTGGGTTATTTCTCCCTGCTCAGTAACCCTCCAGATCATTATGCCGTGGCTATACCAGTTCATTACAGTCAGTAGTGTGAGCAACTTAAATTTGGAAAGAAGTCATTCGGGTTTTGGAGGGGTAGTGTGGCGGTGTTATTAAATTCATTTAATCATAAGTGACCATGATGGAGTACGTAACTGGGGGGAAGGCCACTTTCACGGTGTGTGAGCCTCAGACTCCGCTGTCAGAGGAGCGCCTGTCGTCGAGCGGGCACACATCTCGTCCTTTGGAGACGCACTAAGGGCCCCGAGAATTCTGTGGCCGTGGAAGCTGTCGCTGGGCTAGGTCTCCTGGGACGGCCGCTTCCTCATTCTGCCGGCTGATGTAGCAATCGGGTTTCTGTTCCGCAAGTCCTGTGCCCCCGGCGCCCAGCCTCCCGGGAGCCCCTTGATCCCCCCCCCCCTGCAGAAGGTCCCCATTGGCTCCCCGGGGGACAATGGGAACAGAGCTGCCCAGGAGAGGAGGGAGTTAGGACCCTTGGGTTTTAGAATGGAAGGGAATTTTTAGAGTTCGTGAAACCCAAGCCCGACATTCATTTTAAGAATGAAAAATCTTGGGGCGCCTGGGTGGCGCAGTCGGTTAAGCGTCCGATTTCAGCCAGGTCACGATCTCGCGGTCCGTGAGTTCGAGCCCCGCGTCAGGCTCTGGGCTGATGGCTCAGAGCCTGGAGCCTGTTTCCGATTCTGTGTCTCCCTCTCTCTGACCCTCCCCCATTCATGCTGTGTCTCTCTCTGTCCCAAAAATAAATAAACGTTGAAAAAAAAAATTAAAAAAAAAAAGAATGAAAACTCTGAAGTTTGCTGGTGTGGGCTAGCTGGTATCGTATCTGGGAGGAGGACCCATCTCTCTGCACTGGCCTTTGTTTTTCTTAGTTTGTACTTAAAAAAATATATACTGAGAGAGAGAGAGCATGAGCAGGGGAGGAGCAGAGGGCGGGGGTGGGGGGGAGAGAGAGAATCCCAAGCAGGCTCCATGCTGTCAGCAAGGAGCCAGATGGGAGGCTCGAACCCACAAACCTCAAGATCATGACCTGAGCTAACGTTAAGAGTCAGGTGCTTAACCGACTGAGCCACCCAGGCGCCCCTGCCCTGCTTCGTACAGCAGCAGCTCTTGTCCGGGGGCAGAGCTGGGCTGGGGCAGCACAGGGCACTCCTCTCCCCGGTTCAGGGTCCTGTCCGGTGGAGTCAGTGGCTCGAGGACCACTGAGGCCACATGCAGCGTGGAACTGAGCGCTCCGGATGGGGCTCCACTCCAGCAGGCTGTCACCCGAGCACACCCCTGTTTTTCCTCACTTAGCCGGGGGCCCGCAGGAGAGCTTCGCTGTGCTGTGTGCACCCCACTTACAGCCGCGAGGGAATGCCATCCCCGACTGCGCACGCCCCCTGGAGGGACCGACGAGGCAGCAAGAGTTAGCCCAGCCGTTGCTTTGGGGCCAGAGGCACAGAGTCTGGACGGTGCTGAGGACAGCATGTAACAAGACTCCTTGTCTCTTCCCCTTGGGAGCCAGGAAGGGGAAAAAAAAAAATCACAGACACCTGTAAGAAAGTGGAAAGAGGACTTTTAGCCCTCCTATAGGGCTTCCACATCCGGAATAAGATTTCCTCGCCCTTACTTCTTCCCTTGTTGCCCCAAACTCCACGCATCCCCCATGGGCCGGGCTGGCGCACGGCTGGCTCAGCTCGGTGGCTGTGATTCGGAGGGAGGGCTTGGGGGTCCGACCTCCTGCGTTCCAGTCCCCGCTCTGCCACTTGATAGCTGTGCGATCTCGGGCCAGATTTTCTCCTCTCAATGTCCTCATCTGGGAAATGGAGAGAACGCTATTGAGTTTGATGAATATACCAGAAGGATTAAGTGAGGTGGGGCCCCTCAGCGTGCTTGGCAAAGCGCCCGGCCCAGAAGGGGTCAGTACGCCTCAGTCGCCGCTATTAACATCGCGCGGAGAACGCTTGGAGAGAATTCTCAAGGCAAGTGATAGACACACATCTTCTCCGGTTTGGGGTGGGGGTGCGCTGGGAACCAGTGTACCGGCCTGGCGAGCAGGAGGTGAGCCGGAGAGGAGGAGACGGGTTGGTGGGAACAACACAAGCGACCTAGACCTTGACCGAGCTGCATATCAATATATATCCCGCCTAAAGGATTGGAGCCGGCTTGCACTTGCCCGTGGCGGGGGGCACCTGGTTCTACCACGCAGTCTGACCACTGGACACGACTGGGGGGAAAAGAGAGAAAAGAAACGCCAAAGTAATAATGGTTAGCATCGGCATGGCACGGTCACGGTCTCGGGAGGACCTTCACCTCTGTAGACAGCGGAGGGTTTTACACTATCCTCTTTTTGCAGATGAAAGAAACACTTTCTTAGACTCTAGGGACTTGCCTCAGATTGAAGAGTGAATAACTGTTGGCGGTCAGGCCTGGACTCCCTTCTTTCTCAGAATGTTCCTCCCGGCCACACGCACTCAGATGCACGCGCAGGTGCGCGCACGCTCCTGCCCGCATACACATGCATACACGTGTGCACACACATGGAGGCACACGTGTGCACACACATGGAGGCACACGCGTGCACGCGCAGATGGGCACGCGCAGATGGGCGCGATATAGGCCAGGGAGACCTGGCGTCTGCAATGTGCTTTGCTCGCTCCAGTTGCCGGGGGTCCTGTAGCGCTTGGAGAGGTGGCCGCAGAGACCGGGGTCCGGCCCGCTGCACCGAGGCTCAGATAAACCCGGGAACCAGGAACCAGGAACCTGTAACCCCCTTCCTTCCCCCGAAGGCACCGGGGCGGACCGACTGGGCACGGGGAAAAAAGGCAACGTCCCCTTTCGTGTTTCCCCGACGTGCCTTTTGCCATCATGACAACCGCGAGTTGCTCTGGGAATCAGTCCTTGTCCCTCAAGCTCTGGAATGAGTCATTTGGCAAAGAGCTGCGTGCGGAAATTACAAAGCTTCCGTGTCACCTATGGAAACCGCGGTGGGGCTTTTGTTTGTTTTGGGTTTATTTCTGCCGCTGTCCTCACTTCCGCTGTGTGAGAGGCCAGTGGGGAACCACACGCTTCACACGTGCTGCACATGCGCACCCCGCCTACACGCGGAGGCCTGGGGCGCAGGCTGCAGGGCCCCGGCTTTCCTCGCTCTGCTCGCCCTTCCAATTCCTCTGCGATCGCATCGGCTGCAGCTTTGCCCCGCGGGCCACTGTCGTAGGAAAGCAGATTTGGCCAGTGGAGACCACCGTGAGCTGGGCTCGGCCCCACTGCGGGAGGCACCTGTGCGAAAAGGCTCCATCTGGGACACTTGCGACATGGTTTAAGGGGACACTTTCTTGCTTCACGTCCTCTACAGGCTTTAGGGGTTTCTTTTACCATACATCTTTTGTTTTAAATTTTATTTATTTTTAGAGAGAGAGTGCCAGGGGGGCAGAGAGAGAGGGAGACAGAGAATCCCAAGCGGACCCCAAGCTCAGCGTGGAGCCTGATCACCGGGCTGGATCTCTGAGTCCGAGGCTGAACCGACTGAGCCCCCCCGCCAGGCGCCCCAAACCATAAACTTTTTTATGCCCTTGATACTTAATGCTCTTTTCATGGTTGGCTCATTGAAAAAAAAAAATTTCCTGGAAACAAGAAAGGAGCTCGTAATTTTTTTTTAAATTTTTTTTTAACGTTTATTTATTTTTGAGACAGAGAGAGACAGATCATGAACAGGGGAGGGGCAGAGAGAGAGAGGGAGACACAGAATCTGAAACGGGCTCCAGGCTCTGAGCCATCAGCACAGAGCCTGAGGCGGGGCTCGAACTCACAGACCGTGAGATCATGAGCTGAGCTGAAGTCGGACGCTTAACCGACTGAGCCACCCAGGCGCCCCACGTAATTTTTTAATAGCAATCTGTCTCTGTGGCTGTCACACATATAAACTCTGTCACTTGGGAGAATTTTAAAGCACCTTCTATGGCTCAGGCACTGTTCAGGGAGCTGAGGATATAGCAGTGACCAACATGCACGCACTTCTCGTCCTTGGGGAGACTAGGCAATAAATGACTGAGAAAACTTCTTAGAGGGGCGCCTGTGTGGCTCAGTCGGGTGGGTGTCCGACTCGATTTTGGCGCAGGTCATGATCCCAGGGTTGTAGGATCGAGCCCCATGTCTGGCTCCACACTGAGCGTGGCACCTGCTTGGGATTCTCTCTCTCTTTCTCTTTCGCTCTCCCTTTGCCCCTCCTCCCCATTAAAACAAAACAAAACAAAACAACATCTCATAGATATTTCACAAACCAAACTTAGAATTAAGGTCAATAACACTGAATCCACTTCAACTTGATGGCCTATCTTTATTCATATATTTTTAAATATTGTTACCTAGTCACTGGTGATCTGGATTTGAGGATTGGGACTTTAGTTCTTTTCGGAAACCCTGAGCCGGTCTGGTCTGTACACAGGTGTCCACCAGGCAGCTGGCTGATGGAGGCTGTGTCACAGAAAGTCTGAGATTCTGTGACTTCTTCTATGGTGATTATGGGAGTTTGGCTACCGGGCTGACAGGGCGCCCCCCCTCCCCCACCCAACCTATGGAAAATTGGGTTTTGCTGCAGGTTGACCTTGGAAAAGAACGGGTAAGTAAATATAATTTAAATGGTTCATTTATTTTTTTCTTTAGGGACATGGAAAACAACCAAGACCCTTAGCTGTAGAGAATAAACTGATGATCACCAGAGAGGAGGTGGGTGGGAGGTGGGTAAAATGGGTGATGGGGACTAAGGAGTGCACCTGTCGTGATGAGCTCCGGACGAAGTGCTCAATCACTATTCTGTGCACCTGAAACGAATATAACCCTGGATGTTAACTCTACTGGAATTTAAAATAAAATTTAAGAAAAAATACACGCCTTAAAGAAAGATGTTGTTTATGTTACATAAACCGCTTACTTTTGCAAAACTGGCCCTTGCTGATTTAACTGGTGGCTCACTCGTTCGTTCATTTACTGACCGCTGTGGTGGGCCAGGCACCCTGCTCTGTGTCAGAAACACAAAGTTTAATAAGACGTGGTCCCTGCCTTCAAGGCGCTCATAACCCGGGAGGAAAAACAGTTGCAGAGACGATCGGGTAACTGTGGTATGTGCTGTGCTTGAGGCTGAGTGATGGGCTCCACCCAGCGTGGGGCAAGGCTTCGGAGAGAGGACAAACCGTGTCTTTAACGTGGGTTTAAAAATAAGTGCCTTATAAGAGCCAATGCCTTGTCTCCCTCCTCCTCTGTCTAACATTTGTCCACGGTGGCTCTAAGGAATTTGGCCACGTTATCCGGCTACCAGTAAACAACTACGCCAGCCCTTCTATGGGCTGATCTGCTTAGTATTCTATTTTGTGCAATCAGAGATTAAATTCCAAATTCACTGGCACTGAAGATGAAACAGCTAATTACATACAGTAATTGCATTTAAAATCCATGCCTTTGAGTGACTGATGAAATCTGCTTTTTAAATGCTCCTGAAACTCAATGTACCCAGCAACTGACTGTGGTTAAGGGGCAGTGTATTTTTAGTCCTGGAGTGTGGGCATGGCTTCAGCCTCTTTCGCCCATGTCCTTTCCTTGAATTCAGTCTGTGCACTTAAAAGAATACTTTTGTCCAAAAGGAAGAAGTAAAATTGGCTGTTTGCAGGTGGCATGATATTACACATAGAAGACCCCAAAGACTCCACCAAAAAAAACCCACCCCAAACATTAGAACAAATACGCACATTCAGTAAGGTTGCAGGATATAAAATCAATATCCAAAAATCGCTTGCATTTCTATGCACTAACCACAACCTATCAAAAAGAGAAATTAAGAAAATCTTATTTACAATAACATCAAAAGGGATAAAATAGGAACAAATTTAACCAAGGGGGTGAAAGATCACACTGAAAACTACAGAACATTGGTAAAAGGAACTGAAGGAGACGCAAATACAGGGAAAGATAGTCTGTGTTCATAAACTGGGACAGTAAACATTGTTAAAATGTCTATACCACCCAAACTCTCTACGGATGCAGGATTATTCCTATCAAAATTCCGATGGCAGTTTTCACAGAAATAAGAAAAATGAGCTTCAAATTCATATGGAACCACCAAAGGCCGGGAATAGCCAAAGCAATCCTGAGATAGAACAAAGCTTAACAAAGAGGCACTGTACTTCCTGATTTCAAACAAGGCTACAGTAATCAAAACAGTGTGGCATTGGTCTAAAAACAGACACACAGGCCAATGGAGCAGAGTAGGCAGCTCAGAAATAAACCCACACGTGTATCATCAATTGCTGTTCAACAAAGGAGCGAAGGATTTACAAGGGGGAAAGGATAGTCTTTTCAATAAATGGTAGGGGGAGAACTAAATATCCACATGCAAAAAAGGATCTTCCACCATACACAAAAATCAGCTCCATATGTATTAAAGGCATGAACGTGAGACCTGAAAACATAAAACTCATTGAAGAAAACACAGGGTAAAAGCTCCTTAACATTGGTCTTGGCGATGATTTTGTTTTATTTGACACTGAAAGCAGAGGCAACATAAGCAAAAGTAAACAAGTGGGACCCATCAAATTAAAGAGCTTCTGGGGGGCGCCTGGGGGGCTCAGTCGGTTAAGCGTCCCACTTCGGCTCAAGTCATGATCTCACGGTTCACGAGTTTGAGCCCCGCGAGGGGCTCTGTGCTGACAGCTCGGAGCCTGGAGCCTGCTTCGGATTCTGTGTCTCCCTCTCTCTCTGCCCCTCCCCTGCTCGTGCTCTGTCTCTCTTTCTCTCTCTCAAAAATAAATAAATCATTAAAAAAAAAATTAAAGAGCTTCTGCACAGCAATGGAACCATCAACAAAATGAAAGGCGACCTACAGAATGGGAGAAGGTATTTGCAAACTATATGTCGGGTAAGGGGTTACTATCCAAAATAGACAAAGAGCCCATACAACTTAATAGCAAAATAATAATGATAATAATCCCAATTTAAAAAATGGGCAGAGGACTTAAATAGACATTTTTCCAAAGAAGACCTACAGGTGGCCAACAGGTACATGAAAAAGTGCTCAACATCCCTCATCATCAAGGAAATGTAAATCAAAACCACAATGACAGATCACCTGACGCCTTGTCAGAATGGCTAAAACACAGGAAATAACAAGTGTTGGGGGGCACCCGGGTGGCTCCGTCAGTTAAATGTCCTACTTCAGCTCAGGTCATGACCTCACGGTTTGTGGGTTTGAACTTCATGTCGGGCTCTGTGCTGACAGCTCGGAGCCTGGAGCCTGCTTCAGATTCTGTGTCTCCCTCTCTCTCTGCCCCTCCCCCACTCATGTTCTGTTTCTCTCTCTCTCTCTCTCTCTCAAAAAGTAAATAAACATTTTTTTAATTAAAAAAAAAAGAAATAACAAGTGTTGGCAAGGATGTACAGAAAAAGGAATGCTTGCGCACTGTTGGTGGGAATGCAAATCAATGCAGTCACTGTGGAAAACGGTATGGAGGTTCCTCAAAAAACTAAAGATAGAATGACATCTGATCCAGTAACTACACTACTGGGTATGTACCCAAAGAATATGAAAACACTAATTTGAAAAAATATAGCCCCCCCACCGTGTTTATTGCAGCATTATTTACAATAGCCAAATTATGGAAACGGCCCATGTGTCCATTGATAGATGAATGGACCAAGAAGATGTGGGATGTGTATACAGTGGAATATTACTGAGCCATAAAAAAGGATGAAACCTTGCCATTTGCAACCACATGGATGGATCTAGAAAGTGTAAGGCTAGGTGAAATAAGTCAGAGACAGACAAATGCCATGTGATTTTACTCATGTGGAATTTGAGAAACAAAACAAAGAAAAAGAGAGACACGCAAGAAATTAGACTCTTAACTATAGAGAACCAGAGGGGAGGTGGGTGGGGGGAGCGGTGAAATAGATGAAGGGGACTAACACTTACTAACACTTAACCGTGTTGAGCACTGAATAACGTATAGAATTGGTGAATCACTATATCATACACCTAAAGCTAATATAACACTGTACGTTAGTTATACTGGAATTTAAAAAACAAAGATTAAGATAAAAATTTTTTCAACAGGAAAGGAATACTAATAAAATTTAGGAGCCCTGAAAAAAAAAAAGAAAGACGAGATAATAAACGCTGGCGAGGACGTGGAGGAAAGGGAACCCTCGCGCACTCTTGGTAGGGCTGGAAATTAGAGCAGCCCCTGTGGAAAATAGTATGGAGGTTCCTCAAAATATTAAAAATAGAACTACCATGTGATCTAGCAATATCACTTCTGGATATATCTCCAAAGGGGGAAAAAAATCATTGTCTCAAAAGGATATCCGCACACCCATGTCCACAGCGGCATTATTCACAATGGCCAAGGTGCAGAAACAATATGCACATATGCACTATATGTCCTTTGACGGATGAATGAATAAAGAAAATGTGATGTATCACAATGGGATATTATTCAGTCCTCAAAGAATCCTGCCATTTGCGGCATGGGTGAGCCTGGAGGGTATCATGCCAAGCAAAATAAACCAGGTAGAGACAAATAATGCCTGAGATCACTTATATGTAGAATCTTTAAAACCAAATAAACAAATAAACTGGGTCTCAGAAACAGAGCTGAATGGTGATTCCCATGGGGGAAATGGCGAGAGGTTGGTAAAAGGGTACCTTTCAGTGATTCGATGAATAAGATATGAGGATCTCCGGACGCCCGGGTGGCTACCGTCAGTTAAGCAACCGACTCTTGATTTCAGCTCAGGTCACGATCTCACGATCATTAGATCGAGTCCCGCATCAGGCTCTGTGCTGAGTGTGGAGCCTGCTTGGGATTTTTTCGCTCTCTCTCTGCCCTTCCCCTGCTTGTACTCTCTCTTTCTCTCTCTGTGTCTCAAAACAAATAAACTTGAAATTTGCTGCGAGAGTAGAACTTACGTATTCTCACTAAAACAAGTGAATGTCTGAGGTGCTGGACGTGTTCATTAACTCAACGGTGGGACTTCCTTCACGATCAGCACATCACCATGCTCCTAGCGACTTTTTTTTTTTAATTTTTCTCTATAATATGGGAAGGCTTACAGTTTCAATATGTATCATTTGTAGCACTTAAAAATATATTTAAGACCCTGCCGTGTTGTTACAATTTTAGTCATTAGCTATTAAAATGTATTCACTTATTAGAATTTGTTCATAGAATCCATTATTCATTGTAAACATCTGGGGAAGGAAGGTACATAGACCTTCTCCGGCCCCGGTGCCCAAGCTAGTGCTTCTGCTGGGGAATTCAACTCAGGACACGGCTGTGTGTCTGGAGGACGTTCCCTTTAGTTTTCTCTCCCCTTCATGCCTAGTTGCGGCTTCTGGAATCGTTCCAGTTGGACGGAAAACCGAGGAAGTTATGTCAGATGAATCATTTCACTGTGCGTTGCTGTACAGAATCACTTCCCCTGGATAATTAATAAAAGATTGACAGGAAGAATGTTCCTGGAATAATGAGCAGGCAGTTTCAGAACTGGAGCTTGTATTTTCCTCATTTTGCTCGAGCCACGGTGAACGCCCGGGTTTTGCCACTTGAGGATTTTTGACAGAGGTGAAAACGGCTTTCTGAGAGCGACGGCACGGCTGGTCTTCGGTAGGACGCAGCCTGGGGACTCCCGGAGCGGAGACCCCCCCCCCCCACCCTCCCCGCCGCAAAGACACCACAGAAGGCTGCCACGACCGGGCAGGGCCCCTGCCAGACCCCCAAGGCCGCCTCTCCGGGATCACCCGCTTTGCACACGGGTTTTGGCGATTCGAGGCTCTGATTCACATCTTTATAATGAGAAGAGGTTTCCAGTTTGTAGGGAAGTAAGTCAGGCAGTGCAGATTCAGGTGGCGTAAAAGTTTTTTTTCTGTTTTTACATAAGCTGGTGCAAAAAAAGTTTTCGCGGACTACACCAGGAATCCTAAATCCTGGTTGGTCAACACCGCGTAGGGCTCACGTTACATTGAATCGCTTTAAACCCTGTAAACTAATGTGGGGGACCATAGAACTGATTTGCTTTTTGGGTCAAAACGCTGACCTGGGGTGCCTGGGTGGCGCAGTCGGTTAAGCGTCCGACTTCAGCCAGGGCAGGATCTCGCGGTCCGTGAGTTCGAGCCCCGCGTCAGGCTCTGGGCTGATGGCTTGGAGCCTGGAGCCTGTTTCCGATTCTGTGTCTCCCTCTCTCTCTGCCCCTCCCCCGTTCATGCTCTGTCTCTCTCTGTCCCAAAAAACAAAAAACAAAAAACAAAAAAAAACAAAAACGCTGACCTGACTATAGCCCCTCTTTTTCCTTACTGTGGTTTTCATATTTTTGCTTTTTAAACAAAGTTTGTTCCTTTCTGCGATTACCCTCTCCTGTCTTTTACTTGTACGTGCTGAGACCCGTTGCGACTTCATGAGTAATCTTGATAACATCATTCAGATTAAAAAAGAACTCTGGCGCTGATCTGAACTGTGACCTCTTGCAAGTCGCTGCAAGGCTTTGAACTTCGGTTTCCCAGACTGGAAGAGGAGGCGATTGGACTAGAATGTTTCTGGTTCCTTCCAGTGGAAAAAGGCTGTGGTCCTGACGTGCGCCTGGGTTGGCTTGGGGCAGAGCTTTACGGCTTCATTGTGAGGTAGCTGAGGGTTCCTCGGGGATCCCTCTGGGGACTCTGCCCTCCCTTCTCTCCATCTCCCCTCCACCTGTCCCTAGGTGCTCACCTCCCAGCCTTTCAGGACTCTGCTGCCCCAGGCCAAGAGCTCAGACCGCTCTCGGCTGCCACTGGGCCATGCAGGACTTGACCCTTATCTCTCTCTGCTCCTCCCTCCACGCCTAACAGAGCTGGTGTTCTATGCCTTCCATGGTGGAAACTCATGCAGGGGTCTTCAAACTGGATCCCCTAGGAGTGCCCGAGACCCAGAAGACGTAAATAGGTTTCTCCGCCCAGAAGCACACAATTGCTTTGAAAATGTGTGGTTTCTCTTAAAAGTTCGTGGAACGCATGCATTCCAGTTTGAAATGCATGTTTGTTTCATTAGAAGAATACTGCTTTAAATAACAGAGGAACGCTAATCCACAGGTAAGACAGAAGCTCCAGGAGAATATTTGAGAAATGTGGAACAGGTTCGCTGAACCACTGGCACAGCTGGAGGAAGAGCTGTTTGCGTTATCTTGCGGTCCTTCGAGCCCTGCCTCCTTTCTTACATGCGTGCATTTTACACGCATGCAGCAATTTTTGCGTACGTTAGTGAATTATTTCCCCGGATATGGTTGTGTGTGTGTGTGTGTGTGTGTGTGTGTGTGTGTTTTACTTCCAGCCCACATAGTAGGGAGGGGGACGCGATGAGGGGACGCTCTAGGGGGCAGGGCATGCCAGGCAAGGGGGTCACCGTCTTTGCCCAGCTGTCTGGACTGCTCCGGGGGACTTGGACCCGTGCCGCTCTGGGCAGGTTGCTTTCCTAACCTGAGACGACGGGTCACCCTGTTCAGCCTCTCCCACAGGCCACCGACGTCTTCAACGTTGTTGGAAGAGCTGCTGTTTCGACGGTCAGTAGAACCGTAACTTAATTCTCACCCTTTACGTGGCCAATTGCACGTACAGCTGATGGTCCTGTAACGTCTCCCGACAGGGTGTTGGCCACGCCTGCTCAGATCCTTGGGGGGCTGGGGTCCCGGAAAGGTACCGCTCGTCTACACTCTCGGGGGACTGCCTATACCTCCAGGGCCGGAGTGGAGGGGATGGTTCAGGTCAAAGGCAAGTGTGCCTTAGCCAAACCCCGTCAACCCCTTGGCTGCTCATTGACGACAGGGTGCTAATAAGGGACCTACCTCACCGGGGGGTGTGGGCGCACTTGAACTGATTTCATGTAGCAGGACACAAGTGCTAAGTATTATTATGGTTATAGGAAGAGAACCACCATTAGCATTTTTAAGCCCTAAGGATACTTGGAAATCAGAACCTCACGGAGGTGCGGATAATGGCTGCCTGAGAGCTGGAAACTGCTTATACACAATCACCAAGCTGCCAGCGTTTCACTCATCACGGTGCAGAGTAATTTGGGTTACATCAGCCCGAAAGGGGGCTGGGGAACCTGGAAGGGGTGGTAATTAAAAAAAAAAAAAAAAAACCACAGCCTTTTCTATGTGTTCATTTAATCAACCACTATCGGCAGAGCGTCTGGATTTGAGGCTGGCAGGGGGTTGAGGGGCCCCGCAGCACAGCCAGCCTCCAGGAAGGGAGGGGCGATCCTGAGTGGGGTGGGAGGGGGGGGTGATTCCGGAGCTGACGGAAGGCGGCAGGATCCTGGGGCAGATGGACAAGTGCTGGGGCTCCGGGGGCCCCAGCACAGGGCCTGGCACCCTGCAGACCGCCCCCCCCCCAACTGTCCGTGGAGTGAGTGAAATAAGCAAATAAAAAGGAACAACGGTCAGAAAGTCCAGGTCGGTGGGGCGGGGGGGGAGGGTGGGAGGTATTCGGGCAAGTTCGAGGCAGCAAAGCCCAGGACAAACCATTGAGTGACAGGGTGTGCTCGACCTCAGAGGGATGGCACAATGGTGGCAGAGGTCCCAGGTGCGGACCTGGGTTGTTCACAAGAAGCCACGGGCACAAAAGGACAGAGAGAACAGGAGCAGGGCCGGGCCCCGGGAAGTGAGCTGAGCTGACAGCGGATTCCCCAAGACAGCAGCGAAGGGGAC
Organism: Felis catus; assembly: GCF_018350175.1. NCBI lineage: Eukaryota > Metazoa > Chordata > Mammalia > Carnivora > Felidae > Felis > Felis catus. Next base: position 14,154,429 of record NC_058378.1, read on the forward strand.
TTGCGGCTTCATCTCTGAGTCCCAGCACACCACACCCCATGCCCCGTCGTCTCTGTTCAGGTGGGCCTCCTCCCGGGTTCCCCGGCAGGAGATTTTTTGACCCATTCTTCCATTGCCAGCTTGCCGGGTGCTTTATAAATATTTTTTTTTCAGTTTATCCTCACAGCAGTGAGTTGGTGGTCAGCGTTGGCCCAGGTTTTCCAGTGACGAGCCTTGGCTCAGAGAGGTTTAGCAGCTTGCCCGAGGTCACACAGCAAGTAAACGCGAGAGCTCGGGGTTGGCACCAGGAACGTCTGACTGCAAAGCACAGACTTGTTCTCTATCAAGTCCTTTCATGGACTCACGGAGCCTCCAAGCCGGGAGCGGTCCGGAAGGTCATTTCGATGAACCCTCTCAGTAATGCAGCAATATTCCCCCCCCCCCCCCATTCTCCATAAATTGCTTATGCTCTTGCTCAGAGAAATGGCAAACAAGGACAAAAAGAAAGAGGAAGCAGGTGAAGGGGGAAGAAGGAAGAAAGGGAGGGAGAAAACAAAAGTCTGGCTTCAATGAGCATATTTAGGATTTCATTGACAAAAAAACAACCTAGCAAGAAGCCACTTTACTTTCCGCATACCTGAACAGTTTGGATCTCGTGTTTAGTGTTGTCTTATATCAAGTTACATTTGGAGATGGGCCCTGTCACCTTCTGGGGCTCGAAGGTCCCAAAAGGGCCCGATCTGCTCAGCTCAGTCCTGGCCTCTGAGAAGGGCCCTCTCCCTCCAGGCAAGGCTTTGTCTCCTCTTGACAAACGTCCTAATTCGCTGCCCTCATAATGGAGCTTTTCTATCACAGCTCCCAGTTTGACCCCGTGTCTGTAGCAGCCCAGAGGGCCCCCGTCCCGCCTGCCCCGGCTTCCGGAGTGAGACAAACCCAGGGTGAAGGTAGGAGACAGGCCGGAGATGCTCCCCCAGCCGGTGGAGATAAGAGAGAGAGTAGCTTCCCCGGATCTGGGACCTCGGGGAGACAAACTCTGAGAGCCTAGCGTTGAAGGGGGGTGCAGAAAGGCGAATCGGTCAAGGCACAAGGGCTTTAGTTCTGTCTAGCACGGAGCTTCTAGAATTCCAGGTGAAGAGCAGACAAGGCTGTGACCCGGCCAGGGTGGCTGCCACGACCTCCTGTTGCCCGAAAATGTGCCAAAGGGCACCGGGATCCTGAGAGCGCAATAAGGCAGGCTTCCTGCCCTCAGGTTGCCTAGAATCTAGGCCAGGAACCAACTAGAAGCGACATGAAAATAACCATAAGGGCAAGAGGGATTTAAAAAGGAAGGGACATGGGTGGATGCGGGTAGCTGGAGAACCTTCTGGCGGGAGGAGAGTCTCGAGTGAGGACATGAGGCCTGGGATGGTCTGGGCAGAGGGTGGGAAGATAGGAAGAAGGACATGGGGAAGGCTAGAGGGGAGTTGAGGGTGTAAGAGCCAGAAGGACAGACAGAAAGTCCTCCCCAGGATGTGACAGATTCAGACAAAAACACAGCGCTACCTTACGTTTATCACGGATCTCAGAGTAATTCTATATATTATGTCCTGTGACTTCATCTCGGCCTGTCAACCTTTCTTGACGAGTTTAGGAAGATATGACCCCGATCTCTGAGCACAGCCCATTGGGGTGAGGGTTGGGGGCCGAAGTTGGACTTTTGGATTCGGAAACCCAGCGTGGTTCACAGGTATTTCTCTCTGGTGGCTGAAGCCGTAAGAAGCCACATGTGGAAGACTGGAAAAGTAGAGGCAGGAGGGCTGAAGGGAGGGAGAGAGACAGAGAGGGAAGGGGGAAGAAGCAGGTGTGCATACATCCAGGGGAAGCAGTCCTATGGTTCGCTTGCATAAGCCACTTAGGTCTACAGAAAGAACGAGGCTCGGTGAGAAATTTGCCCCAAACCATCAGCGAGGAGGTAATTCAACCTGGATCTCCAATTCAGATCGGATCTCAAAGCGTCTTCAAACGCTCCCCGCCACAGCGCCCTGTGTTAGGTGGCCAGGGTTGCTGTGACAAAGGGCCACAAACTCGGTGGCTTTGGCAGTCGAGCTCATGGCCTTGTGATTCTGGAAGCCAGAAGTCTGAAATCAGGATGTCACCAGGGCCTTGCTCTGTCCGCAGCCTGTAGAGAATTCTTCCTGGCCTCGTCTGGCTTCCAGACTGGGCGTCTGGCTTCCTGGGACTGACCCAGGGCTGCTCAGCCCGTCCAGCGGGAGCTGCTGCTCTGAGCTGGCTCTCACCTCTTTCCTGTTGCAGGTGGACAGGTAAAGCGATCTTGTAGGCACAGGGGAAAAGGCACAGAAAAGAATGGAAATTTGGGAGGGGTGAGCAAAACGCGGACATTTAATTTTTTTTTTTTCAACGTTTATTTATTTTTGGGACAGAGAGAGACAGAGCACGAATGGGGGAGGGGCATAGAGAGAGGGAGACACAGAATCGGAAGCAGGCTCCAGGCTCCGAGCCATCAGCCCAGAGCCTGACGCGGGGCTCGAACTCCCGGACCGCGAGATCGTGACCTGGCTGAAGTCGGACGCCCAACCGACTGCGCCACCCAGGCGCCCCAAAACGCGGACATTTAAATCTTTGATGATGAAGTGAAAAGGTCAGCGGGGGCCAGGGGTAAGGGAAAAAGGGGAGCCAACAATGAAATCACAGCAAATCCGTCTGGCTGGCTGTTCACTTATTCTGTATGAAGAGCCTCACGTGTGCACGGTGCTCGAGGACACGTCTGCCACGCAGCAAGCTTTCAGTGGGTGGCTTGTGCATTTGTGCTTTTGTGCATTCAGATGCCCGCTTCACAGCTTTCCCTCCTATTCTCTGTTACGTGCCTTTGGGTAATTCTGAAAGATGACTGTGCTTTACAGTCGTGTGAGAACCAAGATGTTGGCCTTCTCCTTAGGTTTTGGAGATGGGTGGTGAATTTTTAAAACTAACATCTTTTGGGAAGAACCCGAATTAGCCAAGCGAGAGAAGAAAAAGGTAATGAATTATACTAAATATGACAATTCAGTTCATCCCTGGAAACCCTAGCCAGCGGCCATCTCAAAATATTCTTCATATACTACTCTGCACTAATAAAGATCTTGCTAATATATATATATATATATATATATATATATATATATATATATATAATGTAATACCATAGGCCTTAAGGATATGTGTATGGGTATATGTGTGTATGTGTGCTCACACACACACATAGGCCCTAAGTATATATATATTTATGTGTGTATATATATATGACATGTGCACATATATGTGTGTGTCTATGTGTATACATGTGTGTGTATATATATATAAGCCCTAAGTGTATATATATGTATAAAAGTGTGTGTATTTATGTGTATATATATGGTATGTGTGTGTGTAATATATATGTGTGTATATATATATATGCCCTAAGTATATATATGTATTTATGTGTGTATATATATGGTATGTGCATGTACATATGTATATATGTTTGTGTGCATGTATGTATATATGTATGTGTACATATATATGTATAGGCCTTAAATATGTATATATTTACTTGCATCTATATATGTATATATGTATATATTTATGTGTGTCTATATATTTATACATGTGTGTCTATATATGTATATATGTGTATATATTTATGTGTCTATATGTGTCTATATTTATGTGTATCTATATATGTATACATGTGTGTATATGTATATATGTGTATATATTTATGTGTCTATATTTATGTGGGTCTATATATGTCTATATATGTCTATATGAGTCTATATGTGTGTTTATATGTATATATTTATGTGTGTCTATATATGTGTATATATGTGTCTATATTTATGCGTGTCTATATATGTATATACATGTGTCTACATATGTATATATGTGTATATATTTATGTGTCTATATGTGTCTATATTTATGTGGGTCCATATATGTCTATATATGTCTACATGTGTCTATATGTGTATTTATATGTATATATTTATGTGTGTCTATATATGTATATATATGTGTCTATATATGTATATGTGTGTATATATTTATGTGCCTATATGTGTCTATATTTATGTGGGTCTATATATGTCTATATGTGTCTATATGTGTATTTATATGTATATACTTATGTGTGTCTATATATGTGTATATAGGTGTCTATGTTTATGTGTGTCTATATATGTATATGTATGTGTCTACATATGTATATGTGTGTATATATTTATGTGTATATATGTGTCTATATTTATGTGTCTATATATGTCTATATGTTTCTATATGTGTATTTATATGTATATATTTATGTGTGTCTATATATGTGTATATATATGTGTCTACATATGTATATGTGTGTATATAATTATGTGTCTATATGTGTCCATATTTATGTGGGTCTATATATGTCTATATATGTCTATATGTTTCTATATGTGTATTTATATGTATATATTTATGTGTGTCTATATATGTGTATATATGTGTCTACATATGTATATGTGTGTATATATTTATGTGCCTATATGTGTCTATATTTATGTGGGTCTATATATGTCTATATGTGTCTATATGTGTATTTATATGTATATACTTATGTGTGTCTATATATGTGTATATAGGTGTCTATGTTTATGTGTGTCTATATATGTATATATATGTGTCTACATATGTATATGTGTGTATATATTTATGTGTCTATATGTGTCTATATTTATGTGGGTCTATATATGTCTATATATGTCTATATGTGTCTATATGTGTATTTATACGTATATATTTATGTGTGTCTATATATGTGTATATATGTGTCTATATTTATGTGTGTCTACACATATGCTGCATCACTAGCATGTCACACTTTTAGCCATTTGATTAACCATTTAGTAATTTAGCTTATTTTCTTTCCATACTCTGAGGACAATGAAGTATCCTCTCGAGTAAATGAGCACGTTCGGACTCCCTTCCTTAGCATTCGCGCCTCTCGTTTGCCCTTCCCAGCGACCTCTCAGGATTGACAGGGCATCAGCAGGCCCAGCAGCGCTTTGATTCCTGGATCTCCCCTTTCTTCTCTCTCCTGTGACCTTAGTCGTAGGATCGCTTCAGGACCCAGCAAGCCCACCTCCTCGTGCCTTTGAACTTCCCTCGTCTTGCCACAGCATCCAAAAGAGGCCCCCTCTGAACTCCCGATGGTGCCTCTTGTTTGGCACTTTCTTCTCTTCCGACCAGATAGATACCGAGCGAGCGTCTGATACGGACCACCGCCGAGCTTTTGTGCCTCGCCGAATCCCCTACCACGAGGTTTATTCATAGATGTTGGCGGTGGATTCCAGTCCCAAAGACGCAAAGGGAGCAGTCAGCGCTTACCTTCTTTCACTGAACCAAGGTGAGCCATAATTTTGAAAACCCGTCTCTCCGCTCACAGACGTACGAACCCTCGAGCCCTCTCTCACGTAACCGAAAGAATTGAAAGAGTATTCTAAAAACCCTGAACGGGGACAAACATGAAAAGAGGCTGAGCTTTTCAGCACTTCCCATTAAGCGAGCTGCACCTTGGATGCACGAACCAGTAAATTGTCGCACGAAGTGTTTTTCTACTCGCTTAGTCCTAGGACTGAATATTTACTTAGACTTCCACCATTAAAGGGAAGGAGAAACTAAGCAAACCACAGCCCCATTACTTTCTAAGGGATGTACCTCATTACAGCACACCTATGTAGTTGGGTGTCTTTCTGTCTTTTGAAATATGAAACAATGTATGTGGAGAGGAGGCAGCTATTAATTAATCAAGGACTGATTAGCCAGTCTGGGTTTGACCCAGAGGCTTGTTTTTCTCCTTTATTCCTTTCTCCCGCCCTCGTGGATATTCCAGCCCCCCACGGACAGCCTGCATGGGAAGGGAGGCCATCAGTTGTTTACGTAGCAATTTGGACTTGAATTCTTGCAAGATCTTTGCATGGAATTCGGACCTGGTTTCTTCATGATTTCCTTGGTCTCCTTAATTAAACTGGGTCATTTCAGGCTGGTTCTTTAAAGGATCTTGAGGATTTATTTATTTTTAAGTTATTTATTTATTTACTTTGAGAGAAAGAGAGCACGCGAGCAGGTGGGGACAGAGAGAGAGAACCCCAAGCAGCTCTGCACTGTCAGCACAGAGCCTGATGTGGGGCTTGAACCCGTGAGCCGCGAGATCATGACCTGAGCCGAAATCAAGAGTCGGACGCCTGACCAACTGAGCCACTCAGGCACCCCCGGCCCGAGAATCTTGAGGATTTATTTTATTTTTTATTTTTTTTATTTTTTTTTAACATTGTATTTATTTTTGAGACAGGGAGAGACAGAGCATGAACAGGGGAGGGTCAGAGAGAGGGAGACACAGAATCTGAAACAGGCTCCAGGCTCTGAGCTGGCAGCACAGAGCCCGACGCGGGGCTCGAACCCACGGACCGTGAGATCATGACCTGAGCCGAAGTCGGCCGCTTAACCGACTGAGCCACCCAGGCGCCCTGAGGATTTAAAAGAAAACAAAACAAAACATTCTCCACTTGGCCATGCCCTTTGAAGGGCGCCTTCTTGTCCTTCCTCTGCTACTCTGGGACGGGAGTCGGGGAGATCGGATCCATGTCGTGCAGAGACGAACAACCTTTCGGGGATGCACAAAGGGGCTAGCCCAGTGGCCTGCCTTACAAGGGTGCTTCCAGGAGCTACTAGTTGGTGAGTATAAAGTGCCGTAGAAACCGAAATTGTTTCTGAAAATGCCCAACAAGAAGACATTTCTCAAACCGGGACTCAGATATTTTACAGGAAATCCAACTCAAGCGGAGCCTCACACAGCCATTATCACTTAATTACCAACATAAATCTCACTAGCAACTTCCATAACTTCATTTGCAAATGAATATGCACACCTCCTAAATCACTCCCTCCTTTTCCCCTCTCTCCCTGAAAGCCATTCCCCTGGAGCTCCCAGAAAAGTCTGCCGGGGGCCGTGATTTGCAGAGGCTCCCGGGTGCCCCGCGTCAGGCCAGGCCTGCGTGCGCCTGGACCGGCCATGCGGGCCCTGGGGGGGCCCCGCTTCCCGCTCACCCCCATAAATCCCTGCGGGCACCGGTGGGTGCAGACACGTGGCAGAAGCCTGGCTCCACGTGCTCAAAAGGTTCACAGACCACGGTGAACTTTTTAGTGATCTGAGGCCAAGTTTCCGCTGTGTAATGAAAACCGAAACCTGGTTTTGGGTTTCCTCACCAAATTCACGCAGACCGAGTCATGGCAAGAGACGTGTGAGGCAGGACGAGCCCCACTGAGGCACGAGTGAGACACACAGTGTGAAGTTCTATTTCTGGCCGTTCTGCCAACTTGTGTGGCCTGAAACCGCCCATCCACTCTCACTCCACTTGGCCAACTCGCCCTCGTATGGAGATGGCGCTTTTGACCACGACTTACCTTTCTGGGAGGTGGGGGGGGGGGGGGCGGGTACGGGGCAGAGTACTTTGAGCATTCCTCTGAGTCCTATAACACGGTACACACAACTTCAGGATACTACGGCCATCCCGCCCCAACCCACATTTGCATGTTGCCCTCCGTCTGCATTCTGAAGCGTTGCTACGATTTCTTCTAGGCTTCGCCAGGCACATTTATGACTTCTTTGCCTTTCAACTCCCGGACAGCACCGGAAGAATGCCTCCATTATTTCGAGGGCTCACCTAAACGGTCTCCCAGCTCATTCCCGACTTGGAGGTCCTGCGAGTCCAGGAAGCGCCGTGGCGGAAGGAGAAGGAACCCAGGCTTTGAAGTCAGGCATACCCGGTTGCGAGTGCCGGCTCTCGAATCTACTAAGCAGTGTGACTTTGGGCAACCTGTTGAACCTCTCCGAGCTTCATAGCCTCATCTGAAAAACTGGTCCGATGCCAACTATCAAATTGTTGCCGTAAAGGTCAAGAAAGTACTTAACGGGACGTGGGAGAGAGTGCCTAGCTTAGTGTAGACGCCGATGTCAGCATCAGATTCTGCTTTTCGTTATTCACGTGAGGCTCCGATGGGTCAAAAACAGAGGCCGTTGGGGCGCCTGGGTGGCGCAGTCGGTTGAGCGTCCGACTTCAGCCAGGTCACGATCTCGCGGTCCGGGAGTTCGAGCCCCGCGTCGGGCTCTGGGCTGATGATGGCTCGGAGCCTGGAGCCTGTTTCCGATTCTGTGTCTCCCTCTCTCTCTGCCCCTCGCCCGTTCATACTCTGTCTCTCTCTGTCCCAAAAATAAATAAACGTTGAAAAAAAAAATTAAAAAAAAAAAAACAGAGGCCGTCGTACATTGGAATATTGCTTCTTTCTTCTCATCCAGGCCCCCCCCCCTTCAGAAAGAGAAAAAAAAAAAAAAGGAAATAAGAAGTAACCCTCAGAGGCCCTTCTGAAAGCATCACCCATCCATTGAAATGTACTTTCCATTCAGAAACGAGGTTATTAATTATTCATTCCTACTGGAACTGAAAATAAGAACAGAGCTCACTGCTGACGACCCAGAGCTTGACGAGAACAGTGTTCCAACTGCTTGATGTCAGTCATTTCCTGTGATCTACGTAATAGATCCCAAATCCGAGATTTGTAGTGTTGAGCATCAACCAAACTTGAGACTGAGTGAATGACTGTCAATAATATTTAGTAAATGCCCTGGAATGACTGTTCCCTTCACTTTCATTTCCACTCCAAGCAGTGCATTTCTCGGGGATTATTTCACTGCATGGGTGGCCCAAGTCCCTTGGCTTTCAGCCTTATGGCTCATTCCACCGCTCTGGGCAAGCAATAACCACCCAAAAATGCAAGCTTTCCTTTCATGCCCTGGTGGCATGAGTAACATCATTAACTCTTCCCGGCTGAGGTTTGGGATTACGTAAAAACCTTACACCCCACTGTGTTAACAGTCAGAATACCAGAGTAACAAAGCGTTTGCAGTCTGTTTTCACGCCAGGAATGCGGTTGCCCTAATAAACAATCCCTGAGATATTTTTCCCCCCAGCAATTACATTTCATCAGGATTGCGGATTTCAAAATGGAAGCTAAGTATTCCCCACTTCTTGTTCCGGGGAGAACATGCATGAGGACCCTGGGCTCTGAGACTCTTCAGACAAGGGGAAATACTGCTGGCCTGTCCCCAGGAGCAAAAGGAGAGGAAAAGCACAGCTGCGCAGAATGGTGTTTCACATGTTTCTCTACAGATGAGCTTTGGAAAGAGTGAAAACCTTGCAGGACGCTGGGCAAGAGGAGACATAGTAACACATTTCCTACGGGCCCTGGGCCAGCGCTGGGACAAACCCGAAGACCGGGCACGTGCACCGTGGGTTCCGCGCGCCATCTGGTGGCCTGAGGCTGACATTGTGTGCACCGGCTGTCACCCCACTGATGCGAGATGCACCCCGAGGAGTGACTAGAGGGGCTCTGAAGTTCTGCTGGGAGGTGATCGCCAGGGCCCCAAAGGAAGATGCCGGGGGCCAGGTGTTCCGAACCCCATTCCTTATTCTGCAACAGGATACTGAGACCTCGGGTTCTCCATGAAAACAGATGACGATCCTTCCCTGAGGACCAGCCTTCCTCGGACACATAACGATGAGCGATTATCGCTGAGCAGTCTGGCCCCTCATGTTCTCCTATCTACCTCGCTGGCCCAGGTCTGGGCACAGGAGTCCCCCTCTTGCCCCTGCCTGGAACACACTCATGTTCTCGACTCCAGCCTTCTGAATCCTGCCCTCCCCAAGGCTCGGCCTGCAGGCATCTTTACATTCTCAGAATACCTGTCTCATTCTTTGCTCACCCTAGTGTTTCCAAAGCACGTTCCAAGAATACTGGGTTTATTATTTAAGAATTGTAACTTTGGGGCACCTGGCTGGCTCAGTCAGAAGAGTACGTGACCCTCGATCTTGGGGTAGTGAGTTCGAGCCCCCCGTTGGATATAGAGATTACTAAGAATAAATAAATAAACTTAAACAAGAAAGAATTGTACCTTAAAAAAAAAACAACAAGCATTCCAATTTGGGAAGCTCTAGGCTATCCCAAGCTAAAACAGGTGTCATGGTGGGACATCTCAAAAGCTTTGACACTCTGAGGTCATAGCCGATTTTTAAGAAGGAACTACGGTTTGCTATCGTTGCTAAACTGATTTGGCATCACAACCCTTTCCCCACCTCCGCCTCTGCAGCGTTTCTTGACATACTGCGTTTGACAAAATAACTTTAGGGAGAAGTTGGCCTAACCTACTCACTTGAGTAGATAACCATCTTTTCCCAAGTGAAAGACATCTGTCAGTCTGCTCCGGTTGCCATAACAAAAGTACCACCCGCTGGGGCGGCTTACACAGCAGAAATTTATGCCCTCACAGTTCTGGAGGCTGGAGGTCTGAGATCAAGGTGTGGGCAGAGTTGGCTTCTCCTGAGGCCTCTCTCCTTAGCGTGTAGATGGCCGTCTTCTCTGTGTGTCTCGACATGGCCTTCCTCCTGTGTCCTAATCTCCTCTTCTTATAGGGACACCAGTCCTATTGAGAGAGGGTCTACCTTCATAAGCTCATTTTAACCTAATTACTTTCTTTAAAGATCCTATCTCCAAATGCAGTCACATTCGGAGGTATTGGGGTTAGGTCTCCATCATATGAATTTTGAGGAGGGGACACAATTCAACTCAGGATAGCCTCTTATTATTTTTTTTTAAGTGTTGGAGAAAATGTGTGCATCAGTGCAGAATTATTCATTCTTTAGAGCAGGGCCAGAAAAGTATTGCTAGGGGGCCAGATAGGGACTGCCCCGTGTGCCTGTACATAAAGTTTGATTGGCAGAAAGCTATGCTCATTCCTTCAGGGATGTCTATGGTTACTTTCACGTTCAAATACTGCGTGGCTTGCAAAAACCTAAAACATTATCTGGCCCTTTATAGAAAACACTTGCCAAATTCCTGGTCTAGAGCACACCCCTCAAGGTTATCTAATTCTGATTCCAGAGGGGCTCTGCCGCTTTCAGTGCCTTTGAGCTATTTTACAACTCAGCAAGTTGTAGATAATAGATAGCCCGGCAAAATAATCCTTGCTCATGGACACAGACAAGCCAGTTCTGCCTCCGTGTGTTCATTCCTTTCAACATTCCTCACCTGTACATGTGATGGCTCTTTGGATCCTCTTTTGAACTGATGGTGACGTCTTCCAGGGCCCCCATTAATCAGGAGTTAAATAAAAATCTTTAACACGTGGTCACTTTATATATGGACGAGAGTCAAAATTTTACCTTTCTGAAAATTTCCCTTTGACATGTCAATGCTGTTATTCTTGGGTGTGATAATAGTGCTGGGATTATGAAGGCAGATATTTTTGTTCTTAGAGGATGCGTGTTGAAGCATCTAAGGAGGAGCGTCATGATGTCTACAATTTCCTTTCAAACGGTTTGGCATATGTGTATATACACGTGTGTGTGTGTGTGTGTGTGTGCACTTACGCATATATCATGTGTATATAGGGGAATAGAGAGAGAAAGAGGAAGCATAGATGATAAACCATTAACAACAAGTACATCTGGATGAAAGCCACACGACGAACCTGAATGGTACTACCCATTCCACTTTTCCACAGATTTGACAATTTGCAAACTAAAAAATTGGAGGCATAAGGTTATGTCATATTCCAAGCTCAGCATGTAGCCAGCTCCGTGTCCTATATCTGTGGGTGTTTCTGCGATACTTCTGAGAGCAGCCAATTACAGACATTTGTTAGCTTTCTGAGTCTTCGCAGCTGGGGCCACGAAGAAGAATAAGTAAATGAAACACTGGTGTCTCTCTTGTCATGTGGCTCTATTTCTTTAGAGTCCTTAATGGTACTAAGTGACCGAGATGTTAAGGTAAAATGTTTTGTTAACCAGATTTCTCATCTTCCCGAAGAATTTATATTTTCAGGGGTGCCAGGCAGGGGCTCAGTCAGTTGAGCGTCCGACTTCGGCTCAGGTCATGATCTCTCGGTTCGTGAGTTCGAGCCCTGCGTCGGGCTCTGTGCTGACAGCTCAGAGCCTGGAGCCTGCTTCGGATTCTGTGTCTCCCTCTCTCTCTGCCCTTCCCCTGCTGGTGCTCTCTCTCTCTCTCTCTCAAAAATAAATATTTAATAAAAATTAAAATAAATAAATATTTTCAAATGAGCCCAGGATCTGAGAACCCACTTGGAGGATTTCATGTTCAAGCTTAGCATACTACTTTTGGGGATGGGCGTTGAGGTTTGTATCTCTCAATTATGTACAGATACTGTATTAACCAGCTCCCCACCCCCACCCCAGAATGATATCATGATGTTGACACAGTTAGGGACCTCATTAATTGTCATTTGTCTGCTGCTTGAGTTGGGACTAGAAAACTCGGGGCGTTCAGCGTCCGTAGAGGTATGAATGACAAGGTAACAATGAGGGAAGAAAGTCGGCTAAATTCTCAAACATCGTGTCACTTAGCGTGAAGGTTTGGGATTGAAATTTTCTGCCTGAGGGAAGCAGAAAGAATGAGTTTTTACAGAATGCTGCCTGTTTCTAAATCTAAAAGGCAAACTAAAAATAGCTAACGGGACCGAGCTGCCCAGAGGCTCCTTGAGTTGCCCAGTGGGAGCTCCTGCTCGGGGAATCTGTCCTTCAAAGCCGATGCTCCAAAGAGCTCCCAGTCGGTGTGAGCTGTGGGGGTTTTCCTGGGCTGTCTTTCATCCGGTCACAGGGAAGCAGGGGTTGGGGTGGGCAGAGATGCTCCTTAATTGAAGGAGGCCCTGGAGGAGGAGACAGAGGCTGATGGTCCTGAGGGGAGAGGCACAATGTGGGCTCAGACGCTGACCATCCTGAAATCAACCAAGAGCAAATGGCCTTTGGCCATGACTTACACTAACTCAAGAAAACTGCTTTTCTCTCCATCCCCATTGATGTCACGATATATATATATATATTTTTTAATGTTCATTTATTTTTGAGAGAGAGAGAGAGAGAGAGAGGGAGAGAGAGCATGAGCGGGGAAGGGGCAGAGATCAAGGGAGACACAGAATCTGAAGCAGGCTCCAGGCTCTGAGCTGTCAGCAGAGAGCCCAAAGTGGGGCTCAAACTCAAGAACCGTGAGATCGTGACCCGAGCTGAAGTCGGACACTTAATCGACTGAGCCACCCAGGCACCCCGATGTCACGATATTTAAGATGCTGATTTTTCTTATCTGGGTTGTCACCGTAGCCTCTCATCTGGGTTCTCTGTCTCCAGTGGTGCCCACTGCGGTGCACCTTCCTTATGGACTCCCAAATCATTTATGGGTAGCCCAGTTCAGTGAAGATTGCTCTGTTTTTAAAGTTTCCTGTCTCCATTGGGATGGCAGAGACTGGGCGATACTCATTTGTCTAAACCTCCCTAGAGTTCGGTGTAGTGTCATTCCTGGAAAGAAGTCCAAGAAATAGACTTTGAGGGTATATACTCAAAAGAATATTTGAGGGTATATAGTCCCTCAAAAGCAGGGACTTAAAGAGATATTTGCATTTTTGTGTTCATGGCATCATTATTCACAATAGCCAAGGGGTGGAAGCAATCTAAGTGTCCATTGACAGATGAGTGGATACATAAATGGTCTATCCACACAGTGGAATATTATTCAGCCTTAAAAAGGAAGAAAAAAAATTTTTTTAAGTTTATTTATTCTGTGACAGAGAGAGAGAGAATCCTAAGCAGGGTCTTCACTGTCAGCACAGAGCCGGATATGGGGTTCAAACTCATGAACCATGAGATCATGACCTGAACCAAAACCAAGAGTCGCATGCTTAACTGACTGAGCCACCCAGGCGCCCCATAAAAGGAAATTCTGGCACAGGCTACCACCTGGATAAACTTTGAGGATCTTATACTGAGAGAAATAGGCCAGTCACAGAGGGACAAATACTGTACGATTTCACTGACGTGAGGTTCCACGAGGAGTCAAATTCATAGAGACAGAAAGGAAAATGGTGGCTTCCAGGGGCTGGGGAGGGGACAGGGAGTTATTGTTTCATGGGTACAGAGTTTCCGTTTTGCAAAATGGAAAGAGTTCTGGCAGTAATTGTTGGATAACAACAGAATATTGCCAACGCCAGTGAAATACACCCTGAAAAAATGGTGAATTTCATGTTTGTGTCGTTTGCCACAATTAAAACAAAAACAGGACACAGTCTTTGAATGTTAAATGCTGAATCAGGGAGCTGGTGAGTGATTTCTGCCGCAACTGTGCAGTCCTCAACACAAGCACACTTTTGAAACCTGCAAATCGCTTCATCCAACACTCCCCCCTTCCCCCAAAACCCCCACGGTCGCTTCCCACCTAGAGCTGAGTCTGAAATTCTCAGCTCATCTCACACACACACGCGCGTCCTTCATTTTTTTGTCTTTTCTTCTGCTCTCTCCTGTCTCAGGGTGTCCACGTAGTTTCCCCCAGGGGGGAAGCGTCCACCAGGACTTATCTAATTCCCTTCATTCTTTCCCTATCGGCTAACACACACCCTTTATCAGGGAAGCCAGTCCTACCACGCAGACCAGTTGGGGCCTCTGGTTGTGGGCTCTCCGCACGCTCTTTGCCTGTCTTGCAGCGTATGTACTGAACCAGTTATTAATTATTCACAAAATCATTCAGACAAGACGCATCAGGAGGACAGAGACGCTCACTGCCCCCAACACGGTACCTGGCATGTTGCAGGCACTCGGACATTGGCCAGAGGAACAAGCCTAAAGTCACATTGTCCCTTTGTGATGTGGGCTCTTTCTGCCAGCCCCATCGTCAGGGCTATGACACATGCTAAGACCCCAGGCAAAGAAAATTCACTTCACGTGTAGCCATCGGTCATCCCCTAATGCAAACAAGGTCAAAGTGGCAGCCATAACGAGTTCTGCCATCATTCTTCACCAAGGGGAATCAATATTCACAGAGAACTGTGGTCAGGCGCTCAACTCATGGTCCTGCTTATTCACACGGACATTAATATTCTTCACGATGTCAGCTCTAGTTAGAAAAGAAATCGCCCAAATACTAGCTTTGAGGCTAGGTTACCGATAGCTAGATTTTCAAATTGAATGCCAACAGGATGAAAAACTATTTCTTTCACCTCCTGTACGGGCACCCCCAGCATCCCTCTCCTCTTTGCAAAAGGAATTGGATATTGGTGATGGGGTGGTACATCCGATGACAACTTACTTTTGTTTTTCTCTCGCTGTTTCTTTGTCCTTTTTAACACTTTTGCTTCCTCCTCTCCTCCCCGCCCCCCCCCCCCCCCCACTCCACCTGCTCCGAAAGTCTTCTTGCTCTGGGATCAGGCCTCCTAAAGTCAGGACATTCAGTCTTTTTCTGTTCTCACCACCTGCTGCTGGACAAGGGGTGGAATGCTGTGTGTGTGTGTGTGTGTGTGTGTGTGTGTGTGTGTAGGGTAGGGTGGTCTTCAATTTTTTATTTTGATTTATTTAAAAAAAAAGTTTCATGTTTATTTTTGAGAGAGAGAGTGTGTGTGAGTAGGGTTGGGGCAGAAAGAGGGAGACATAGAATCCTAAGCAGGCTCCAGGCTCTGAACTGCACAGAGCCCAGCGCAGGGCTCGAACCCACGAAACCGTGAAATCATGACCTGAGCCAAAACCGAGTCTGATGCTTAACTGACTGAGCCACCCAGGCACTCCCACGCCCTGGCTTTTAGAAACCATTTAGGTAGTATATGGTGGATGGATGCTAAACGAATTTATCTCAATTGGTTGGTTGATGGAGAGAAGTTAAACAGTTAAATAGCACCTGTTTCTTACAAACTCAGAAACACTGTAGTATTTATTAGCCAATGAGAGCAATGCTGAACTTAACAATTAAAACTGCCTATCATTAGAAACGTAAGAGATTATCAACTTAAAAGCACGATAGTCTGTAAAGTGAACTTCTAACATTCAGCAAAAAAAAATTTTTTTTTTTTTTTTTTTTTTTTTTTACTTAGCATTGCATTTAGTAAGCAATGTTTTCAGAAGTAGTTAAGCATTTGGGAGCTCTTGTGTATTAGCCAGGGTTCTCCAGAGAAACAGAAGCCATAGGACATATGTATGATATATATATATATGCATATATATATATACAGAGAAAGAGATTTATTGTAAGTTCATTCACATGATTATGGAAGCTGGCAACTCCCAGTTTACAGTGTAGGTCAGGAGGCTGGAGACCCAAGAGAGCCGGTAGTGCAGATGTATTCTGACGGCCATCTGCTGCCATGTTTCCTCGCGCTCTGGGAGGCCGGTTTTTCTTGTTCTGTTCAGGCCGTCAACTCATTGGATGAGGCCCACCACAATCTGCTTTACTTCAAAGTTCATCCACGTCATATTAATCTCAAGCAAAAGCACTCTCCAAATGGACACGTGAAATTAGCCATCTTAAGTTGTTTGTGCACGCTGACAAAGAAACACCCAGGAGAGGACATATTTCCGTGAGGAAAAACACAGGGGCCACACTGCACGAGAACTAGAACCGAGCCTTGCAGAGGGGAGTGTCACCCATGGCATCCGCTTCGCGGGGTGGAAACCACGTCTGCCCTCACTACACAGGAAAAAGAATGAGCCACACGATACCTTTGTGTGAAATCTTGAAAACTGTCTCAAGAGCTCACCTTAAAAGCCTCGCCACGCCCCCCAGCGAGGAATCCGCAATATCGACTTAATGCCCTCTGGCTCTGAGCTCAGACGCAAAAATGTAAATCCATACTTATCTATCAGGGGAAGGAAATTCCCAGTATTTCAGGAAAAGCTACTTGGGGAGCATCTATTATTGGCGAGAGTTTGATGGGCCTGGTATGTCCAAGGCTGGCTGGACGCAGCCGCGCGATGGCTTATCAGTGGGCTAGCAAAATAAAGACAGTTGGTAATGGATTTCACCTCCTTTTTTATGGCAAATGCCGCCATCGAAGGCTCCTCCAGCGCACTCACACTGGCCGTGGGCAAGAACTCCCTCGGCTTCAAATTCTCCCTGCAGTGACTCGCGGCCTTCCCTGGTATCACAATTCATCATTTAACAGTAATCCTTGTGTGACTGTGCACTGCCTTCCTCTCCCCGGGGCGGAAACAGCAGAGGGCGAGACACTGACAGTGACAGCAAAGCTCGAGAATTTGGATTTTGCTTCAGAAACAGGATGGTTTGCTTCAGAAGCGGGATTGAGCCTGCTC
Source organism: Felis catus (assembly GCF_018350175.1). NCBI lineage: Eukaryota > Metazoa > Chordata > Mammalia > Carnivora > Felidae > Felis > Felis catus. The sequence continues at coordinate 14,171,588 of NC_058378.1, forward strand.
TCTCTTGCTGCCAAACCCCTAGGGATCCGGGCCCAGGGATTAGAGCAGCCTCAGTGGGTCGTCCTGCCCTCACCAGAATGGAGAGGCACGGTGGTGCAGAACGCCCTTCTGTCTTCAGAAAACCGGAAAAGGATAGGAAAGGACCTAGCGGTAGGAGCAAGGACAATTTTTTGTTTGTTTGTTTTTTTAATTTTTTTTTTCCAACGGTTTTTATTTATTTTTGGGACAGAGAGAGACAGAGCATGAATGGGGGAGGGGCAGAGAGAGAGGGAGACAAAGAAGCGGAAGCAGGCTCCAGGCTCCGAGCCATCAACCCAGAACCCGATGCGGGGCTCGAACTCCCGGACCGTGAGATCGTGACCTGGCTGAAGTGCGGACGCTTAACCGACTGCGCCACCCAGGCGCCCCTGTTTGTTTGTTTTAAAAGCTCTTAGATTGTGTTTGAGAGATGAACTGATCGAAAATTTCACAACCCCCACAGCATCGTTTCATTGCGCTCTCAGGGGAGACAACACTACGAATGGACGTGTCCCCCTGTGAGCATGGTCACACCTCCTTCCCTCCCCTTAGTTAGGCCAGTGACTCGCTGGGCTCTTAACGCCTTTCTTTCTAAGCATCTTCCGATGAGCAAGGCAGTCCCGGACAGAAGTGGGACAGTATCTGTCTCTAATAGACTGATTGGCGGACTGTCGAAAGGATGGCTTGTCCCCAGATATTTCACTTTTCTTTTTCTCCCTTCCTCCCCCAGTTTGCTGTGAATGTCTACCATGAGGGTGGAAAGTGCATGACAGAAGCCAACAGGTTTCACCCAACTTGTGGAGCTCTCAAACAAACAAACAAACAAAAAAAAAATATATATATATATATATGGATGCTTGTACCCCGTGCTCCAAGTTTCTGGTTTAATTGGTCCAGAGTGAGGCCAGGTGCTCTCTATGAGCAGAGCTGCTCCGGGGATGAAGGATCCCTGGTGATTCTGATCGGCACCCAGGTGAAAACCAACACGATTCTGGCTTCGGCCAACACAAGCGAAGATCTTCCATACTAGAAAGGCAGAACTCGAAGGTACGTATTCATCGGAGGCCAATGACCATCTCTCCCAAACTTCCCCTTGATCAGCTACTTGAGTACAAGTTGAGGAACAGAGACGGAAGGAATGGATGCCCAGCCAGGATCCATTGTGTTGCCTCCTTCTGTATTGGGCCATGAGTCGTAAGGCTTAGCAACGGTGAATGTGAGGTTCAAGGCAGGAATGATGGTGGCAACTGGTCAGAAAGAGGCCCCTCAGCCCGGAAAGAGGGAGATGTCAGAGCTAAGTGAGCCAATAATTCGAAATAATGTGAGGCTGGACAGGAGTCCTGTATCCGGTAGGAATACTTGATAAGTATGAAATATTCAACAAGAGCCGCTCCAGCAAACAAGGGGCTTATTTTTCTCATATAACAGTAAGTCCCGAAATGGATACTTTCTAGCCCTGGCCGCGCAGCTCCAAGGAGGCCAGACTGTTCCCGCGGTTTCTTCCCTCTAATGCAGAGTTCTCTGATGGGCTTGTGATGGCTGCCGTTGGTCCAGGGAGGACTCTGTGTTCAGACAAGAAGGAGGAGAGGTGGGCTGGGGGCAATGTCGGTCTCATTCCTTCTATCAGAAAGCAAAAGCTTTTCCAGCCATATCCCTAGCAGAGTTCAGCTCAAGTCTCTTTGTCAAAGACAGGACACACAGCCAGCCCCTGTGCCCTAACTCTCAGCAAAGGAGAGTAGGGGACACGGTTGTCCCGCTGGCTGCCTAAGGGTGAGCCATTGCCCTGGGAAGAGGGGGAGGGTGTGTAACATACTGCCACCTGGAACAAAATCAGGGTTCTGTGAGCAATGGAGGAGGGAGGTAAGATACTGGGTTAACAACTAATGGTGTCTGCCCCAGTCACCCTTCACACGAACCTACGCCTCGTACCGATGCAGCAACTTTCTCCACGGAGATTCTCTCGGGGCATGGGAGACATCACAAGGCACAAGTCGCAGACGGAACCTCTCAGACGGCTCTCTCTCCTTCTTAGACCCTCAGAGGTCAACAGCCGAAGACTCCAGCTAAAATCTGGCTAGTAATTGCTATGCTTTCTTTCTCTACGTGACCTCCACTTTGCAACTGTGAACACAGAGGATGGAAAAGCGCACTGCACTGACAACAGCACCGTCTCCTATCCCGGGAAGTGTCAGCTTCTAACCAGATCCGTCTTTTTTTTTTTTTTTTTAAGTTTATTTATTTTTGAGAAAGAGAAAGAGCGCTCCCGGGGGAGGGGCAGAGAGGGAGAAGGAGAGGGAGACCCAGAATCCGAGGCAGGCTCCAGGCTCTGAGCTGTCAGCACAGAGCCCGACGCACTCACCAGCCGTGAGATCATGATCTGAGCCGAAGTCGGACGCTTAACCCACCGAGCCACCCAGGTGCCCCTAACCAGATCCGTTTTGGTGACATACCTGTGCATTCATTCCAGAGCCTGTGTGCATGCAAACAAGATTCAGGCATTTAAAGAGGACTTTTTCAGTGGGTTTTGAGCCTTGGATACCTATCTCTGGATGGATGTTCATCATGCACTATTTTCTATGGATATCTATTATCCACAGCATCATGAAAGATCCGGGTAAGTACCAGCAAGGTGCCTTAGCAGCAGTAAACGGAATTCACGCAAACAGTCCTATAAGACCCACCTGAGAAAATGTTTACCTGGATGGCTTTCCCTAACTCACCCTTCTTACTCTCCATTCACTACTCTCCATTACCCTTGCTAAGAAGGAAGCGGTATTCATTTTAAGTTGGAAACATGAAAAGAGCTGGGATTAAAAGTCAGAGGCACTGCCCAACAATCGTTATTTATTTTATTTTATTTTTTTAATTTGAAGACATGTATATCGAATTTTTTTTAAGTGTTTATTTAGTTTTGAAAGAGAGACAGAGCATGAACAGGGGAGGAGCAGACAGAGGGGGAGACACAGAATCCGAAGCAGGCTCCAGGCTCCGGGCTGTCAGCACAGAGCCTGATGCGGGGCTCGAACTCACAAACCGTGAGATCGCGACCCCAGCCGAAGTCGGACACCAAACCGACTGAGCCACTCAGGTGCCCCGAAGACAAGTATATTAGATTTTGTTTATTTTTCCTTTACATTTTGCAGCCACTTTCTTTTTTATTTATTTTTTAGTTTACATCCACGTTGGTTAGCATATAGTACAATAATGATTTCAGTAGATTCCAGTGATTCATCCCCTACCTATAATGCCCAGTGCTCATCCCAACCAGTGTCCTCCTTAATGCCCCTTGCCCACTTAGCCCATCCCTCCCCCTCACAACCACTCTGGTGACCCTCAGTTTGTTCTCTATATTTAAGAGTCTCTTATGTTTTGCTCCCCTCTCTGTTTTTATATTATTTTTGCTTCCCTTCCCTTATCAAACAATCACATTTCCAAGTGCACTATTTCAGCCTCGAAGGGAATCCAGGATACCCATCTTTAGAGATCTCATGGGAAGATTTAGAATATACGGTGCAGGCAACGAATGCCCAAAAATTTGAATTATTTGCATGTTGCAACTTGCGTGGTGAGAGCCCACGCACGGTGATCCATTCAGCCGTGAGAGCCAGAGGTGGAGCAGAGGGGGTCACATCCTAGGGAGTAGCTCCCTAGGGGACCACTGCCAGATATTTGCACGCACCAGACGGGCAGGGTTTCTTTCTCAGAAGCCTACACATTTGTTGTTGGAGGAAACAGCACGTGGCAGGCTTTGGGTGTAAGGGAAGCAAGAGAGAATGTTGAATACATGAATACTTGAGCTAAAGTAGCTAAACAGAAGGCAGGGGAGACCAACGCTCGTCTCTCCTGGTACCTGTTTTTGCCGTTAAAATAACCGCCATAAACTCTTACTCGTTTGTGGGTGACGCAGGACAATTGCAGGGATCGGGGGCAGCAAACCTCTCTCCACACCACTCTATCACTGGCAGTTGCAAGGGTGAGGAGGGGTGGCTGGAGGGTCTGAGTCTCCTCTATCAAAGCAACACGCTTATTACATGTTGGTCCAGGCGACAAGGATTTCAGCTTTCAGATGCTCGTGTTTCAAGAGGAATTGTGTCCCTGCAAATTTTCTGGCCTGATGAATTTATCACACCTACCACTACAAAATACTGAATTCTTCTTTTTTTAATGTCTATTAATTTTGAGACAGAGAGAAAGAGAGAGAGCACAAATGGAGGAGGGGCAGTGAGAGAGGGAGAGAGAGAAAGAATCCCAAGCAGGCTCCGTGCTGACAGCGCAGAGCCTGATGCAGGGCTCAGTCTCACGAACCGTGAGATCATGACTGGAGCCAAGGTCAAGAGTTGGCTGCTTAACGGACTGAGCCACCCGGGGGGCCCCTGAATTCTTGTTTATCCAGTTTCAAACATTTACTGGAGAGCTACCATATTTCTGGTACTGTGTTTGCTGTGTAGGATACAAAATGAACTGAAGCAAAATCCTAATTCTTAAGGGGCTCGTAAACCGTGGTGGAAACATACATATTCATCCATTCGTATGACAGTAACTTTACCGAGTGGCTACTCTCTGCTAGACACGGGGAGTGCAGAGATTATGAGGCAGTAAACCTCACATACTAATCGTAGACTTTCTTGATGTTTTAGAGGTAATGTAGCAGAGGACATGCGTTCGAGTCCCCTCTGCTGCTTTTTTGTTGCGTGACATTGGGCAAGTCACGTAACCTCGCCCATTCTTGGTTTACTTTTCTGTAAAGTGAGAAAAATAATAGCGCTTCATTTAGGAGTTGTTTTGAGAGTTAAATGCAACGACACATATATAAAAATGTTACTATGTGTTCTTCATCGTAAGGATAATGGACAAATTATTATTACTAAATGGAAGATTTGGATAGTACAGAACTGGGCATTGGGAACAGCTTTCCGGAGATGCCTTGGAATTTGGGTCCTCGTGGAGGAGTTGGAGATGGCTAGTCACTCAGTGAGCATTCCTGGAGCGCGTTACAGCGAGAGATGCAAGAAGCCAGATTAATATGATTAAAGACGTAACTCCATTCCTCCTCCCCACCAACTGCTCATGGTGGGGAAGTGGGCAAAAAAGTGAGCCTGCGATGATATCACTGCATGACAAATGCTGTGGATATGCCAGGGTGTTTTGGGAATTTGGAAGAGGGTCACCTACTTAGGTGGGGTGGGTGTTGTTGGTGGGAGTGAGGTATTAAGAAATGACTTTCTCTGGGGCGCCTGGGTGGCGCAGTCGGTTGAGCGTCCGACTTCAGCCAGGTCACGATCTCGCGGTCCGTGAGTTCGAGCCCCGCGTCGGGCTCTGGGCTGACGGCTCAGAGCCTGGAGCCTGCTTCTGACTCTGTGTCTCCCTCTCTCTCTGCCCCTCCCCTGTTCATGCTCTGTCTCTCTCTGTCCCAAAAATAAATAAATGTTGAAAAAAAAATTAAAAAAAAAAAAAGAAATGACTTTCTGGAGAGATGACGTTTGAACTGTATCTCAAAAGGGCTCTAGGCGCCCGATGGTTTGATTTTAGGAAGATCATCATGGCAGCAACATCGAGTATGTACTGGAGTGGAGGGTGATGCGGGTAGGAGGTTGTCGCTGTTATCTTAGTAAGAAATGACATCAGTCAAAAACTCAGGTATTAGTCGGGGACAGAGAGGCAGGGACACTAGAGATTTAGAAAGATCCACGGATAGATTTGAAGAGTGATCATACGTGGCAGTCAAGGAAAGGAGTGAGAAGTCTACAGGGTCCCGGGGTTTTTGACTTGGGCGGCTGACTGAAAATGGCCATTCCCCTAAATGGGAAATACCTGGCGAGAAGTAAGGATGCTGGGGAATGAGGATAATAGGCTGAAGTCTAAAAAAGTGGAAACTGAGACTGATGCCCTGGTGGTAAGCCGAAAGAGATGTCTCGTAGGCAGTGGATAGACAGGTTTGGAGCTCAGGAGCGAGATCTGGGTGGGAGATCTAGATTTTTTCCCCCCGCATTGTTAGCATGTAAATAGCGTTTTAGTGACGCTATTCAGGGAAAATTTATAAAGTGAGAAGAACAGAGGCCTGAAGATGTAACCCTGGAAACAGGCCAGGAAGAGAAAGAGGAGTCTTCCCCCAAAGAGGTGGAGAAGAAACAGCTGGAAAAGTCGAGGAAAGCAAAGAGGAGGAAGAAGTTAGGTCATGAGAACCGGAGAAAAACAGTGTTTCAGGAAAAGGAAGTCCTCAACCGTGAAGTACCATGAGGACAGAAGAGGCGGCTTTTGTGGTGAGGAGACCCCTGCCCTCCTTGGTGAGCCAGGGAAGCGGTGACTGGGGGAGATAATTCGGGCAGAGAGGATAAGTAGTACAAACATGTGGCAACAGAGGAGTTCCGTGTGTCTGGAACCATGGGCAGAGTAGAACCAGGTTATGAGGCTGGTTGGCTTTCACTGGATGCCCAAGAAGCCACCAGCGTGCTCTAAAGTTGGGCGTTATTCTGTAGGTAATAGGGAATGAATACATAGGCCAACTTATGAGTGTATTTTTAATAAGTCATTTTTTTAAAGGTTGTTTTTAAAATTTATTTATTTTGAGAGAGAGAGCGCGCGCGCTCAAGTGGGAAAGGGGCAGAGAGAAAAGAGAGAGACAGAATCCCAAGCAAGCTCCATGCTGTCAGTGCTAAGCCGGAATGGGGGCTCGATCTCATGACCCACAAACTGTGAGATCATGACCTGAGCCGAAACCAAGAATCTGTTGCTTAACCGACTGAGGCACCCAGGCGCCCCAGTAAGTCATTTTTAAAAACTGAGGTAGGGGTACCTGGGTGGCTCAGTCGGTTAAGCGACCGACTCTTGATCTCGGCTCAGGTCATGATCTCACGGTTTGTGAGTTCGAGCCCCTACACAGGGCTCTGACAGCACAGAGCCTGCTTGGAATTCTCTCTCATCCCCTCTCTCTCTCTCTGTCTCTCCCCTGCTCTCGCGTGTGCTCTCTCTCAAAATAACTAAATAAACTCTCAAAATAACTAAATAAACTTTAAAAAAAAAACCCCTGAGGTAAAACTTACATGCAGTGAAATGCATAGATCTTGGGGATTCAATTCAAGGAGCTTTGACAAGTGTGAAACCTGGTGTAACCAGCACCCTAATCAAGATAAAATACTTCCACCACCTTAGAAAGTTCCCTTGTGTCCTGTTTTAATCTCCACTCCCTACAGGTAACTACCATTCTCATTTCTACCCAAAAGATTACTTTTATCTATTCTTGAATTTCATATACCTGGAATCAGACCGTATGTCAACTTTATTCTCTGGCTTCTTTTGTTCAGCATGAGGGTTTTGAGATTTATCCACGTTGTTGCACGGATTCGTAATTCATTCTGTATTGCTGAATAGCATTATTATATGAGTAGGTCACTGTTTGCTCATCTGTTCTTCCATCGATGGACATTTAGGTTGTAATAAACTTTTGGTAATGACTAAGGTTGGCAAAAATGTTCATGCACAAGCATTTTTGTTGGGGTATGTTTTCATTGACTTCAGGCAAATAGCTAGGGGTGCAATGGCCGAGTCATCAAGGAGGTACATTTTAACTTCATTAGAAATAGCTTTCCAAAGTGATTGTCCCATTTACACACCCACCAGTCATGTATGGGAGTTCCAATTGTTCCACATCCTTGGCTCTTTTCCGCCTTTAAAATTTAGCCATCCTGATGGGTATGAAGTGGTATCTCTTTGATGGTCTAATTTGAATTTCTTTAGCAGCCAATATTGAACACCTTTTCAGAGGTCTACATTTGTGGTTAAGTGTCTGCTCAAGAGTTTTGCTCATTTTTGTTTGCTAGGTATATGAAAAATGTAGATTGAGGGAAATTGATATTTACTGGCATGTGATATGTTGAAGGCAATTGATATTTACTGACACGTTCTTAGTGGGTTTACAACAGAACCATTTATGCATTCTATTAATGGAAAACTGAATGAGTCTGAAATACAGAAAAAATCTTGCATATAGGATGTCCGGTAACTTCAAATTATAGAAAATCAGAAATGTAAAAATAACTTAAAATTATATACAAAAAACCTAACTTCAAATAACTTGATACCTCATCAGTTATGTTTAATACACGTCAAGCTCTTTGAAGATGGGCTTGTGTCCTCCCCCATTGACTGCCAGAGAGATCTTTATGGTTAGAAGGCAAAGAAAACCCATGTGATAGATCATTTGCCTAGGATTAAGCCAGGAACCAAACCAGTAAGGGACATGCTAAGGTGCGGTTTTCTGTTTTTGCGGGTAGCTCTAGATGCACAGAAAATACACAGATGGGCAATTTTTGAGATGGCTCGTTGGAGCACAAGCACTATGTGGAAACATCTGCATGTTACATCAGCTTGGGCATTTACCGCAAAGGCTGGCGTTGGCATCGTTTTCTGCCCTGTCCCTAACACATAGCTGTAGTACTTTTCAGGGCCTGTGAGTCATTCTGTTTTCATTGTATGGCTTTTTGGTTTGGTTTGGTTTTTTGCAGGTGTCCGGAACCCATTTCGGACCCACTGAGACCCAGTCTCTTTGTGAGCGGTGTCAACCTGCGCCTTTTTGCAAACAAGCTTCTAGGAGACTGAAGTACACCGAGGTGTGCTTCTGGCCCAGGGTCGCAGGCACGCCTGCTTGATTTAGGGCTCTGGGGCAGGCCCATCTCCAATTAGGAATTGATGGAGTTGATGCCCTGACGACAGTGACGTTTAACGAGGGCTTTCTTTCCACTACAAAATAGTAAGGGAGGGGCGAGAGGGATCGGGTTGCAGGCGGTGCTGCAGGGGGGGAGCCCCAGAGCGCGCAGGGCCGGACCTGGGCGGGCTGAGGGCCCCCTCCGGGCAGGCGTGAGCCCGGGCCAGCCGCGCACGCGCACGCACTCGCGCACGCCGGCCCCTCATTTGGGCGCCGGGTGTCGGCGGCGCGCGCGGGGGCAAATGGAGTGGGTGCTCGCGGAAGCGTTGCTGTCGCAGAGCCGGGACCCCCGGGTCCTGCTCGGAGCGCTGTGCCGCGGGGAGGCGTCCGCGGAGCGCGTGGAGACGCTGTGCTTTCTGCTGCAGCGACTCGAAGACGAGGAGGCGCGCGGCGGCGGCGGCAGGGGCGCGGGCGCGCTCCCGGAGGCGGCGCGCGAGGTCGCCGCGGGGTACCTGGTGCCGCTGCTGCGGGGCCTGCGCGGGCGCCCCGCGGGCGGCTCGGACCCCGGCCCGCCGGCCCGCCACCGCCGGCGCGTGCTGAGGGCGGCGGGCGCCGCCTTGCGTTCGTGCGCCCGCCTCGCCGGGGGCTCGCAGCTGGCGGCCGCCCTGGCCGAGGAGGCGCTGCGCGACCTGCTCGCCGGGGGGCCCGCGCCCGGCGCCGAGGCGGCCGTGGAGGTGCTGGCGGCCGTCGGGCCCTGCCTGCGGCCCCGCGAGGACGGGCCGCTGCTGGAGCGGGTGGCGCAGGCGGCCCTCGCCCTGGCGCTGGCCGCCGACGGGGACGGGGGCGAGGCCGGGCCCGCGGAGGACGCGGCGGCGCTGGCGGCCGGGCGGCTGCTGCCGGCGCTGGGCCAGTGCGGCGGGGCGGCGCTGCGGGCCGTGTGGGACGGGCTGGGCGCGGCCGGGGCGCCCCCGGGGCCGGGCCGCGTCGGGCCGCAGCTGCTGGTGCTGAGCGCCCTGGCCGAGAGGCTGCTGCCCGAGCCCGGCGCCGACCGCGACCCGCGCACGCGCGAGGAGGGCCCGGACGCGCGGCGCTGCTGGCGCTTCTGGAGGACGGTGCAGGCGGGGCTGGCCCAGGCCCAGGACGCCCTGACGCGCAAGCGAGCGCGCTACCTGCTGCAGAGGGCGGTGGAAGTGTCGGCGGAGCTGGGGGCCCGCTGCGCCTGCGGCCCCCAGGAAGGAAACGGTACTTGCCTCTTTGCCCCCGGCCCCACCCCGCTTGGCCTTCCGCTGGGGAGGCCCCCCGCTTCTGAAACCCAGCTCTCCGCCCTCGGTGCCTGATGTGCCTTCCCTTGACCTTAAAGCCCGGACACCTTGGGAGCCTCACCTCGAGAGGATGTGCTCCAAGTGTCACCAATCACTGCAGCTGAGAACAGTCAGCGTTTCTTAACCTTTCTGACCCAGAGCGGGGCGGAACCCTGCGTCCGTGGAATAATTAGGAACAGGACTGAGCCCATTCAGGATTTTCCAGACCACATTTGCGCGATCTCGTGGTAGGTCCATCCTAACAGAAAGGAAGGGTTCGCTTCCATCAGACTGAAAGAAAAATTATTTCCCTGTCCTGACCAGTGCATTGAGGTTTGAGTGTTAGAATTCTGAACCCGAAATCGTCACACTCTTTGAAAGTTTCTCTTGGCAATTCTCTGGGAGTTACTGAAGTTTGTTAAATGTGTAGTCCTTAAGTCGACCTTTTGAGGGTATTTTTGCTGTTGATTTTAAGTAATTTTTTTTTTTTAACCTTTTGAGCCTGGGCTTCCTATACAAGAGTAGTTGAAATAACCAGGACTCCCTTCTATTTGGTACTTACTGTTAATTGGTTTGTTCACTGAAATGTGTGGACATGCCCTTCCGTCATCTTTTTGAGCTCTCCAAGACCGAAAATAGATTGATTCAACATTGTCTCAGTAGACAGAAAATTTCTACTTTGTCAGCTATAGCTGCCTATTACTGGTAAAGGATTTTTGTTTGGTTGAAGTTGTGAGTAGATTTTCCTGTTTGTCTAAAACATTAGACAGTAAATATTTTGACAGTCTTGGTGATCATCTAATTAGAGTTTTCACTGGAGAGGACTTTTTAAAAAAAATATTTTATTTGTTTTTGAGAGAGAGCTCAAGGAGGGGCAGGGCAGAGAGAGAGGGAGACAGGAACTGAAGCAGGATCCGAAGCAGGCTCTGTGCTGACAGCGAGCTCAATGTGGGGCTCAAAGTCACAAATGGTGAGATCGTAACCTGAGCTAAATCAGATGCTCAACCAACTGAGCCACTCAGATGCCCCTGGAGAAGACTTTAAAAATACCAAAACTAAAGCCATTTATTTTAAAGAATCATTCTGCAGAGGTTTTTGTTTTTTTTTTTTAAACGTTTATTTATTTTTGAGACAGAGGATGAACAGGGGAGGGGCAGAGAGAGAGGGAGACACAGAATCCGAAACAGGCTCCAGGCTCTGAGCGGTCAGCACAGAGCCCGACTCGGGGCTCGAACTCATGGACCGTGAGATCATGACCTGAGCCGAAGTCGGCCGCTTAACCGACCAAGCCACCCAGGCGCCCCACTGCAGAGTTTTAAAGATAAGCAATAGTTTTTCTGTGCTCTCCCACTTCTAGTTTCCATTTCAGAAAACGTCTTGTACCCTTTTAATGGATTATTTTGGTACTTACCTCTGTGTCTTCCGATGATCTGGGTAAAGCAACATCCATTGTCATAGTTACCCTTTGGTTAAATGTGAATTCAACATTATAAAGGTATGACTGAAATTACTGTTCACAGGTGATCTATGTAGTAAGCTACGGTTTTTTTTTTCCTTCTTGCAAGTTTTTCCTGGAATTATGTCATTTAAAAATCTGGTTCTCTCTGTATCAGTAATTCAGCCTCAGATTTTTAGCTAGTTGTCTCAGTTTTTCTTGTACAAAATTTTCCTGGTTTTTCTCTTAGATTTCTTTGACACTTTTTTTTTTTTTTTAATGTTTATTCATTTTTGAGAGAGCCAGAGACAGCGTGAGCAGGGCAGGGGTAGAGAGTGAGAGAGGGAGACAGCAACCAAAGCAGGCTCCAGGCTCTGAGCCATCAGCACAGAGCCCGATACTAGGCTTGAAGCAACGAACTGCAAGACCACGCTTAACCGACTGAGCCCCCCAGGCGCCCCTTGGATTTCTTGATCATTTCTGGATCATTTCTGTTAGATGCCTGTAGAAGGTCAGCCTGGTGCCCAGTTGCCATTCTTAATCTGCCTTCACCTGAGTCCTGTCTTGGAACTCTTGTTTCCTGGGGTTCTCACCTTCCCCTTTTTTGACTTACTTGTTTTGATGTACAGCATTTTCCAGAGATCGAAATTTTTTTTTAAACTTTTTTTTTTTTCTCAACGTTTATTTATTTTTGGGACAGAGAGAGACAGAGCATGAACGGGGGAGGGGCAGAGAGAGAGGGAGACACAGAATCGGAAACAGGCTCCAGGCTCTGAGCCATCAGCCCAGAGCCCGACGCGGGGCTCGAACTCACTGACCGCGAGATCGTGACCTGGCTGAAGTCGGACGCTTAACCGACTGCGCCACCCAGGCGCCCCAAGAGATCGAAATTTTTAAGAGCATATCTGATGAATCCATCAAAGAGCCCGTTGTGTCTGATATGTTTTTATTTCCATCATTTCTATCTGACACTTCCGTTCACTGAGAATCCCCATCTGTTCGTACATGCTCTCTGCCTTCTCCACTAGGTCCTTTAACATCTTCAGCATACTCATCCTAGTCATGTGTGTATGCATGGGCCATTTCTAAGTTTGGTTTGGGTTTTTGTTTTATTTCTTGGCGGTGGGGTCACTCTCTTCAGTAGAGACTGAAGCAAATATTTATGCATAGAGAAGGCCGCTCTTCTGTTAGGCCATTAGTGCTGGGGGTTGAGTCACACTAGTGTGTATTTGGATCTTGTTGTTGCTGTGGTTGTGGATTATTGCTGGCTTATGTTCAGTGGGAAGTCGGGAGTACCCAGGGGTTCGGTCAGTGTACTTGTTTTTCTGAGGCCCTTGATGCTAACACCACAGCTGGGGTCCTTCCTTCAGGGGTAGACCGCTGATGTTTGTCCCTCGGTGCAAGGCTGGAGGTGGAGGGTGAAGGGGATGGGACTTTTCATATCTTCTGCGCCAGCCTCTTCTTAGGCCCCATGTGCCTGAACTTCAGGGTTCCAGCTTTCTATGCCATCTCTGCCCCCACCCCCGTGGCCAATAACCTCTGTCTCCTACCCTTTTTAGTCTGTGTGCTGCCGAAGCTAGCACATCTCTGCCTCCCGCTTAGCGGAGGGTTTAGAGTTCCCTTACCCTGTCCTTTGGTGGCTTCGTTCTGCTTGTATCTGCGGGAGGTCTTGGCTGCTGGTTTCCTGCCCTCTCCCAGCAGCGGACCTGCTGCCAGTCCCAGTGCAGGACTCTGGGCATGAGACGGTCTCCTCCTGTCGGTGCAGGTTTCTGTCCATCCTTCAGGGCGGCCAGCTTTTGCCTGGTATCAGGACTGCGGCAGGCATGGGGACGTGCGAGGCTTTCCCCCAGGGGCGGACAGGTGTGGCCTCTGGTGTGAGGGGGGGTCCAGGGTGCAGACAGGCTTAAGCAGCTGACCACCATCTTGTACCCTTGGAGGGCTAGGATGGGCTTCTCCAGTTAGTCTTGCTGCCCCTTCGAACCTGGGTGGGGCCTGCATGCTTGTGCTGCAAAGTCTCTTGCCTTTCCCAGTCTTTCTCAGAACAGCTGGAGGAGGCCTAAGGGAACTGAGCTGGTGAATGGTTGTGGATTCCCTTTGCGGTTCTCCAGGTGCTAGGCTGTTAAACTAGCCCACACCTGGCCTTGAGAAACTCCCCAAACGTTCGTTGTTTCTTTGCCTCTCTATTTTTCAAGTTCCTTTATTTATTTTGAGAGAGAGAGAGAGAGAGAGAGAGAGAGAGAGAGAGAGAGAGAGAGAGAATCCTAAGCAGGCTCCGTGATGTCAGCGCAGAGTGGACGTGGGGCTTGATCCCACAAGCAGCGAGATCATGTCCTGAGCCGAACTCAAGAGTTGGATCCTTAACTGACTGAGCCACTCAGGTGCCCCTCGTTGTTTTTTTTAAACTACTTTTTGGTGACCACCTCTTCCTGCACTTGGCCAGAGGTGGGTCAGTTTTGCGTGTCCTGTCTGTTCTTGGAGAGACTTTCTGCCCTTTAGAGTCCAGATCACCGGGTTGCTCGACAGCCTTAGGTTTCAGGAGTTCAAGATTTTGTGTGTTGTCCAGCTTTTCCCTTTGTCAGTGTGGCAGGAATGTTCTTCTGTGGCTTTCTATATCCTAAAGTGAAAGCTAAGACCAAGCATGTCTAAATCCTTTGTTTTCCCATCACATTTGATTTATGGTTTGACCGGGGGTAGGATTCTAGCCTGGAAAACGTTTCCATTCAAAATTTTGAAGGCATTGATCTATTGTCTTCGAAGCTGGAGCTTTCGTTGTTGCTCTTGTGCAGTCTGAAACCATCCTGAATCATGTTTATTTATATGTGCTGTGTTTCTTCTCCGCGGAAGTAGGGACTGTGCCCCCATCATTCTGAAATTTCAGTTTGGGCTTGGGTCAGTTTTCATCCCTGTGCTGGCCACTGGTGGACCTAGTCAATCTGGAAATCATGTTCTTTAGTTCTGAGAACTTCTGAATTACTTTATTTCCTTCCTTCCTTCCTTTCTTATTTCTGTCCTCATGGTGGATATTGAAGCTCCTGGACTGGTTAGCAAAGCATCTTCTCTCCTGTTTCCTATGATTTTGTCTCTTTGTTCTATTTCTTGGGTGACTCTCTCAGCATTATTTCCGGTCCTTTCTCTGCGCTTCTTGTTTTTTGCTATCAAATTTTCTCACGCGATCTTTCTTGTTCTTACAATGCGCCCTTATTAATCGTATCCTTTTCTCACGGCAGCCTGAGGTTTATCTTGTTCCCCCTAGTTGTGTTTTCTCCAAATCTCCTCTGTTTGGCCTTGATCTTTAATGTGCACGTTCCCGCAGACATCTGGTGATCCTTAGATACCTGTTTCTATTTAAGAATAAGGAGCCAAAAACCAAGTTTAAGTCTCTAAGCACATGAGCAGAGCCTGCATGAACTTCAGTGCAAGGTGACCTCCCATGACAGGTCTTTCCTCTTGGGCTGGCCAGATTCCACGGAGACCTTCTAGTCTGCTGCTGCATAGTGAAGTCCTGGTCAGCATTCTGGGACCTGAGGGGCTCATGTGGTAGAAGGGGCAGGTAGAGGGGGATCTCAGCACCCGGGGGGCTTCCATGGTCACTTAATTCCCGGCTTCATACGGCACTCGTTCCTGACCTCAGCAGAGTCCAATGCCTCTCCCTCCAGAGACCCACAGTTTTACCTTCTCCGGAGAATCACTTCCAGGCTTTTTCTGGCTCAGAGCACAGGAAGGGGCACCAAGGCTCTGTTACTGAAACACACCGAACACATCCTCTTTTAGTTTATCCTCGGTTTTTGCTTCTACTTACAGAGTTCGCTTTTGCCAGCAATTCCTTAGGTCTGGGGAAATTTTTAAAGTAGAAATCAGTTTTTTTCTTGGCTTTCCCCGTGGGTACTTAATACTCACTTTTCTTGAGTCTGCTTAGTTTTTCTCTAATTTTTCAAGCTAAGCTTCACTGCTGTTGTCTGCTTCCCTGTTTTCTCCACCCTTCTGGGCTTTTGCCTCTGAAAAATCTTTGGCTGTTACAGCGAGGTTCTTAGGGAGAGAAAGCAGGGTTTATGACTCTTACCCAGAACTCCAAAACAGTAATCTTATTTAAAAGCAAAGGAAAGAAAAAAAAAAAACAAAAAAAAACACAACTCCTTTTGAGATTCTTGTTAGCCCGAGCTTCCTCTCTGGGCTTTGATACAGTGGTACCCTGCATTATTAGAGGATACGGTATCTGGTAACAGTGGCATGATTTTAAAAATGACTGTCATTAAGAAACCTAAGAAATACGCAAAAGGAGGAACTAATTTTCCTTTTTAAACCACATCAGGCCCGAGTCTGTTTTGGTGGTCTGAGAAGAAAAAGGATGAACTTCTCAAGTTTTGGGAAAACTATATTTTAATTATGGAAACTCTAGAAGGAAATCAGGTGGGTGTTTTCATATTTTAACAAACCCTGTGTAGATGCAGTTTTAATTTTTTTTTTTTCAAATGTTTTGTAAAAGCAGTGCAAAAAAGACGAATTTGGATAAAGCAAAATGGGATACAAGTGCCCTTTGTTCTCTGGCATAAATGCAATTTAAAACTGTTAACTCAGGAAATCAAAGCGTATTTTTAATCGACTTAAATTGTGACTCGGAGACTTTTAGCCTTGTTTATTCTTCCCTTGACATTTCCTTCTAAAGTGTTAGTTTTTACTTTCTCAGTGTTCTGAATAATCTCCAAAGAAATACACACTTAGGAAAATGTTACTTAAGGTGATTCTGAGATGAATTGTTGTTAAATAAATAATTGCCCTTTAATTTTGTAGGCCGGTCTCCCTTCCTTTCTTCCTTCCTTCCTTCTTTCTTGTTTTAGTTCTTAGATCTGTGTGTACCTAGTCATGCAAGTGGAAACTTGAAAAGTCATTTTCAGTTAACTTTGAGTTAGTTTTTGTAGAATCATGAACTTTTTAAGGTGAGAGGAATCTCTCAGAGAGGGAGAGATTGTGCATGTGTGTGGGAGGGGCAGAGAGAGAGAGAGAAAATCCCAAACTGGCTCCGGGCTATCGGCATGGAGCCCCACGGGCCAGTCCTGAACTGTGAGATCATGACCTGAGCCAAGATCAAGAGTTGGATACTTAACTGACTGAGCCACCCAGGCACCACTAAATTTCTAAATTCGGGGCATCTGGGTGGATCAGTTGTTTGAGCATCCAATTTTGGCTCAGGGCATCATCTCCTGGTTTGTGAGTTCGAGCCCCGCCTCAGGCTCGCTGCTCTTCGTGTGGAGCCTGCTTTGATTCAGATCCTCTGTCTCCCCCTCTCTCTGCTCCTCTTGCATTTGCTCGCACTTTCTCTCCCTCTCAAAAAAGAAATAAACGTTAAAAAAAAAAAAGCGTTTCCAAATTCAAATAAACTTTTATGGTTTTCCTTAATCAGTATATACATAAGATCCCTATAGTTTGTTTAGAAACTCTGATTTACCTACCGTAGTCTAAGTAGTTGAACACTGAACTCTGAACTGGCCCTACTTCTAAATGTATGGCCTTGAACAACTTGAGCGACTAGAGAGAATATTTTTTCCCTGTTTTGTAATCTGTTGGTATTACCAGCTCTGCCTGTTTCCCAGCACAGCTGAGGATTACATGACGTGGTTTATGATTCTCACTGTACAAACGTGACGGTCCTGTTCCTCTATCCTAGGCTGTCTGTGGTCGTTAGCTTTGCCGCACTCGGTCTCCTACACCAGAATTCATATGATTTAACAACTGGAAGAATCTGGCACCTTCTGCATAGTTTTTCTATGGGGAAAAAAAACAGAAGGGCTCCTGTTCTATAAACGGATGAAAAGCAGATTCATTTTCTTTTTTCAAGTTCACCTCGAAGTTTTCGAAGGTGAATTTTTATTTCACATAGTGTTTTGTTTTTGTTTTCAGATCCATGTTATAAAGCCAGTTTTACCAAAGCTCAACAGTCTGTTTGAATATGCGGTGTCCGAGGAAAATGGTAATGATTACTTTTATTTTGATTCTTGTGACTTAGAGTTTCTTTTTTCCTCCTCGTGTGTACACCTGCCTCTTACTCATTACAGAGAGTTGGGGAAAACTTTTAAAAGTGTAAGGAGGATGATGTGAATCTGCTGCCACCAAGAGAACGGCTGTTAACGTTCCAGACCCACGCCTCTGGACTGATTGGTCATAACGTTTGTCTCACTTAGGCTTGCGTCCAGATGCGTTTACCTGTATCCATAAATAGTTTTTGAGAACATAATTTTAAATGACTGCAGAGTTTTCTGTGAGTCGGAGGTATGGTTAACTCTGTAAACTTTTGGTGACGGCACACTTCAACCCTCACGGAAGGAGGAGAATAGCGTGTAAAATGAACCCCCTCGCCCAGCTTCGGACAGTGATCAACACGTGGCCAACCGGTGCCTCGTATCCTCTCTCAACCCGTCCTGCTGTTTCCCCACCAGGGACTGCGAAGCCACCCCAAGACAGCGTATCATGTTGTCTATGATTATTTCAGCGTATATCCTTAAAAGATAAGGGCTCTTCAGTAATGTTTTGATGTCGGTGTGGTCTACGTTTTTAATAATAGCTCCTTGGTATTCTATATTTTAACTGCTCTCCGTTCTTATTCTCCAGATCCATTTCATTGTTTGTTGGTTCCTTTTTGGGGGGTTCAGTTACTACTCTGTCACTTGGACTTCTTAGGAAGATTCCAAGACAGAATTTGGAAAACGGTTTTTTAAGCCCTTCCCTAGTACTGTATTTTGAGAGCCTTTCCGGAGACATAGAAGGAAGCGGAGCTTCCTGAAATTATTTTATGAAATGAAGTTTGAGTCAACAAAACCGCTAAATGCAGGCTGACAGTGGTTAGTATGCATATGAATGATAAACTGTTACATTATCATGTTTACCCGTGAGAATTAACCTAGGTAAATGGGTTTTAGTGCCTTCTCTAGATAATTACAACTTTAATAGTTTGACCCCTTAGGAGTTGAGCTTTTATTCAGCCAAGCGCTGTAGTTGTTTTTGGATACACTGGGATTTTTCACAGAGCGAAAGAATCTGTAGTCACCTGGGGCTAGAATTTAATTGAATCCTGTTGTGACTTCCCTTATGCATTTACTATTAAAATGATTCTCTTATTACCATGTTTTGCCCACAGCTCTTGGCAAGCCAAATCAAATAGCAGTGACAGATTTTGAAAAATTACCATTGCCAAAGCATTGAACAAGCATCTTGGCGTAAATTACAAATAATGGACCAATTTATTTCTAGAATGCCATGAGTTAAAAATGCTGAATAATTTTTTTCCTAGAAGAATTAAAGAATATTTCAAAAGAGTTTTAAAAAAAATCTCTAAGGTACATATTTATTCCATTTTTTGTGTGTGTTTTTGCCCTCACTCATTTATATATTTAACAGAAATTCCTTAGTGTCCAGTATATGCTAAGTGCTAGGAAAAAAGCGGTGAGACAGATGTACTATTTTTGATTTAACTTTTGTCTCTTTTCCGTGAAAAAAAAGTCGCGTGATAAGTTCTGTAAAGGTACCAAACAAAGGACTGAAATGGAGTATATAGTGAGCGGGGCAGGGAAGGCCTACCTGAGAAAGGACGTCCAACTTCAGAGTAGAGGCGACACTGTGTACAGAGGTCCTGAGATGGGAACAGGAGAGAGCAGCAGAGAGAGAGAGAGAGAGAGAGAGAGAGAGAGAGAGAGAGAGTCCTAAGCAGGCTGCACACTCAGCACAGAGCCCGACACGGGCCTCGATCTCACGAACTGAGAGATAATGACCTGAGCCCAAATCAAGAGTCGACTGAGTCACCCAGGTGCCCCGTTAAGATTTTATTCCACGTATGAGAAGCCACTCAAGGGTTTTAAGTGGAGGAGGGACAGTTTCAGGTTTCTGTGTGAAAAATGGACTGAAGTAGGGTGACAGGGATTGTTTGAAATGGCCCCAAATCTAAAGTCCCAACCCTGTGCGCCGTAGAGGTGGTAAAGTTGCCTGTGGTCTCTCTAAGTGAAACTGTCTGATCATGGAACACTGAAGACTGAAGTCCTTTTGGTCACTCGGTGAGCACCCTTGGATATGATTTAAAAACTCAGTGCTGTAGTGTCCTAATGAAGTTAACGTATCTGTGTGTAAATGTGTTTATTTATGAATCTATAGTCTGTGTGGCACGACACAGTGTGAGAATCAGCTGTCAACAACATCGGGTGTTTATTTCCACAGGAAATTGGCTCTTTCACCCATCCTGGCATATGTGTATTTATAAAAGAATGTTTGAAAGCGAAAATAAAATCCTGACCAAAGAAGGTGTTCTCCATTTTTTGGAGCTATATGAGACAAAGGTTCTTCCGTTTTCGCCAGAATTTTCTGAGGTACTGACAGCTTCTCCCCACCACCCCGCCACCCCCCCCGCCCCCGTTCCCTTTGTCAAGAGATGAGAGGAAAAGGCATTTGTTGCATCTTAAGTGATCTTCAAAAAAATCTGTATATTGGGGCTCTCACATAGGAAGTAACACTTTATAGATTTGCATAACGATGCTGCTTCCACAGTTCTGAATCCCTGAATTAGTGTTAGCTATTGTATTAAGCAGAGATCGCCTTTTGAGCTGTATTTATTAGCGTCTATACGTCCATTGATCAGAAATCACACAAAGCGGAGACTGGGAATTATAGCCGTGATTTAAGTCTTACGGTGCCGGTGAGTCACGTGATCACTGGGTGCACAGTGATTTACCCCTTATTTAGAGACACCCTAGTAAACTTTCCTAACTGAGGACGTGCTGTCATGTTTTGAGATGTCTCATTTTCCACATTCTCCTGTCCTCCCTGCGCTTCCTAGACTCTTGCTTTTTTGGCCCTATGTCGGGTAATATTTTTGAAAATACAATTTTCCCCCCATTTTATTTTCCAGGCATAGGAGCCTGCATTTTCTCTTGAGTATCTTTTTTGTTTTTTTCCTCTGTAACTGTGCTTATTTTCCATCGTGTATTTCTTCTTGGGGTTTGTTTCTTCCTTCCTGGCCCTATATGAACGCTCTTCCTAAGTTTTTATCAGGTGGGAAAATTCTGTATTTGTTGTGGCAATGGACTTAAGGGACCCTCCAAGGTTAGCATGGAATTAGCCTACAGGGTAAGAGATGAGCTTTGCATAGACCAGCTCGTCTGCATTGCTACTGGGATATGCAGTTAGGGCAAAGCTGACTTTTCAAAGTTGCAGCTGTAGCTTAACATTAATTACTTTTTTCTTTTTTCTTTTTTTTTAGTTTATTATTGGACCATTAATGGATGCACTTTCAGAGAGCTCTCTATATAGCAGGTAAACAGGCAGTATGTAACCCAGCAGCAATGTAGGAATATGTACTTGATGTATAAATTTAACATGTTTGTGAAATAGGACCAGGCAGTTTAATGCATTTGCATCTTATGTGTTGCTGAAGAGACATGAAACTTTTTCTTGTTACAACGTCCCTCTGTGTTTGTGGTTCTTCTTGCTCTCTTTCTATTAGCGTATCAAGTGTTCCTTCTTTTTCTCTTACTTCTTACCTTGAACCCTTCCACTCTTGGGCTTCTGGAAAGTATAGGTCACAGAGTTTATTTACTTTCTTCCCCTTGCTCTGTTTTCTGCTCTTTTGCAAATTATAGTGACTTTGGCTAACCAGCAGCTCTGTCTGCTGGGCGGACTTACCCATCTGTGTCCTTTTCAGGGTCGGTCTGTCAGTCTGTCTGTCCATTTGCCTCTCCGTCCACGTGAAAAGCCAGGAGTTCACAGCAGCACCTCCGATGCCAATCTGATACCACAGGGCTCACTAACCTTGCTGTTTCCAAATCTGACAGCGGCTGCCATTGTCTAGAATATATCACTTCCTGCCCCCTCTCCACTTTGAAAAGTCAGACAGCGAAAAGTTTGTCATTGTGCGATGGCCTCAATTTTTCAGCGTTATCTGTACTCTTGAATTATACCTTCAGAATTTCCCCTTGCTTTTGAACTTACGTTGTCTTTCCAACATCGATGAAGTAAATTTATACTTGCAGGTCTTCTGTTCGGTGTACCTCTAAACAGAAAAACAAACACACACCCACTGCCAGTCTCTTTGAGATGTTTAAGTTAGTTTGTGCTGCTGTTAATATTTAATCCTATTTAATAAATATTGAAAGAACATAGCAATGCTTGATTTGCCAATTAGTTTTCAGATAACTCATTACTATTGAATAGTTCTGTGAAGCAATTAGACAGCTGGAGAGCAGTAAAACCTACTTGGTGCCTCTAAAGGAGCCGGCAGACACATTTATTATGAAATGCCTTCAGTTTTCGCCCACTCTAATGTGTTCAATTAACAGATAATGTCCCTGGCGGAAGCATATGGCAGAAAAAAACCACGACTTTAGTAGACGCGAATAGTTAAATGCTCTTGCAGAAATAATTAATTACCCATATATGTTTTTCTGGGAATGTTATTTCTTTTATTTAATACTTAAAGATTTGAAATCATTGGATTATACGTTGGAAACAATGAAGTATAATTGAAAATGATCATTTTTAGACTTTTTAAAAACTGACGCTGTTTAGCAAGAGTCCTATATGCGTGTCAGGGAAATTATCGCAAAAAGGAAATTTGCGGCTACTTAGTATGTTACGTTATTAACCCATGTCCGTTTTCCTAGAAGACCTTGATGTTTCTGTAATCAGAAGGAGCTTCAAAATTTCACTGAAAAATAAAATACAGGTTCAGAAAAAGATGTTTGTTGTTGAAAGACTTTTGAGCCATAGTTCATCTAGTTTCAGTATCCTTATTTGTAAATTTTAAATATTTGTTTCTTTCCCTCATTTGTCTATAGGTCCCCAGGCCAGCTGATAGGAAGTGGTTCTCCATTGGGACTGAAATTACAGAAGTTTTTAGTCACTTATATTTCTCTTCTTCCAGAAGAAATAAAGAGTATGTGTTGGCAAAGAGTTTTTTAATTTATTAGCTTTAAGACTTAAACAGATTTTTTAGTATA
The DNA here is from genome assembly GCF_018350175.1 of Felis catus. NCBI lineage: Eukaryota > Metazoa > Chordata > Mammalia > Carnivora > Felidae > Felis > Felis catus. The sequence goes on from NC_058378.1 coordinate 14,193,956, forward strand.
TTGGTGATAAGCACTATCCTATAACTATTATAATCAATATTATCAAAGTAATTTCCTTGTTTTGGAATTTACCTATTTTGTCAGAATTATACAGGTGTTTATTGTAATTGAGTGCACACTTTTGCCTTTATATATAATACGTAATTACTAGTATTGGCATGAGTAAAGTGGAAGTAATTAAAAAAATTTTTTTTGTTTATATTTGAGAGAGGGAGAGAGAGCAAGCACGAGTGGGGGAGGGGCAGACAGAGGGGGAAACAATCCGAAGCAGGCTCCAGGCTGTCAGCACAGAACTCGACACAGGTCCCAAACCTATGAACCTGTGAGATCATGAACTGAGCCAAAGTTGGACGCTTAACCGACTGAGCCACCCCAGGCGCCCCAACATAGAAGTAATTTTAGAATGGGTGCTGCAGTTGGCTGTCTTTTCTAGTTTTCTCTATTCGTTTTCTAAAAACGAATAGTAAATTGTAAATAGTAAAATTGTTTGAAGAAAGTGAAGCCTGGGTTTAGGAAAAAGTTGTAAACAGAATATCCATTGTGGCAAAACTGCCCGTCTATAGATATGAACTTAAAAGGTCACAGAAACATACAGTTGTTTTATGTAAGACCTTATATCTTAGAAATACCCGTTCACATTGGGGGTTTATTTTCCTTTCTGAGGAGTTAAGTTGATAAGCAAAAGAACAAAACCAGTGTTCTTTTGTTTGCTGAGCAGAAAGACTTAACTCTACTTCCTGGGTCCTTTTCACTTGTGGCTTTGTGGCTTGTAAAGTGAACCTGGGTATGAAATATATGCATGTTTCCTTTTGTATTTCATCTGCAAGTATAGCGAAACAAGTGACCGATGGTAATATCTACTTAAAAGTCAGGAGAAAAGGGAAAAGATGATCTGTATATCTCAACTTCAGATTTATGGAAAATTGATTACTTTGATTGCTTTTGTAAAAAATCCGCTCCTGGAGAAGGTAACTCTCAGACGCTCTGTAGTTTGCCCGAAGTCAGCCATACGGAGATTACTGTGCCGACCACATTGGCACATCCCAGATCAGCGCCGAGCGAGGGAGGGGGTGGGGGTCAGCGCCCCCGGGGTTTCAGTGCCTGCTGTCTGTGGCCATAGCCAGCATGCAGAGGATACCTGTAAGCATGTCGAATGAATGTGAAATGGAAGCGTGGCCATCGCCGTCTTCTGTGCTGTGAGTGAGGTGTTAGGCAAAAGGGGGAACTTAATTAGTCCCACAAGAGGGCAAGTAAAGTGTTTACTCAGGTTTTACTTGGTAGTTTTTTAGTCAACAATTTCCAGTGAGTATCTTAAATGTATCTAGTTTTGTGCTAGATACTTTGGAAAATACAAAATGCATGATATTTTATAAATAAGTAGTATAAAGTATTATTTTATAAGTAAAACATGAAACACAAGTTCCTTTCAGCAGCTTCCAAGGATTTCTTAAGTCATTCTGTAGGGATGATCAGAGGAAACATTTACGCTAATTGCATGACTTAAGGGTCCTTTAAGAAATCACATATTAGCAGAGAAGGCAGGACAGAGCACCTGATGTTTGTATCTCAAAATAGAAAAATAAACAGTGATTAGATCCATTCTTTTTTTTTTTTTGAAAGCTATGAAATGTCTTTTTTTTTAAATTTTTTTCTAATGTTTATTTGTTTTTAAGAGGCAGACTGTGAGCAGAGGAGGGGCAGAGAGAGAGGGAGACACAGAATCCAAAGCAGGCTCCAGACCTTGAGCTGTCAGCACAGAGCCTGATGTGGGGCTCGAACCCACAAACTGGGATGATGACCTGAGCCGAAGTCAGATGCTTAACTGACTGAGCCACCCAGGCGCCCTGATTAGACCCATTCTTACCCTGTTTTTCTTTAATATCTCCAAGAGAAGAATGGCTTTTAACAGTAAAAAGTTGATATTTTACCTTAAGCTTTTTTTTTTTTTTTTTTTTTTTTTTACTATAGCTGCATGGTTATCAGAATCTTTACAATAGAGTAGAATACTTATAGGAATGCAATTTGAAATGACATTGATTTTTTCCAACAGGTTTGTTGAGCTAAAATTCACATACCATAAAACCCTTTTAAAGTGTTCAATTCATTTGTTTTTTATTACATTCACAAAGTTGTACAATCATTACTTCTAATTCCAGAATATTTTCATCATCCCCCGAAAGAAACTCTATGCCCATCATCAATCAGTTTCCACTAATCTCCTTTCAGTTCCTGTCAGCCACTAATCTCCTTTCTCTACAGGTTTGCCGACTCTAGACATTTCATATACATGGAATCATACAGTATGTGGCCTTTTATTTTATGTCTGGCTTCTTTCATTTAGCATAATGTTTTTAGATTAATCCATGATGGGTCATCCAATAATGACCCATGTATCAATATTTCATTCTTTTTTGTGACTGAATAATACTGTACTGTATAGATATCTCACATTTTATTTATCCTTTTATCAGTTGGTAGACATCTGGATTGGTTCCACTTTTGTTTTTTAAGTTTACTTATTTATTTTTGAGAAGGTGAGTGAGCACAAGCAGGGCAGGGGCACAGAGAGAGGGAGAAAGAGAATCCCAGGCAGGCTCCACGCTGTCAGCACAGAGGCCCCACTCAGTATCGAACTCATGAACCCTGAGATCATGACCTGAGCCGAGATCAAGAGTCAGATGCTTAACGAACTAAGCCACCCGGGTGCCCTGGTTCCACTTTTGAATATTATGAATAACTCTCCTGTGCATATTCACATACACATTCTTGTATGAACGTATGCCTTCAGTTCTTTTGCGTATATGCCCAGGAGAGGAATTGTTGGCTCCTCTGGTAATTCTCCGTTTAACTCATGGAAGAGCTACCCAACTTTTCCATACTGGCTGCACCGTTGTGCACTCCCACCAGCAGTGTGGGAGGGTTCCGATTTCCCTGTGTCTGTGTCAGCACTTGTTACTGTTTATCCTTTTGATTGTAGCCCTCCTCGTGGGTGTGAAGTTCTGTCTCATGGTTTTTGATGTGCATTTTCATACCTAATGACTGCTGACGTTGAGAAACTTTCCAGGTGCTTATTGGCAACGGTAATATTTTACAACTTTTTCTTTCAGGCAGTTTCCTATTAAAGTGTATTCAGAAGATGTCAAGTAGACATTGGTGTGCCATTCCCATTTTGTTTCTGTCAAAGGCTTTGGCAAACGTCCCACGATGTAAGGCCCTGGGTATCGAAGCTCTTCTTGCTCTCAGGTAATTTACTTCCTGCTCACATACGTTTGTGTGTTCACACGTGGTTATCTGCCATAACTTTCCGTCAGTAAATTTCGTTTTCCCCTCTGCTTTCATCTATCGTGAGTGGTTTTGGTTAATACTGGCCTTGGGACTTCTGAGCCCTTAATTTTTATATTAAGTAGTAAAAAAAAAAATCTGTGTATGTGGTTGAGCTTACTTTGTTTTTATGAATTACTGATGTAAGTTTGTGCCATGATACATGCTATTGGATTTTGATGATTTTGAAACAAGGCCAGTAAGGTTCTCTTAAATTACATTGATAATGTAGGAAACTAGAACTAAAATACCAGACGGCAATATTGATTGTAAAGTATTTCAAAAACCGTAAACTCCTTATTTGAAAAGTGTCATTTATAGTCTTTGAAAGAGGTATGTTTCATAGTAAATTGAGTTCTAGTAGAGACCTCATGGAAAATAATAGCCTTGAAGTTGCACTGACAGTGACTTTCTGCCATGGGAATCGTAGATACTAGAAATCAGCTTGTCAGTATTTACGAGTTATCAGAATTGTCTTTGAGAACATGGAAATGCATTGTTTTTGTTTTTTGACGTCAGGGATGTTCTTCAGTGTACTATGATCACCCATCAGATTCTATTGAGAGGGGCGGCTCAGTGCTACCTTCTTCAGACAGCCATGAATTTGGTAGACGTGGTAAGTTTGTCTTCTTTACTCATGATACTTCAATTTACAAGTCTTTCTCCATGAGCAGGTGTGCAGAAAAGTGTCAACATAGGCCTGTGGTGCTGTCATTAGAAAGCCCTGCTCATAAGGTCAGCCTGGCCCTTGCTCGTGGCTGGGAACTTGGATTTCAGGTTTCCCCCTATCCTCACTGGTAAGAGCGATGTACTGTGCCTCAGGTGTTTACACACACAGTCGTCTATACTGAACACCTCCTCCTTCTCGGAGTCTGGGACTTTGGTAGGTGCTCTGGAGAGATGGCTGTGTGATCAGCTCCCAGTAAAAACCCGGGTCCATAAGTCTCTTCCCTGGTAGACAACACTTCGCATGTTGTTACAGCTTGTTGCTGGAGGGATTAAACCTGTTTTGGGTGATTACACTGGGGGGAGAGGGGTTTCCTCTTCACATCTTCCTGTAAATCCACCTTCAAGGAATGTAGGGTATCTTTGTTTTTTACAGAGCCACACCACTACGATTGCTAAAAATAGGGGTTAGCAAACTTTTCCCGTGAAGGGCCAGAAAAAGTCCCATTTTTTAAGGTTCTGTGTGTATCTGTTACAACTTAAAAGCAGCCATAGACAGTTTATAAATAAAGGGACTCTGTACCACTAAAACTTTATTTACAAAACGGCTGCGAGTGGTTTTGCTGACTCCTGGCCTAGAGCAAGGTATCTTAATTCAAGATGTACAGTCTTAAGAGAATGAAAAGACTTAGGTGGTTTTCATGAGGCAGGGTGTCATTTCATAAAGCAGGGCTTAGAAAAGGAAGCATCACTTTTCGACTTAAGTAATTTCTTAGAGAATGTTTTTGTTTTGCTTTTAGACTGTGACCATCTTGTCTTTAAGGTAGTAGCCTTGACTGTAAGGAAAATAGGTGTATAAAATAATCATTGACTTTATATAATGATGTAACGTTTGTAGTCAGTATCTTCATTTCTAAGGTTGAGTATTTTCTTTTTAAAAAAATAGCTTTCTTTTGATTTAGCTAGTAATAGTCTACTTTAAATAGTATGCTTTGCTTTTACAGTGATTTCATTTTATTTGCTTAAAAATTTTTAAATGAGTGATTTTTTTTTTAACTGCCCTGACACCTTCTCCCCGACCCCCCCGCCATCTTACAGGAGAAGGTGTCACTCTCTGATATTTCAACTTTTCTCATGTGTCTGAGACAAGAGGAGTCCTTAGGACGAGGAACCTCATTGTGGACAGAGGTGAGATTGAAAATAATTTAATGATAAGGTCTTTGAAATGTTATAAAAATTTTATTCTAATTCACTAGTCTCTTATGTAACATACAGTGATGGCTTTGTTATCTACCAATAGAGGTTTTCTTTTTCTTTTTTTTAACGTTTTTTTTGAGAGAGAGAGAGTCCGAGTGGGGCAGGGTAGAGAGAGAGGAAGACACAGAATCTGAAGCAGGTTCCAGGCTCTGAGCTATCAGCACAGAGCCTGACGCGGGGCCCGAACCCACGGACTGTGAGATCATGACCTGAGCTGAAGTCGGTTGCTTAATTGACTGAGCCACCCAGGCGCCCCTACCAACAGAGCTTTTAAAATATTGGATATTTGCTTTGAATGGACCTAACAGTGCAGCTAGGATTCTTATGGGGAGACAGGAGAATGTTGGGGATAGAGACAGACTTACTTAGAAGAGAAGGTAGGGCTCGTGGGCAGATCTTGAGTCCGGATGAGATGTATTAGGAGTCACGATAACTCAAAAACAGGAACACAGACCTCCTCTTTTGCTTTTTGTTCTGTTCGTTAATGGCAGTTCCATCTACCCATTTGCCCAAGTCTCGCATTTTGGTAATTCCTGATTCTTCCTGACTATACATCGAACCCACCATGAAATCCTCAGTGCCTTTCCTTTTCTGCCACCCTTGCTCTTGTGGAGACCCTTAACTAGTACTGCCTCACCCGCGACAGCCTTGGCAGCCTCGGGGTGCCACTGTGGCCTCACGGTGCTCCTTTTGTCCGTGCGGTCTTCATTGGTCTGCTTCCTCCTCTTTGTTTTGTCTGAAACCATGGGACTCCATCCACACTACTCACGTCAGCTCATATGATGGGTCTAGCTGGTTGAATTCTAATCTTATACAGTTTTACAGTTTTTGAGGACAGGAAGCTTTTTAAAAAAAGATTTATATTTCTCCCAATTACTGATTACTGAGATTACTGAGGGCAGGGATGTGATTAATTTATTTTAGAAAGCAAGTTTGTCTATGTACGTGCAGAAACAAGAGAAATCAACTTGAACCATGTTAAAATAATTTAGGTGTGAAATCATGAGGGCATAGAGTAGGGTACTGGAATGAAGAAGGAGGAGAAAATCGGGGCCTTTAAAAATTAGAATTTCATCATATTTTCTTGATCACACTGCATCTCATTAGGTGGAATCTGAAAAATACAGAAGCATATAAAGAAAATAAAAATAACCTGTAATGCCTGCAACCAAATTAAATCCATAATTTTTGCCTTAATTATTAATGTTTTCAGTATATGTATTCTCAGTCTTGCTTTCTCACCTCATATACATATAATAACATAGTAGGGGCGCCTGGGTGGTTCAGTCGGTTAAGCGTCCGTCTTGATCCCAGTGTTGTGAGTTCAAGCCCTCGCGCTGGGTCCCATGCTGGGCATGGAGCCTACTTAAAAATAAAATAAGATAAAATAAAATAAGATAAAATAAATATTAATATGTGTGATTTTCTAAACAAAGTTACAATTATGCTGTTCCGAATTTTATTTTTCATCTTCACGTACATTTGAGCATTTTAACATGTTGCTAAATAATCTTCCACCATGTGATATTTAAAATTTCAGGTGATTAAATCTTTTAGAATTTATTGAATCAGTTCTTTTTGTTGGACTTCTGTGTCAGATCTTATCATTTCATCTAGAAGTATGTGCTGCTAAAAGATAAAGACTTTAAAAGGGGCTAAATAGGGGCACCTCGATGGCTCAGTCGGTTAAGCGTCCGACTTTGGCTCAGGTCATGATGTCGTGGTTCATGGGTTCGAGCCCCGTGTCAGGCTCTGTGCTGACAGCTCAGAACCTGGATCCTGGTTTGGATTCTGTGTTTCCCTCTCTCTCTGTCCCTACTTGACTCACACCCTGTTTCTCTCTCTCTCTTTCTCTCAAAAAATGAATAAATCATTAAAAACATTTTTTTAAAAAGGGCTGAAATAGACTCTTATCATACCTAAAAATGTTCATGATAATTTCTTGATTTCAAATATTCAGTGTTTAAATTTCTCCAGATGCTCAGTAAGTGTGTTTGTACTTTGCTTTTTGTTTGTTCAAATATTCAGCTTTGTTCAAGTATTCAAATGAGGTCCCTTCATGGCATTGATGTGTACAGTTTGTAAATTGTGGTGGATCCATCTGAAATTTATCTTGGGACACGGTATTAATGGTAAGGTTTCAGTGAGAAAATACGTGTGAAAATGCTTCAGACTATGCTTGATCCACACTAAGTCTGACACACTCTGCCATTTTTGTCCTTTCCCCTCTGACCAGCCGGATGCTTGTTTTATTTGTCAGCAAGGAGCCCCCCTTAGATTTCTTAATTAGTTCCACTTATTTTCTCCATTCTCTGAGTCATTCCTATGTCTTCATCTTTTTCCTTCTTTTTAACTTTCTTTTGGTCTGTTTGCTTATCCCTTAATGTCTTGGTTTGCTGAAGACTCTCGTGTGCACACTTTGCACACACTGGACTCCGTGCTAAGTTTTGGGAATTCGTGGTCAGCAAGATAAACATGGCTGCTGTCCTCACAAAGCTTACAGGCTGGTGGTTTATCTGAACCCAGACTTTAATTCTTTCTGTTTAAAAATAGAAGCAAATATGTATATATGTACCTTAGCTTAGTTCTGGCTATAGTGCATATGGAGTAGTGTCCTCATTGCGGTAACAATCTCTATTATGTTGAATCATGTAAAATCATTGATATTTGGTCAGTTTTAACCTGTGGAAATGGCATTTCCCTATAGCTCAACCTAAGTAATTTTTAAAATTCAAGGGCAGTATTAGGTTCACAGAGAAACTGAACAGAAGGTGCAGAGAGGTCCCCACACCTCCTCACCAGTCCCCTCCTCCTCCCTCTTTATTATTAACATCTTGCGTTAATGGGATATATTTGTTATGATTGATGAGCCAGTATTGATACATGATTATTAACTAATGTCCATAGTTTACATTGGGGTTCACTCTTTGTTTTGTATATTTCATGGACTTTGGTAAGTGTGTAATGACACGAATACCATTACCCTATCACACCGATGAGTCTCACTGCCCTAAAAATCCCCTGTGCTCCACCTCCTTGTCCCTTTCTTCTCTCCCCCAGCCCCAAACCCTGGGCAACCACTGATACTTTCTCTGCATCCATCGTTCTGCCTTTTCCGGAATGTCCTCTAACTGGAATCCTATGCTGTGAAGCCTTTTCCGATTAGCGTCTTTCACTAAGAAATATGCATGTCTTTTCATGGCTTGATAGCTCACATCTTCCTATCACTGAATAACATTCCATTGTCTGATATACCACTGCTCATTCATTCATTCACCTCCTGAAAGACACCTCGGTTGTTTTTAAATTCTGGCAATTATGAATAAAGCTGCTCTAAACATTAACATACAGGTTTTTACATGGACATAACGTTTTAACTCATTTGAGTGCATACCAAAAGGCACAGTTGCTGTGGATTATGTTAAGAGAATGTTCAGTTTTTTAAGGAGAGCCCAAATTGTCTTCCAAAGTGGCTGTACCATTTTGCATTCCCACGAGTGGCGAAGGAGACTTCTGTTGCCCCACATCCTTATCGGTGTTTGGTGTTGTCAGTGGTTTGAACGTTAGCCATTCTGTGAGGCGTGTGGCGGTATCTTGTTTTTTAATTTGCAGTTCTCTAGTGATGTGATGCTGAACGTCTTTTCATATGCTGTTTGCTCTTTGTGTATCTTCTTTGATGAGGCGTTTGTTCAGATCTCTGCCTATTTGTAAAAATCGGGTTATTTGTTTTCGTAACGGTAAGTTCTTTGTATATTTTGGATACCAATCCTTTACCAGAAATGTGTCTCTTGCAAATAGTTTCCTCCCAGTCTGTGGCATCTTCTCGTTTCCTTGACAGTATCCAAATAAACGTTTGAGGCTTGTATTTTAATGGAAAATCAAGGGAACCTGTCTCCCAGAGACTGCTAGGTAGATGCCATTTTAAATCACGATTCTGACATGAAAACTCTTTGAAGAAGACAACATTCTGAGTCTTGTGACAGATTTGATGGAAGGAAGAAGCAGACATGAATTTGAGTTTACTTGTCTGTCGGTTATTTTGTCATAGTAGGATGCCGCTTGTGGGAAATGCAAGATTTGGAAAACCTCACACGTTTGACAGCAGTAATTAAGAAACGTAGCCTGACCAGTGTGAGAGGAATATAAAGAAAAAGTATATTCTGTTGAGAGATCAGTATCTTCGCTGGCCTCCCTGTGAGATTTTACAGTTCTCTGACTTGATAATAAAGACCTGCACATTGGTGTTTCTGAACTGCTCATTCATTGGCACCTATGGGACGGTGGTTTTAGTCTTGACTGATTCATTCATTCATGAAGTTTGTCTTTGGTCAGGTGATGCATCACGGTCTCCTTGCATGTAATTTTGGATGACCTTAATACCGAGAAAATTCTTATTTTTTAGAAAGACTTATTTCATAATGATTGACGTCGTATTTAAATTCGTATGTTGTGGGGCACCTGGTTGGCTCAGTCGGTTAAGCGTCCGACTTCGGCTCAGGTCACGATCTCACGGTCCCTGAGTTTGAGTCCCGCCTCGGGCTCTGTGCTGACAGCTCAGAGCCTGGAGCCCGTTTCAGATTCTGTGTCTCCCTCTCTCTCTGCCCCTCCCCTGTTCATGCTCTGTCTCTCTCTGTCTCAAAAATAAATAAACGTTAAAAAAAAATTAAAAAAAAAATTCGTATGTTGAATGTGTACAGTAAGAGATGTGCTGTAAAAGGAAAACCTAGAACATAATTAGATTTCAAAACAGAATTCACAATTATGCGTGATCAAAGTTGAATTCTGTGACTTGTAGTTTTGTACATCTTCCAAAAGATGTAATGGGAAAGGACTAGTATTTCTCTTTTTAATTCATACATTTCAAAAGGTACGTATGATAGAAAGTAGCCTTGTCAGGAAGGTGGGAACTTTAATTACAACTTAATACATTCTGCATTCTCTCAAACATATCTTTATTTTTGTATGTGAAGTTGGAATGAATTTTAAGGTTGTAATTTGTTTTACGTAATGTGTCACTTTTCACAGAGATGTTCTTTAGAAGACCCTATCAAAATGTGTACTATATATTAGGTACTTAAAAAAAATTTTTTTTAAGTTTGTTTGTTTTGGGAGAGAGTGTGGGCACGCCTGTTGGCCTGTGAGCGTGGGAGGGGCAGAGGGAGAGAGAGAGAGAGAGAGAGAAAATGAGAATGTATCCCAAGTAGGCTCCATGGTGTCAGTGTAGAGCCCTATGCGAGGCTCGAGCTTACAAGCCGTGAGATCATGACCCAAGCCAAGATCAAGAGTTGCACGCTTAACGCACCGAGCCACCCAGGTGCCGCCGTTCTTTAAAAATTCTTGCCTGTTAATGAAGTTTACGCACTCTCTGAGGGAGGTTGAAACACCCACATGTGTATATACACAGATACCTACATATATATACATACACATTTTTTTTCTATCTGCACTATTATCTATCTGCACTATTATCTGCAGTATAATATCATGACTAAATATTTTATTACTTTGTTGTGTTCAGTTATTTAAATTCAGTTTATTGTGGAAGAAAGAAAATTGGCTTAGGGCAATTAGAAACCCTTTGTTCAGGTAGGTTTTTAAAATAAAATAATAACTATTTTTTCTTCCTAGCTCTGTGATTGGTTGCGTGTTAATGAAAACTGTTTTAGGAGAGCCTCAGATTGTAGTTGCGTTGGACTTCCTGAGACGTCCTCTCTAAATGCTTACGTGAAGAACCTAGTTCAAGAGTATATGAAGTCACCTGCTTTGGAAAGTAAGTCTGAAATCATTTATATGGATTGGTATCACCAAATTGTCTTCAAAGGACTTTTAACTAGTTTCTCAGATCAAGATACACGCTTAACAAAGAAATGCGTGATTTACTGGTATCCAACTCCTATTTTCAGCCAGATGTGAATAATGGAATGTAAAAATACGTTTCCTATTTTATCTGTTCTAGGACTTGAGGTTTTCAAACTATTTTTGTATATTTTAAGAAACTAGTAGGTTGCCAAAGTAGGAATTGGGCACAAATTTATTCTATAATTACTGAATCTTCACAGGCTCCATACCGCCTATGTGTTTTTAGAGCCTCTGTAAGTGGAAATATTTGTAGATAAATATGGGTAGCTTTTATGTGTTTGTTTTCAAAACATCACATGTAATATGAACTGATTCTGAAAAGTAGTTTCAGAGAAAAGTTATGTTTGAAAGGGTGGTTTTGTTAGTTTTTTTCTTTTTACCAGATACTTAGCCAATATCAATTTTCCAACTTCTTTGGGGAAATGTGTAAGACTACATAAGGGAAGAACTATTAGCAGTCTCATTAGGATTCTTCTTACATTTCTAATGCTTCTTCATTAAAGTCGTTAGGGATAATTTGGGTAAATTACATCCTTGAATTTAACGTGTCTTAAATTTCCTAGCGTTGTCTCAGACTAAGTTGTGTTCATGTACTGATTTCTCTGATCATGGAATAGGTTTTAAACGATCAGATAAGTATCCTTCCAAAATATGTGAGTTCATCTCTTCTTCCTTCGTAGAATATTTCTCTTTTGTATTTTATTCTATGTCTAATAATTCTGTGCTGTTACTTGGAGGATTCTTTTGTTAGGCCTACAAAGGTAAATAAATTTTAGTTCCTACTAGAGTAAACACACGTTAAGCTCCCTGAAATATCTATAGAACTTGTTTTATAATTTAGAGTATATAACAGTGTCAGATCTGATTAGATACTCAAAATCGGATGAAACGATATTTTTAGAATTTCTTTAATATTTCTAGAACTTAAAATATACTATTTAATATATAACATGGTATTTTAAGTTTTTAAAAAAATTAAAACTTGATTTCAAGTACAAAGGAAGCATTTGTGTTTAATATTTTTGTTTGTTTGATTTTTAATGCCCTTGGCTAAGTGCCTTTATGAAGTTTAATTGACAGCTATTGGGCAATTCTGAGACCAAATGAATAAATTCCAAAGCAAACGATATTTATCTTGAGTTTCTGAACGTAAGATACATATAATATTCACATTCGTTTTTATATAAAGACTCATTGGCCAAAACACTATTTTCAGTCAGGTTCTACATCTAAAGTAGCTTTTTCTTTGGCTTTTGGTATATAGTTAGTACAGGTAGCTTTCATACTATTGATTCAGCAAGCACATATCATGTGTTTTCTAAGTGCCAGGCATCGGAATTACAGAGATAAAAGCTGTATCCCTTGCCCTCAGAAGGAGCATCATCTAGCAAGGAAGTTGATAAGTGAGCAGATAATCCTAGCACAGTGCCTTGAAAGCCATAAGCACTGGGATGGGGAGCCTGTACGAGCAGTTGTCTGCTTAGAACAGGTAGACCAGCAGAGGTAGCGGGACGTCACCAGGTGGGTGACGTCTGACGTGTGAATAGAAATTAAGGTGAAAAGAGGGAAGGAGCATCCCACAAGGCTTGGATGAACTTGCGTCCGGGGAGCAGAAAGTAGGCAGGCAACTATCCATCTGTGTATTTGTATATCTGTGTATCTTTCATCAGTGTATTTATGACACGGAGCTCAAGAAAGAATGGTAAGAGGTAAGGATGGATATGAGGTACACACACACACACACACACACACACACACACACGCTGTGTTGTTCACACGATACCTAAGACAATAGGACAGAGCAACAACAAAAACCACACAGAACCAGCATCACCTACAAACAAACAAAAATGTTAAAGAACTTTCAGAAATTACAGAAAGTGCAACAGTTTGGAAATAACACCAAAGGCTTGTCAGAACTTGGATGTGCTAAGATTAACCAGAATGTGAAATACATTTGAAGAAATTTATACTGAAATCAAGCGGTCCTCAGAAAGGATATTTGATAGGTGAAGATTTTGAGGTTAATGTGCCTACTTGAAATGTAACTAAGAAATGTAGAACTATGGAATAACCCCAAAGTAGTATATTGCAGTTGTACAACAAATGATAAAAACAGCTTTGAGGTATAATTGATGTATGTTAAACTGCTCATACGTAAGCTGTACGGTGTGATGGGTTTTGACCTATGTATATATGAAACCACCAGCATAGCAAGGTGTGACGAACATAACTGTCAGGCTCAAAAGTGTTTTCGCACCCCTTTATAATTCTTACCTCCTGCTTCTACCTCTTTCTCCTCCAAGCACAGACGAGCCCTGATGTGCTCTCAAGACATTGGATTAGTTTGCATTTTCTAGAATTGCACTCTGTTTTTAAAATTCACGGTGGCAAGGTTTGACTGGTGATTCAGGGCTAAGTTGCATTAAGGTGATTAATAATAGCCAGCGATTCTTTTGTTTCCTTAAAACCACCGTTGCCTCCACTTTTCTACCTCCAGGGAGAGAAAACAGAACATAAATAGGAATTCTCTGCTAGTTGTTTGCAGAGTACGGTTTCCAGATCAGCCATGCCAACATCACCTGGAAACTGTTTCGAAATACAAATTCTCCAGCTCTATCCCAAACCTGTTGAACCAACCTCTGGGTAGGAGCTCACCCTCTGTATTAATAAAGTCTCCAGTTATTTTGAAGTTTGAGACCCACTGCACTGAAGTATGGATTTGCTTAGTATGGTGACAAAGTACTCAGGAAGCAACCTGCCGCAAAATTCCCTGCAAAGGTGTGCCTTCCTCTGGAGGAGTAAGGCGCCCAGTTATTACTGGCCTCGTACTGTGGCGTTCCTTGACAGCAGAAGGCATTAAATATCCACTAAACTTCTCATTTACAACCTTCCCTTTCCATATCCAAGGTGAAAAATTGCTCAAGATTTCAGACAGGATCTGTGCTTCTAGAACTGTGCTCTTGGTATTTTGCCGGAGGAAGTGAGAACTGTCAGGGTAGCCACTTTGAGGACCCAGCATGTGCTGTTCATACCAAAACGTGTAGTATTTACATCCAAAGGCTTCCTGCTCACATGCTGTGTAAGTGGAGAAGATGCTTAAGGGCCACTGCGATTTGGATTTGGAAAGGTTTCCTTCTTAAATAGCACCCCCACCCCTTCCACCTCCTGTGAGGTCAAGGGTATCTGATTATATAAATGCTCTTCAAAATGGAGGGAACTAAAAAAAAAAAAAGCATAGAGGGAACTGAAGAGCATATTGGCATTTGATTTCATTTTAGTCTGTGTTTATAAATGAATTTTCAGTGTAAATGTGGGATGTAAAGCATTAATGAGAAAAAATGTTGCAGAGAATAAGTTTGAATAACTCATCTTTACACTGATAAATGTGGCTTACTTGATTTTTCTAGATAGCACCAACATTGGGATTTTTTTTAATAAATATGACCAGATTTTTTATTGACGGCAACTAAGTGCCATTTATAAGATTTTTTAAAATATCTAACAAAGTTTTTCCTTTTGTTGTGTTTTTTAACTGAGTTCTCCTACATGCAAGCATGTTTTTACCGTTGTCCATCTTCTGTACTATTCCAATAAATTTGCATCAAAATAAATTATCCCCAAAATATATTAGAGTGTTTAAGAAAATGGTTTAAGTATTTAAACTCCTGGGCTGGAAAACTAGATCTCTGGCCGAAAATTTTCTTGGGAATTGAGGTGAAAAGTGTGACCTCATTATAGTAATACACCACGAATAAAGAAGAAATCTTCTCTTCATGCCTTATTTTAATTTAACTGGCTTTCAGAGATGGGAAATACTCATTTTATCTGTTAACCATGTTCTCTCTTCCAAAACTTATTCTAGAAACTTTGCATGTATTTTTATAATAAACCCAAGGAAAGTCTTATTTGTTAGCTTGATTTCATAGAAAGTGATCTAAACTTTTTTTTTTTTTTAAGTGTAGTTGACACACAGTGTTAGGTTAGTTTCAGCATAGACCTAAGTTTTCTGAGAGGATGAGCAGTTAGTTATTCCAGGGTCCCACAGCTAACGAGCACAGGACTCGGGTTCAGACGCACGTCTGAAGCTCCAGAACCTTTGTGTCCATACCTATTCCATCCTCCTCCTGGTTGCATTTTAGGGAATTTTCTTCTCTCAACTGAAATACTAGAATTGTCTCTTAACCCATCCACTTGAATCTCCTCTTGCTTCCCCTACAGTCTGTCTCCCACATTGTGCCTGGAGAAATCTGTTCAAACTACTAATTTGGATCTACAGATGTTTCCTCCCTTTGTTTTATATGCCTTCACTTTAACCTCCAGTGGCTTCCCTTGCCTTTAGGGTCAAGACAGGAATTCTTTGCATGGCCTGCTCAGTCTTCTGGTCTCTTCCCTGGCTATTTCTGCAACCTCATCTTTGGCACTCCTCGCACTTGTGAGTCCCTGCTACATGGGCGCCCCTCTATCTCCTGGAGCACGGCTTGCTTCAGAGGACCCTTGATGTGCTCTTCCTAACTTGGGAAGGCCTTGCATCCCTTCAACTACTGTACTCTTTCCCAGCCTTTGTGCTCAGCCTACTCGTTCTTCAGGGCACTTTCTCTTTACTGCCCAGAAAGAGGAGAGCATAGCCTCCTAGTGTGCACTTCCCTCGTGACATTTTATACCAGTCACTATAGTTGTCATTTTACATTTCATTGTTCTTTGACGAATGTTTTTCTCCTCTACTGCAACGTAAATTCCGTTAGCACAGGAGCCATTGTGTCTTCAGCACCTAGGTCAGCTCCTTTTTCTGTGTCCTGCAGAAGGCATTGGTTTTGTTTTATTTATTTTTTAATGTTTATTTTTTTTTTAATTTTTTTTCAACGTTTTTATTTATTTTTGGGACAGAGAGAGACAGAGCATGAACGGGGGAGGGGCAGAGAGAGAGGGAGACACAGAATCTGAAGCAGGCTCCAGGCTCCGAGCCATCAGCCCAGAGCCTGACGTGGGGCTTGAACTCACGGACCGCGAGATCGTGACCTGGCTGAAGTCGGACGCTTAACTGACTGCGCCACCCAGGCGCCCCTAATGTTTATTTTTGAGAGAGAGAGAGAGAGCATGAGCAGGAGAGGGGCAGGGAGAGAGAGAGGGAGACACAGAATCTGAAGCAGGCTCTAGGCTCTAAGCTGTCAGCACAGAGCCCGATGCAGGGCTCGAACACACGAACTGTGAGATCATGACCTGAGCTGAAGTGGGATGCTTAGCTCACTGAGCCACTCAGGTGCCCCTGTTTGTTTGTATTTAAACACGTATAACGATGAGCTATACTGTAAGGTGTTGTCCTGCATTTCATCTCAGCTCTTATAATCTGATATTGATAAGACATAATCATTTGGTTGTTTTGTTTTGAAACCTCATCTTTGAAGGATTTTGTTAACACTTTGCAAACCTTGACTATTATTATTCAAGCAGGAGAAAACTGCTTTATGCCTGACTGGTTTGAAGCCAAGCTTGTTGCAATGATGGTCTTGTTGGCTGTAGATGTGGAAGGAATGAAGTCTCAATACAGGTAAGTGTTTCCAAGCTAAAAAAAAAAAAAAAAAAAAAGGCTAATCAAATTTATGGTACCTGTTCAGACTTTTCCATGATTATTTGTATGGAGTTGATCACAGGGTATTAAAAGAAGAAACTAGAGCATTGTCAGTATACTAAAGAAATGCCTAAAATTAACAATAAATTAATATGAATGGGCCTTATTAGGCTTTTAGGTTAGTAAGTTCAGCTGTTCGAGAAGGTCAGAAACACTATATACAGTAATCACTGGTTTTATATAAGAATATTAGAACAGATTTTAAGATTCTCGCATATGATTGGGTAAAGAAATTTACTGGGTTGGTCAAACCCAACACGTTTGTAAAACGTGTACTTTTTATTAACGTAATAAAGACAAAGCGATCTCATTTATATTTTGAAAATGTGCGCAGATCGGTTCTCATCAGATTATGATTGTTGCAGAAAGCAACTTCCACTTGCTCGTGTATTTGCATGATATGCAGTTAATTTGATTAACATCAAATCTCTTTTCCAGACAAAGCTTTAGTACTAAAGTTGGTTATGATGTTTTTTTTATAAATCCTTAATTCTTTGTATTTTTTGTTAACATCTCATTTCCTTGGCTAGCATATGTTTGTTTTGATTTGTTTTTAAATTATTGTAGCAGGGTCTCAGCGTGTTAATTTCCGAATGAATTGGGTATAGGATTCCCTTTATACTTGTGCTTAAAGTTGAGCGTGGAACATTCTTCCCTGTGCTTTCTTTGTGAGTGCAATGCTGTACTCCCTGAGAAAGCACAGACTGGAGAGGTCAGCGAAGAGGCCGGAGGGAGAGATCAGTCCTAACAGGTGCTACGTGTCTGCATCATCTAGAAGACTAATTCTGTCTAACTGAATCCATTAGTTATATAACCAGTTCCGCAAGTTATAGATGGAAACGAATTTCTTCATGGTTTTGAAATGCTTGATTTGGGCATGTCTTTTAATATCTAGTGAAAAGCGGAGAACACAGAATGTATTAAGGATATTCTTAGATCCTCTTCTGGAATCCCTTATGAAGTTGGGCACAAATGCCTACATGCCCTTGCTGAAAACTGACAGATGCCT